>NC_071345.1:16400000-16711875 GCF_027744825.2 Synchiropus splendidus | reverse complement strand
CTTCCCCTGGGCCTTGAGTATGGAAATCTTTCGCTTTCTTGCTGCCTGGAGAAAAGAAAGTAAACAGGATTAGAGATTCCACTCAAAGTGTTTGTCTCAAGTGCATAATAGGAAATGTTTTGGGTTTAAGTGTCTTTCTGTGTGTGCTGTTCTCATCTTTTGGTTTGTAATGAATTACCACTTAAGAGCATGACCACAGCCTTCGAGGATCAAAATGTATCCTAAACTATAGTCTGAGCCTGTTAAAAAAACTAAATAAAAACCTATTGGAGACAGCCAGGGACAGTATCAAACGGGAGATAACGGTACACACATGTATGCGTAGTGAGTCAGTCTTCGGGAGGTAAAACGAACTCAGTGACTGAGATAAAGGGATGAGTCATCTCATCCGCAAGTGGGAAGCCTGGCACTCCATCCAAAACCTTAATGCCCATCTTCCTGTGGGCACGGCACGCACCGGACGAACTTGCATTAGGAGAAAATATTGTGTTTTGACGTTGAAAGTGGCCTTAAGTTACTTGAAGTCTCCCCAGTCTGAATTAGATTGAGTGGGATGGATAACCCTGCTATCACAAGAAATTCACTTGAATGCATCAACTCTTGGCCAGTGGACATGAGTGCCTTCGACACTGGGTAAGTGAACCTGTTGCGGTTCACTAGTCATTTGCACATTAAAATCATTTCTATCACATACTTTCCTTGAAATGCTGTCAGTTCAAACCTGTGGACCACAATATGTTGGAATAACATTTACTCTTAACAATAATAGACAAAGTATGGTTCAGTTCAGTACTTTATAATCTTTAGTGGTGTTAAATGTTGATGCTAAAGGCTTTTTTTTATCATATTTAACAAAGCTATGGTCTCAACATTGATGGTACAGAGTGATAGTGGTCTGCACATCACAGCACATTCCAAACCCAAGTTTATGGCAAAGAATCATGAAGCGAATCAAGCATAAATGTGAACAGGTTGTGTTTAAAAAGTAATCAGTAAATCTCACTGGAGAACGGCATTTTGAACCAGAGTTCAGAATGCTTCCACATTAGGGATCAGGGTGGTGGCAGGGATAAGAGATTAAAATATTTTTTCGACACTGCCATGGCACATAAGTGAAAAGAAAAAAAAAATCATTTTTGTTGATTCAACAATTTTGGTTAATGGACACCACATCTATTCCATAGCCTATAATTACAACAGCTCAGTTTCCAATCTCTGCATTGCTAGCTGGGATAGTTCACAAGTCTTGCTTGTGGTGGCAGATTTTCCACCAGATTTTAGGCACATCCCCAGCCTGGCTGGAGTACGTTGGAGCACATGAAGGGAAGCATTATATTCTCACGACAGGACAGGTGGCATAAATCATTGCCCAAGTCTTAACTGCTACACCCAGGTCAAAACGACCAAGAATTAGAGAATATCTAGGGAATGGAATTCAGGCGTGATTAAGTTATATAGTTCCATTACATATGAGTTTAATGTCAGGTTAAGGTGCCGCAAGCTACGTCTATTAATTGCCGCTCCCACACTTTATGGTAATAATGAGAAATCATTTATCGTTCGCTGAAGTATGGACTTTCATTCTCCAAAAAGCTTGAAGTTCAATAGGGAAGAAAATGATTCAAATGTCATCAATGCAAAAACATGAGTGAATAAGTGACATAAATTGAAACATTGAAAAAAAAGACCAATAAAACCAAAATTAACACTTTTAACACAATTAACATTTTGCTTCAGTCATTTCACCTAACACACCAGTGATAGTATTTATTTTCACAACTTTACTAGCAGTTATCATCCTGGAGACATTGTGAAACAGAAACCCAATGAAAGTTCTATTAAATCACACCAGCTATTTGCTGTGAAGACCAACTGGCAAAGGAAGCTTTAGAATTTCCAACAGCAACAACAGTATTCAAATAAAAGCTCATAGTGTTGAAGAGAGGCTGGGCCTAAAGCAAAACAGGAGGGAGCCTGTGTGGCTACCCATAATGCAAGGAATTAAATGGGTAAAAAATAAAAACAAAAATTGTGATTTTTCTCACATAGAATTCGTTCTGACAGAGATAAAAACTCACTCATTGTCAACTGTACCAAGATGATGATCTAATCCACATGAAAAGGGCTGCAGCTGAAGTGCCTGCACGACCACACCACTGAAGAGGTGCAACAGGGAGAACGTGTAGGTCCCACTAAAATTAAGTCAAAACCTCTTTTGAAAATGCTTTAAATAATCTTTTATGTGGCAATGTGCCCTTGTGTGAGTAATTTTGCGCATGAACATTTTGTTTCGGTTGCTCCAAAATTGGCAGAATAGTCACTTCTGGGTCCCTCTATTCATGATTTAATAAGATTGCATGCAGACAGCTTCAATGAAAGTAATTAAATAGCCACTTAGTGTAACCAGTGCAGCACCTGTAGAAAACAGAGATGGGCTGTACCTCAGTTAAGCCCTGTTCACATAAAATGGCAGTCTGACAGGTTTAATTTATCATAAACTTCAAAAGACTGGGCTTTATTGATGCGGTTCTTTCACCAAACATGCCTGTGACTTATAAGAACCATGAACCTCCAACAACGTCAGAGCCATGTCCCAGAATCGGATTCAGCGGTGTGGTTGATAGGCCGATACGTTACTCAAGACAAGAAGATCAAATGAAAACCAAAGTCAACACTTTATTGAAAAATAAAAGTACAAAAGGTAACAATTCCTACCGTGTTGGTGGGGTCATCTTGGAGAATGGCATCATAGTGTTTGTTTGCATCGTCATACCTGGACAAAAATGAAATGCAGTTGCTTAACTTGACTTAAAGGGGGGATAAGTGGGAATCAAGTGGAGCTCAAAGTAATCAGGTGTCTATAAACACTGAAACAGGTTTCTGTAATTGGAGTGAGACTATGCAGAAATTGAAAGTGATTTTCAGGAATAAACACTGAGGAAAGTTGGAGTTGTTTCTCACACAACTTAAACTAAGGGTCATCTATTATCGCTTCTCTCCAACGTCGTGATACTCAACACTGCACGCCTCAAACTGTCATCTTGATCCCACATAATTATGTTTGAACAAAGAGACTTATGAGATGTAAATATCAAATTGTAGTCAGTAAAACGAAATCTGGAGGATTTCAGTTCCCATGTAATGTCTAATTATGAGTTGAAGGGTAACTGTTTTTTTTTCTTTTAAGGTCATCTGTGACTTTTATCAGCTAGGGGTGGGGTTAAATAATCCAAATGTGACCCGCCCACAGCTGACAACAGACAGAAGCAACTCTGGTTCCCATTAGTCGACAGCAGCCCCACTTTTCCAGCCCAACTTCTTCCCTCACATTCACTTTATTACTCAGCCACACTTTGGGAGATTTCAGATGGCACCAGGCAACCACTCACGAGCCACTTTGATTTGCTTTATTTATTTAGGATCGGAGTGCATGTGTTGGTGTGCATGTGCGTCTTGGGGGAAGGCCTTGCTGTTTGAAGCCATATCATTCAAGTTTAGGGCTGTCTGCTGCCAATTAGATCCCAGTGTGCGTTTATTTAATCTGACAGCGCTGAAGCAATCACTCTCAATTATCACATAAACTCTGACATAACCGATAAACCAGCAATGGTGATTTGGAGGAGGGAGTTGTAAGCTCAGTAGTAAACTGAGACTGAACAACTCTGAGTTGCGATGCACACCCAATTATATTTTTTTAAATTCAAGCCACCACGCAGGGATGTGAAGAAGTCAGGACAAGAAAAACGAAACAAAAGAAATAGAAACCAGATACTGAGGGACCTTTGAATCGCATTGGAATACAACCACTTCCATCCTGGGACTCCCAAACCTTGACTAAAAAGGGCTACAGGACTACGCAGTACAAATTCCCGCTTACACTCTTTCACCATTCTTTCAAAATAGAACGTTAGGTTATCCAAAATAAACACAGCCAACCCCTCAAATACATTCCACACATCCATATATCAAGACAATTGGACCACTTAAAATCTGGCAGTTTGAACCTTCCAAACTTGCATAAGTGGGCATGTGTATTTTTGCACCTTCTGTCTCTGGAGGTTTGGGACTGCATGCTTACCTTTCCAAGGCTTCCAGTCTCATGCCTGTTAATCGCTTCACTCTGTGGCTATCTGGAAACTGCTTCCTCAGTTCCTGTAGACAGGTCTGCAAGGATGTGGGCAGAAATAGTGAGACTCATTATAGTTTGCTGTAACTACAATGCACTTGTGTGCTCTCTCAGAAATACAGAACATTTCTAAATCCAATGTTCAGGGTTTGGACTTCAGCAGGTGCTTGCTATGTTGAAGATAAAATGTGTCAGAAAAACATTATACTTCCCATGTATCTATAGTGTCTGGTGTAGGGCACTATGAATAGCTACTTTCAATAACACTGATAAAAAGTTAGTCCAACAGACAAAGTGCCTACATGAAGAGACTTAGGTCAACCAGCGTCAAGTGATAATTGTGTTTCACTTGCATCAAACTCAAAAACGCCATCATCGATTAATGAAATATGCTGAACACCCATCTGCTTGTCCCATATGAAGAGTTCCAGCTTGTAGATCTACAGGGGTTGGACAAAATAACAGAAACACCTTAAAGCTTTTTTAGTTTCCATTATTTTGTCCAACCCCCGTATGATCTTACTGGTTTGAGGCCTAAGCATCAACAACCACACCACCGTGCAGCCTCACTGCCATCATTTCCAAAGAACAAAAAACACAAGCACCACATGCCACTCAAATAACTGTCGGGCGAAGTAAAATAAAATCAAGAATAACAGTGATTACTGAAGACATTCTGTTCTAGTGGTGTAGTCTGCACAAGATCTCAATGGTTGCAGTGATTGTATCACATCATTTGTTTTGGTGGTTTGGAATGTGTTGTCATAATTGTAATTACATCTTTGGTGAAACTTTATCGAATTATCCCGAATCAGCCTGATTGGTTCATATAATTCAATATGCAATTGTATTTTTACTTCTACCATGTTTGTACTCTTTCACTGACCATTTGGCAAATTACTCAGCAATGAAATGTGCAGTCAAAAACGACACCATTAACCTGAGGACGGTGAATAAATCGAGACTGGAAAGACAGCTAAACTCAATAAATGATGGCCAATCTCAGCAAACACATTAAACATGCTTTGCCATTCATTTGCTACACCCTTTATTTCAAACTCAAAGTGTTTTTCCAAAGCGCAGATGGAGAAATACCACCCCGCCAAATAAAAAATCTAATTTGCACATTTGGCAGTGAAGAAGCTGCAAAGCACTGTGAAAGACCAGACGATTGCTTTCTAGCTTCTGGGTGTGTGAGGCAGCTAGCTTAAAAACTTACCAACGCCAAGTCATCGCGACTGCAGTCCAGCGCTGCGATCATCACCTGCTCATAAATAATCCATACTGGGCACAAGAGAGAGAGAGAGGAGATGGTGTGTTAACTCTTGTCTGGCACCACCTTTAAACATGACCTCATGAACTCTACACTTCACAGAAGTCCTCAATAACTGCACAAAATGTTTCTTTGAGAAAGACAAATGTACATGCTCAAAACCGATATTCATCAAATAATAAAACTCTTTTTCTGTATAAAGATGATTGAAAGTGTTGGAGGCAACTAGACAAAAGAGTAGCGGTCTTATATTTATCAAAAGCAGTAGTCTGTGTCCTCTCTCAAATCTCTGGAGACCATGTACCTAAACCAGCCCAGAGTTGCCCCTGTTCATGTCTATGTATTTCAGACCTCCAGTGTCCTTCTTAAGGTACTCATTCCACACACTAGTCAATCATGTTATTCCAAACGACTTTGAATTTGACACCTCAACTCCAACTTCTTCTTCTACACCTCTACTTCCATGAGCCACTGACACACTTGAGGCAATTTTGTGGTTTAACAGAGTGGATAAGTGAAATCTTTTCATCAACAATTATCATCTGCGTGCGATATTAACCTCACACAATAACCAATTCTCTTATCATTAAGCAAAGCTAAATTATTGCTCTGTATTTATTTGAAATTTTCAATTCAATTTCTCCAACATTGTCTTAACACAGGCACATTCTTTCTTTGTGTACTTTTATTCGGCAGTGAAACTGGTGACAATTTGGGAACGTATATCAAATACAAGAGCATCCCGACACTAAGCCAAGAGGAACACCCTGGTTAATTGAAATAGAAACTCAGCAGAAAAGTGACTTGCTCATCCAAAGCAAACAATTGCTGACAGTTTTCCTCAACTATTATTATCTTAGCTTAATCTTATATAATTGCCATCTCATTTTAGGGACATTTTAACAGCCAGTTTCCAGAAAACCAAGTCATGACAAGTGTTTATCCTTGACCATATGAATCATAATGACTTGGAAAAAGATTGTGTAGCAGGGCGAGGAGGGCTATTCAGGGAAACCATGACCTTAGTGAAAGGTGAACACTGCAATTTTGAAAGTGGATTATTCAAGAACATGTTGTCATCAAGTATTACAGGTTATAAAAGGATAAAAAAAAAATCAGAACAATACAATTTTGTATGTGACTAAGTTCCGTAATTTTTAGACTACAAGCCATAACTTTTTCCAAACATTCTGAACATTGGCGAAGCACTGTCATTTCATTGGTCTGATGCAATGTGTCTAATTATATTGGCAGCAAGATGCGCATTCACAACATTGCCAGTTTGGGTTTTTTTTTTAATCATCAGACGGCACAGTCACACCTGCGGCCTTTAACCAGTGTGGCTGATGGTTTAGTAACACAATTATCACGTTGTTTATATTACATAATCACCAGCAAAAAATAAAATCTGTGATATAGGATAACAATGTTCAGTTTAACCAATTTAAAACAAGTGTGATCGGACATCTTACATTCATATATACCACTGATCGTATTTTTTCTTCTGCCTAATTTTGCATGGATATTGTGTTGTTATGTTCATAATGTACTGTATAACAGTAGCAGCACATGTTCAAAAATATATAACTGTGTATGCGGTGTTTCCCCAAGATTTTTTTCAGGCTCAGTGGAACAAAAAAATAAACAGAACCTTTTAAGATGAGGCACATTCACAGTAAGTTCAAAAGGTCACTACCTTTGAAGTAGATAAGTAAGAGAGCCTCAATGAGGTGACCTGAGTTACTGCTTGGATTAGAAGCAAGTCATGCCATAGCACAACAATGATAATTCAAAATCCTTCTCCTTCAGGGTCTGAGAATGGCAGCAGAACCATAAGCATTTATCTTCGCTGACAACAATCAATAATTATCACAATTTTTCTTCAAAAGTGAAACACTACTGTATAGACGCACGCTGCATCACCAGATGCATTCATCGAGGCAAAACTACTTACTGTCATCTCCCAGTTTGGATGCATGGTCACTGATGAGTTCTTCACCAACGTCGACAATTTGTTCACTATTTCTACTGTTATCTTCTCTCCATTTTCGCAGTTTGTCTCTCATCTCTGTGGACAAGATTAGGTGATAACATTGTACGATATGATCTCACGACTGTAGTAGAGCAATAGGAATACTAGGCATTGCCGAGTGATCGTTTAACAAGAATGACACGAGGGTAACACGCCATCTTTAAACGAATAATATTCCTCATAATTCAATTATTATTAACTCGCTGCAATGTAGCCCTTTTTCATGAGTAACGCGTCTCCCTCAAGGGCAGATGTCACCAGCACGATAGCATTAGCTTTAGCCGTGGTTAGCCTTAACTCAAGAGAAAGAAAAAGAAGAAGAAATCTAAGAGTAGTAGCAAATTTAGACTATGACTGATGGCTTTCCCAAGGGCCATCACGCACGTCATCAAAAACGACGGCTAATACACAGTAACTTACATTTAAAGGAATTATTACACATGCATACAGCGCTAACCACAAGAATTAGCAGCTAGCGCTTTTGTCGTAGTGCGTGTTAAATTGGAGTGTTTTCAGAGTTATTCAGCGAGGTCCATGCACTTTTTAGCTCAAATCATATACAAGCATACGCGTTTGAAAGCAAACGAAGTGATAGACCTCTTCTTTTTGTCTTACCTTCCCAGCCAACATCATACATCTCAGACACCGACGCCATCTTTTCTCTTTTGACAACATGCCGTGTCTACGTCATTGCTTTTACGAGACGGGGCGTGTCCTCCCTCATACATGTCAATAAATACGTATTTAAAATGATATATTTTCCCTTTTATGGGGGCGGGGGGGGCATGAGGGTTTGAACTTAAAAGTTTGTGGAATCCACGAAACCGTCCGTGGTATGTGAATTTATATGGCATAAGAGATGCACTTTGATTAAATAAAGTAAAAAAAAAGAATCAGAATGAGAATCAGAATGAGAATATAATTTATTGACATGGTCAGTGGGGGTTCCGCCAACTAGGAAATAAAAATAAAAATAAAAATAAAAATAAAAATAAAAATAAAAATTACCCACAAACAACAAAGGCTGTTCACAAATTTAACAGTCTGAAATGACTGCAAGCCCATGAAAATCATTCCAGTCGCAACATTATTAAATGTGCTTTCTCTGATGTTTCTGCGGATGCAGTGATGAATTGATCTTGCAGAATCCTGACTGACAAAATTGGATTCATCATGCTCCATTGCAAGGTAGAGACAAATGAAGTGCATTCCTGTAATGACTGGTAGACACCAGGTCCAACTCCGACATTTATGATTCACATGATGTCCTTATCATGTTCAATTTCCATTTTAATTCACTCCTCTTCCCAACTCTTTGGTAGGACAGTCAGTTGAGACTTACACAAATTAGTTTCCTTCACAAATATGCTTTCCAGGCACGTCTACAGTTTTATTCTGATTTCCCTTAGGAGCCTCTGTGGATCTCATCTCTTGCAGCGGAGGCTTGCACGCTTCTCGCTTACCACATTACATACTTGTTGATGAGGGCTCGAGCACAAACTTGCTTACGGAGACATTTTAGATATCTGATGTCATATACAGTGCTGCCCGCCATCGAGATGACTGTTATTTATACTTTGTTGATGTACTATACAGAAGGAAAACAAGAATATTCTTTGCCTGATTGATATTGATACAGTAAAACTTTCCAGGATCATCACTTATATGCAAGTGCACAAAGGAACGATAAAATGTCATCATCTCTCTCGAAAACCAATGCAAATAATAGTGCAGTGTACAGTTTAAGTTACGCTCAGTTTTTGGCAGTCAGTGCACTTGTAATTTTCAAGTCTGCACATGGCAGTCGGTTGATATGTGGTTTGGTTTTTGCTGGAACACCAAATACCAAAGCAACCACATTAAAAAAAGTCATACACTGTCCTCTGGGTTGGGGGTTTCCCCTCCTTGCCAAGGTGCCACTGAAGGCCAAGGCCCTAATGATGACCAGCAATAAACACCATGCAGCGGACCACACTCTCTGGGGCTGCAGGACACAATAGTTAAATTGCCCTCTGAACAAGCTGTTTCAATCTCTGGGAGAATTGCGATTGAAAATGTGTTCCTCCCATCATACTGCCTTGAATTTGAGATGTTTAAATGCATCAGATAAATGGCGTCTTTAATTAAAACTGAATGGCAGCATATAGTTCCACTCTGTGTCAACATATAGGCCACTGGAAGCCACAATTACAACAGGTATTTGCAGAAATAAATCTTCCTGCAAAAACACATTTTCATGTCACACACATACATTCATAGTTGGCAAAGTCTAAAATGAACAGCTACCCACTCAAAGCTGAGGTACGACTGAGGTGCTCTTTGTGGTTTAGAATGGGCTCCTGTTACATTTAGATTTATTTTTGGTTGGTGTTTTACATGCAGTTGTGGAAAATGAAGACAGATGCAGTTAGCAACAACGTTTGGACCAAATCCTTTTGTGCCAGCGGCAGTGTGTTTACTTTGAAATCTGATTAGGTTCCCTGTCTGACCAAGTTGCTTTCACCTCGGCCAGTATAACGCTGTACAGATGATTTCACTAAGCTTTGCCTCTGATGGACTCACTCCGTTACACCTTTTGACCTCACCCACAGCCCTAGTAGGAGGCGACCGAGAATGAAATCATGCCACAACAAAATTAGACATGCTCTTCTTCTCTGTCTCAAGGCCGAGAATCAGTGTTTTTACTGCATTATTGTCAAAATGTATTTCAAGAAAGCAATACAAATAATAATTCAAAATTATTTTGGAATGAACAAGCAGAGGAGAGAAGAAAAAGATGATGAATCGAACAGTTAAGTTTAGTTGAGAGAAACCAACAAATTAGATTCTAATAAAATCCTAATATTTCTTCATAACTTCTATGGTCTTGAAATTAACATTACAACTCAGAAAAAGGCTGTTGAATCTTTTGGGGTTTTTTTTTCAAGTTGAGCAGTTGAGCAAAATATCCAGACAGACAGATCTTTGGCTGTGAAATAGTGTTGTGGCGGAGGAACACAATTGCGAATACAATGGTGCACTAAGATCATATTTGTTGCTTTAAATCTGCCTCACACCTTATTTGTCCATCCATTGTTTTAAGAGATGTGCACATGCAATGTAATCAGTGCATCGCAACAGAGAACATACAATTTCAGTTCAAAGCTACATGTTAAAAGATTATTTTCAAATCACTTCTCAACTATATATCACATCAATTTGGGCAACCAAATATTGGCCTTTTTCAATTATTGGGACATTTTCAAAATAACAGAACCTTATATTACACTTAAATAGCAGTAGAGTTTTTTAAAATGATTTATTTTTTGTGTGCTCAAAAATATCATACCAAAAATGTAAACAGCACTCCAAAAACTGAGCCAATTTTTAAAGCCTGTAACCGAAGTGCATAACTGTTAAGTTCATATTTCACTTTTCTCTTCTGCTAAGAATGGCCAGGACCACAATCTTGGAGATAACTCCATGTTCTCAATAATGTCAGGCTTTCAAAGAAAATTGCAGAGGCAATGCGAAGTTATGCATGACAAGCAACTCACTAACAGTTGAGGAATTATTGATTGATAGCCACATTTCTAGACTGTCATGTTGTTGTTTTGAAACTATCACGTTTGCGCTTTCCCTTTCAGTCTTCAGCCGTTGTATGCTGATGTTAAGTTTGTATTGTTCTCTGGCCCATGGTCCGGTGAAACAACCTTCATCCCCTTGCTTTTGACTTCCCAAAGTGCTTGGTCAGCACTGTGCTCTCGAACAGAAGCGTGGGTGGCTGATTTATAAGCAGAACATAAGCACACCATGTGAGGTTAAATATATCTAGAAGAGAAAGAAAAGTCATTGAAATTCATATGAGATGCTGAAATTCTGATTCTGTGTCAAGATGCAAAGCTCTGCAGAATCAAGCCGAGAGTCATTTGTCTTTGGCTCCTATCGATTTTATATTTTGACATGTGAAGCCGGCAGTGGGTGTCTTTGGCAGTGTCATCTTCTCTCCCTCTCTTGGATATGTGCATTGACCAAGAACAGGGAACGGAGCGCTGAGGTTTTTCATGGAATATTTGGCACGTCACTCTGACACCTTTTGAGTTTATTCCATTATATCTGACGAATATGTTTGACAAGACGTGCACATAGAACTATGAAAAACCTTTGTTCATGCCCAAATGTGTCTGACATATTCTCTGTTGAGAACGAGGGTATCAATGGCGCCCAAAACCAGCAGAGCCTGCAGTGGCTTCATCCAACCAAGCAAACACACTTTGATAGACAGGGACCTAAATGGTTGATGACGGCTTGAGTTTACTTCACTTCCTTGGCCTTTGCTTGAAGTTTTCGTAAGCTCTCAGTCCAGTTCTCCTCATCCGTTACTGTCAGACTTGCGTACAACATACAGTAATAATTGTCTTCTTGACCTATTGCAAACTGGAATGAAAGAGTACAAAACGACTTAAACAGAGCCAAGAAAAAATATGGCGTCTGCGAGAAGCTAGTCGATCAAACCAAGCTCAGTCCTGGTATTTTGTCAGTGAATAATTGATATGAATTATGAATAGATTTTTCAGGACCTGTCTTACAATTTCAGACATAATCTGATTTGACTTGCTGCATTGGTTTAATTTGATCCTGATCTTCATTTTTAATGTCTTGTGGTATGCGAGTATGTAGAATTCTGGAGTGCTGGACAAAGATATGTGTTCCTGGTTTTCATCTTTAAGAGCATGGGGAACACTGCACTGTAGTCCTATAATCCTCCCATAATTTCTACACCTACACCTACCAAAGTAAGGCAAGACCACTGCTCTGTTTCAGAAAAAAATACGAGGTTCCAGAGGTCACCTGAGCTAGTTGAGAGACAGACACTGCTGGTCATGTTTAGAGCCAGAAATGGTCTTCGACCGCATCATCTACGAAGACTGTCTAAACCAGAGGTGGGCAATTAAATCTCCTAAAGGGCCACATGAAAAACTATAACAGTTGTGAGGGGCCATCATCGAAAGAAAGACAGCGATGACTACAAAACATGATGGGAAAATATCCCAAATATATACTTCAGTAACAAGGACAAAGTCCACCTACGAAGATGAAGTGTAAGTTGGGATATTAAGAAGTGTAAATATGCCATGAAACCTATTGAAATATTTCATTTTATGTCCACTTAATTTCAGTATAAAGCAATTATGGACCAGTTGTTCAAGATAAAAGACAATTTATTTTAAAATATATTTTCAGTAATACTTCAATGTATTTTTAGGAACAAGAAAAACAAAAATGCCCAATGAAAAGAAGAAAATGTAAGTCTTAAAACAAGAACATGCTATATTTACTGCTGAAGTGGTGGTTGTGACTAAAAGAGAAAGAACTAAAGAAGGCAGTAAAATTAGGATATACTAGTTACAGTTTTAGTCTGACGTCAAATGGGCCACAAAAATACAGGCACCGGGCCGTATATGGCCCCCAGGCCGCACTTTGCCCAGGTCTGGTCTAAACTGACTCCTAATGAAGAGGAGCAGAGAAGAGCACGGGACTTATACCAACAATATGCTAAAATCACACCAAGAAAAATGTATACTGCAATAGTCGGAGTGAGAATGTGGAACTGACAAAGGAAATGAAAAACCTAAGCAAAGATGAGGATCAGTCAGAAGCAAGTGACAAGTTACGTAACACATAATTGACACACAACATAAAGGACATGGCATAGACACATGCGTTTTAAACATAACTACTCTACTGAAAATATTGACAAAGAGTTGTTCCTTTTCAATCTCTCTAGTAATGTGATATAATCCAAAGGAACGTAAATGGTGAATTTTCTTTCATCCTTTTTCAGTTCCTTTCATTTTTTCAAAAGAATTTTAAGACATTTGATTACTATTATTAGCTTTTTTTTGCCAGCCTGGACAAAACCAGACCATGAGTAGTTGCTGCTTCAGGATTCTTACTGCAACTAGTTAGGAGAAAGCTTTTGAGGGAGTCTGTCATCATTGTTCTTCTATGGACCTTCTATGACCATGACTTGGAAGTCATTTTGTAAAGAAGATAATAATGAAAAAAATGTTGCTCAAAGGTAACACATACTGTGGGTAAAGGAGTTATTACTGCAACCTCACAGGAGGTTGTGGGTTCAATTCCAGCTGAAGGCAATTCGCTTCTCTCTCGGAGTTACTGGGATAGACTTCGGTTAGGGAATATGTGGAAGAAACCGAACGAAATAATTAGTTACAGAAGGGATCTGTGATTGAAATTGAAAAAAAAAAAATGAATAGTGTATTTAATTTCTGTTTATTTATGCGAACCTTGGAAGTTTTATGCATGAAGGGTAAGCCACAGTGGTGATGAAATGGACTCAGGGTTTCACTTTTTGTCTGATTTAATTGGTGAAGAAACCTTATCATTAAATCTGTGCCATAATTTGTCTTGGCTTTTAAATGTGTTTTTTCAACCAAAGTTGATCTTATAAGGCTCTGTTGATGAACAGGGCTATGCTTCACCAGTGACATGGACTTTGACTGACCAAGTGTATTCAAATCATGTGGCAAACCCTTATAAAGGTCACCACACAGCTATCAGAAACCCAACTGAATGCTTCTTCTTAACCGCTACAAGAATGTCATCTGTCATACTGCCATGCGCAGTCAAGAAACCCAGCCCAGATGGTTGTGCCATGATTGCAACATAACTTCATGGACATTTTAGGCAGTTTTATTGTACTAGTCTGACTTTAAAACAAAGCGATCGCTTTACTCCAAATTTGTAACTTTTTCTTCGATGAGATTGTGTCAGTCTCAAATTGAAAAAAAAAAAAAAAAAAAATATATATATATATATATATATATATATAAGCATAGCTTTTGTATCAAATAATATAAAATAAAAGCATTTAAGCTGATCAAGTGTCTTGTAAGAAGACACAGATTATTTAGCTAAACACAAGCTCAAGTCTTGTGGGCGTAAATCTATCTAGCGAAGTCATTTTAAGTTTATTTATTTATTTTTTAAGTCATTGGATCAACATTGAATCGACTGGGAATATAAAGTACATCTAAACTGATGTCACGCCAATGGAGCGTGATGTGGTCACTAAGCTTGCCATTCTCTTTCCCGGCACACCAATCTCTCAGATCGAAAACACACTATAGAATCGCTGTCCTGCTTTTTCACAATAGATCCTAGTTAGATTGAAGAGCAAGGTTTTATATTCACAGTTGTATTTGAATTTAGTTCATGAGGACATTTGTCTTTTTCCATTAAAACCATCATGCTAGGGCTGACTGTCACATTTTTTCTTCTGCTCTATTTGTTTTTTATTACTGCTCAGTGGATTTGATAAGTTGTGTATTTTGTACTCATGTTCTCTGATGCTGACCGTTGTGTGTCTTGTTTAATTTATTTAGTGTCTTGTTTGTCTCTGTTTTCAGATTTTCTAACTTTAGTGGGTTCTTGTGTCCAACTCCCGGGTCAGTGACGTCCTTGTTTCTCCTTATTGCTTATTCATTTGGCTGTTTCATTTTACATCTGTTGTCTGAGTCTCTGTGCTCCACTGAACCTCAAACACGTTTTGTATGGATACTAGCATGATACACAGCATGTATAGGCAATCCATGAATAGGTGCTTGTTCATGCTATAAATGATCACTGAAAACAAATTTGCAAGTAACTATAAAAAAATAAATAAATCAATATGCCTTCCAAAAAATAAAACAAAACACTATGTTGCTTTTTTTTTCAATGCATTCTGGTTAAATTGATTGTCATGGTATTATATTTGCAAGTGTGCTTATTTCAAGTCCTGAATACATCTTTTTCTATTTATCTATCTAAAAGCTACAGCTTTTAGACAGATAAATAAAGGGGTGAAGAGTTAAGTGAAGGAAGTAGATAGCTGTACCATTGTGTATGGTTTAGGGACAGGGAACTTAAGTAGATAAGTCCAAAACAACAGTCAGAATATAAGTCACTGTTATGGTTTTCCATTGGACTACATTATGAGCCATAAATCAAATAACATAACTAGAGATGCTTCAACTGAGGGAAAAAGTTTTCTTTGCTTTTTTTTTTGCTGTCACAGTTCCTAAGGCAGCGGTGCTGGAATCAAACAGGAAAGCAGCAGCTGGCCATGGTGAATGGTGTCTATTTATGACTCATTTCTACCTGCCACCAGCCTGCAAGGACAAATGTGGAGTAGTGTGAGAAAGCCCAAAGGTAACAAGGAGAGAACTGTTTCAGGATACAAGACAGTGTCATGTGGTTGTCAGGAAAACCAGCGGCCAGCGAAACCTTTTGAGATGGGCCATTTAATAACTGCCATCGGCCGTGGTTGAGTGTGTATGGGTGACACATGGGCACCGTGGAAATATGAAATTGAACGGCAAAGACATTTCTGCTTGTGGAAAGTGCAATTATTGGATTGTTTTCATTAAAATTTAGTGGGCTGGTCAGAGGAAGTTCATTATTATCATTATTAAATTGCCATTAAATTATTTCAAAAAGAAACCTCGCTTATTTATACAGCAGCCTATTTGAGAAATTTGGAGGCTGGAGGGAAAAAAAATCATATTAAATACTGCAACAAATAGCCTCTTTATTTGGCTTATGAATGACATACCATACTGTAATATTATTAAATAAAAGCAAACGACTTTAAGGAAAACCCCTCCTGTATTGACTTTAAAGGTTAGAATAGCGAACAGCAGTTGTGCCAGTTAACTGACCACAGTGTGCCGGTTAACAAATTTCTGCATATGTGGTAAGTGAATGACTGGCAGATTGTCAAGGGTGTCCCCAAGCTTCTAGCTCAAGTAAACTCATCTCATTCTAGCCAAGTGAAACATGCCAGTATGTCGACTCAGTGGAAGGGGATGTATATTAATGAATGTTTATTTCAATCTCCTCTAATATATTGTAATTACATTTGACATTTATATGATGATAATATATGATGATAAATAGATATTAAATAAGTAACATTATTGATATCTTCCATGCAGACCAGTCAATTTGGAAAAGGAGCAGAGTGAAGAACAGTTAACAGTAATATTGGCTCCTTATTTATTCCCACTTGGAACATTGGTTGTGTATAACTGTGTTAGCTTGCGTCTGTGTGATGCCCTTCATGCTTCATTGTGTGCTACTATCATTCAGTTACATCTGATCGTTGAAGTCTTTTATCCAGAGTAATATTGAAAACTAGCTAAATACAAATACATAATATCAACAAATATCAAAATCAAATATTTGAAATTCCTATGTATTACAATGCATTATTTGATGTGTGGTGTCATGTTATGAAATTCCAAGTTTATGAGTGAGACAACACGACTATTATTATTTTATTATCATTTTTGCTTCACGCCGACTTCTCTGTCTATGTTGTCCGGGTATTTTCCCCGTTTCTGATTGGCTGTGATGCGGGGCATCCTGATTGGTCAGCGTATGCTCACACAGCGGCAGCAATTCTGTTTCCGCTTCCTTTTCAGTCGGAGCAACATGGCGGAGTACGATCTCACCACCAAAATCGCCCACTTTTTAGATCGTCATCTTGTTTTCCCTCTTCTGGAGTTTCTGTCCGTTAAGGAGGTGAGTTATTAATTCAAAGCTGAACACATCCCATGCTTTTGTTGGACTTCATGAACGGTGTGCGGCTTTTAAGGAGCTGTTGAAGCTACACGCGGTTTTCACATTCGCATGCGCTGTAAAGTGGTGCACTTTTAGCCCTGTTCGACATCCTGATTTCAAGATAAAAGCGTTGCCTATAGTTGTTAATACTCCTCAAAACAGAACAATATCAAAACTACCTGAACGCTCTCGGTCGGATTTGTTTTCCCGCGCCTTCTACTGTGTTTATTTGCAAGCAGCTGTTATCGGGCTCATCCTTTGCCCTAATAATGATCCCACCGCAATATATTATAATACATTCTGCTCCTAATCCACAGTCTTCTTTCATCGACGGTGACGAGACAACGCTATATATTCAGCATTTAGGCGCAGTTGATGATTTGTGCTCCGTATATTTCGCTCTGCCAACTATTTTCTTTGTTATTCATCAGGACTGGTTGGTGGCAAGTTTCGATTGAGCTTGTAATGGCCGCTTCCAGTGTGATAATACTAAACTCCCTATATGGTCTGAAGACACCAGAGACATATCATTTTAGTTTATCGTGCAGTCTGCGTGTCATATTTTTCTAGCAGTGAATAATTGTATTTGAATTTTAACTGCAAAGTGTAGCATGTGAAATGCAGACTGTAGGGATTATTGATTATATACAGCGCACACAATGCAGTTATTGGAATCATCCTCTTTTTGCTGTGTTTTTTGCCCCATAATGAATGTTACCCCGGGTTGCTTAAATACACACTCCAAATGTAAATAAAACATTTTTAATACAAAAAGAACAGCATGGTATGTGGCAAATAAAATCCACTTCACCCCAAAAAAACCATGTTGCCCCATCTTTGTTCAACTTGAGCACAATTTGTCCCAGGAATAAGAAAGGAATGATTTGCAACAGCAAATGAATCACAGACAAGTCTCCATTGTTCGCCTTCATCACACATTGAGTTCCCTCATCTAAAATGTGTTCAAAGTAAGATGTTCACCCAGTCCACACACAATTATTAAAGTTGCTGGGTGTGTATTGCACCTCCAAGTTTCTACAATGCATGTCATGTATTTATTGTATTTCATATGCTTGTTATGGGGTGATACTGGGTTGGACTCTATAAATGGGGTGTCCACTCATCTGTCTCTCTGTCCCCTGCCAATGAAGTCAGTGGTCGAACACGCTGTGAAATTCCAGCTTTATTTTACAACAGAATAATATGAATGGCAATGTGTGTATCTGACTGAAGTTTGGCGATGCGTCTGTAATTTCTCTTCTGAACAGATTCAGATTTCTTTGTCATGCAGAATGAAATTACGCTGCGGTTATATAATGAACAATAAAAAGGGTTAAAAAAAACGTAACAGTATGTGCAAAGATACGTGGTAGATGTAATAAGTTAAAATTGAGTGAGTTTTTAAGTTTCTTCAGAGGTTGAAACAAACCCACTGAATCTCTTTGCTAGTGACGGAATCATGGCACAACAGGCTCAGTAACACCAGGGAAATTAATGGGCAAGGCTGTGTGAGATTCTACCTACTACAAAACCCAGCGTCAACCCTTTCAATGATCTAAAGGACTTTGAATGAAACAAATAAAAACTCAACTTCATTAGACAACATATCCCTATAAATCTATCTAACTGCGTTGGAGCTGATTTACTGTTATTCCACCCCCTCAGATCTACGATGAGCAAGACTTGCACAAAGGAAAACTGGAGCTCCTCAGTGACACCAACATGGTGGATTTTGCCATGGATGTCTACAGGAGCCTTTATTCCGAAAGCGAGATCCCTCAAAGTAAGCAAACTTGTTTTCCTGTTTTACTTTCACACTCTGTTTGGTTACTCAATGAATGCGGTGTATAATTTTGCCATTTATCCACCATGTTTCAGCTCTGCGGGAAAAAAGGACAGAGGTTGTGGCCCAACTGAAACAGCTGCAGTCGGAGACAGAACCTATTGTTAAAATGTTTGAGGATCCAGAAACAACAAGGCAGATGCAATCCACAAGGTAATGCTTCTTTTTTATCACCACTATTTTTTTGAATAAGGAAAAAAAGTCTTGGTTATCTTAACTTTAAGCTAAATAACTCAAAACCTGTAATAAAATAGACAGTTTAACTGTACGTTTTTGGATGACTTCCTTTCCCATATGATTCACATTAAGGTAGAAGTAGAAAGTGCTGCAATAAATGTAATCACATCCTTTGTTTTGATTTTTTTCTTGAGTATAACCAGGATTGCGTATTGGCAGCTTCAACATGTATTCTGATACTGGAATGATGACACAACATACTGCGATGCAACTGCAGTAATTTGTTCAGTCGAGCCATTATTTTAATCTGGGGGAAAAAAAGTTGAAAAGTTGAGTTATGCTCATGAAAACAGTTTATTCTTATGAACTCTGTCTCTCACTGTTAACTGTCAGTTAAAGTTTGCCAAGTCCAACAGAGGAAAGAACATCTCCCTTAATCAAAATAACTCTTTACAGATGGATGCCATTTGTGGTGTTAATCACTGTAGCAGCATAGAGATATCATTCTAGTGGACAAACTACATACCATATTGTAGTATTGCCAGAATCACGCTAGTTTTGCTTATCAATATTTTCTTTCACCCAAGAATAACCTTTGTAATGATGTTCCGAATTTGATAATTCTTAAATGTCATTTGGTACCTAGTTTATTCTAGTAAAAAAAGTAGCTTCCCTTAGGGGTCTCAAATGTCTTTTTTTTCTCCACAGAGATGGGCCAATGCTCTTCGAATATTTGGCAGAAAAGCATAACGTAAGTTGTCCTCATCTGCTGACATCTCACTACTTCATTGTGTTTTCCCATGGCTTTTGTGTGAACTTGTAGTTGTTTTAAGGGTGCTGTGGGTGGGGACACATTAAGGCCGCTGCAGATTTGCTTACCGAAAAAGTCCTTTTCAAGCTTTGTATGGCTTGCACAAATTCTGTGGACATTTACATTCTGTGGTGAATTGTTAAGAATAAATGGAGCAGCTCGCGATTCGTGGATTGCGCCGCAAGAATGCCGGAGGTTCTATATTTACCGTGATGTTTGGTTTCTTACTCTAAGTTACTGCATGCTGTCTGAAGTGTGTTGGTCAACACGGCTGAGGCTCAAAGGAAGTTCAGCAAAAAGATGCAGTTCATCCTTTGACAAACTGTTTTTCCATGCGATACCTTATTACAGTTGGTGTCAAGAAAAAAAAAAATATATATAGTGTACTTTGTATAGGTTGATTCAAATGTCAAAAATGTAAAATTAATCCAAGAAAAACAAGTTTCATTGTTAATTTTATTTATTATTTTAGTTATTTAAAAATTAGTGCCACCTGCAGCCACTGAATGAGGACGTAGTGCCTGATCTTATAATACAGTCAGACATTTGGATGATCTGAGAAGACGCTCTGCTCTGTGTAGATGGTGCTCAGCGCTAATACTTCTCATATTACGGTATTGAACTTAGAACTCAAGACTTGATCAGCAGCATTTTTTTGGTGAATAAAACAGCCATAATGATGTGGTGTCCTTGGTATGTAGCCTCGAAAATGCGCCACACTTCCAAATAAGAAATGGTGTCAGTGTGGTCAGGATGCCATAATTACTGCTTAACCACTCGTCCTTGGCTGTTGGCGCTCAAGTAGAAAACAAGATTTGCGTGGTTAAAAAGCAGCGTCGTCCAACAGGTCGCACACCTCGATGTTCAGCAGCTGTTTTTTGCAAGTTAAGCATTTCAGGAATGCTACACAAGTTATTGAGTTTTAGAGAATGAGATTTGTGCTTGATTTCTCAACTTTCCAAAACTCACAACTTTCCACAGTTAAATAAGACGATTGTTGAAGCAAGTCCATAATAGACTGAGTCGTTTTGTACCAAACTGTTACCGATCAGAGGCGAAAGTGTCTCTCCATTGGGGTCTCCTTAACTTCATATGCCTGTAGGCACTGAAAACCCAACTGAATTTGGCTTTCATTAAATACTTTTGCCGTTGGTTTTCAGAGATGCAAATACTACAGTAAAATTTGAAGCCAATATTATAGACCATATCTTTTTATTCATATAGCAAGCTGGGCTTTGGGGTTACATCGGGCTATTTGTTAGAGTCAAGATCTTCCAATGCTTGAAAGAAGGAAATGAGGTTGATGAAAAGGTCTGGTTATATTTAGTTCAGCTTTGAATTCTGATGTAGCGCTTTGGGTCATTTGAAATTGGCAGCGCATACCTTCGAGCCCTCAGATGTCTTGTGACAGAAGGAATTTGGTATGGAAGTGTGGTTGAACGATTCTGGAAGCTGTTGTCATAGACTGGTGACATCTGCGCTGAATTCCTACTGGAATTTGTTCTTGAGTGTGTTTGGCTTTAGTGGAATATAATTATCCACTTTTTTTCCTGTATTGTTTAACCAGCGTAATTGCAGTGTGGCTGTATATTAATTCTCAATCTGTGCATTGGCTCTGGCAATACGGCTCCTTGTTTACATTTAACACGACCTTATTTGACTTCTAGTTCCGCCAGGAGTACTTGGACACGCTGTACAGATACGCCAAGTTTCAGTACGAGTGCGGCAACTACTCCGGAGCCGCAGAATACCTCTACTTCTTCAGAGTCTTGGTAAGTGTGCAGTCCTGTCCGACAGTCTCTCGCTGTTTCTTTTCTACATTAACTCCAGGCTCTCCTCTGACACAGTACAACTGAAGGTTGCATTACGTTTCCCAGATGACTTTTATTCCCCAACAGGCCGACGCTTGCTTAGAAGAGGAATGGAACACTTAGGAGTAATTGAATGTGAACAGCTTACGTCATTGCCCATTCAATTCCCTGCACGTCTCCTGTATTAGGAAGAGACTGCTGCTTTAGGTCTAGAGCCTCTTAAACAGACCTAAGTGATCAGTGGCAGACTCCATATGTCTGTAATCTCCTCACAGAGCTGGCCTCACTAGACAGATTATTGATTTGAGAGAGTCCCTGGTCACGACTTATTTGCTGTGGTCTGTGCTGTGCATGCTGGGCATCAAATAACTGGCTCATGTTTGGACGTAAATATTTAAGATATATATGGGTGATAGTTGTGTGAGAATTGGTACAAAAGTGGTTAGTTTTATCATTCATTTATTGAGGTTATTTAATCGATAAAGCGCTGAGATTTATAATCAAGTACAGCCCAGTGTTATGGTTGCTCATTTAGATGCTAAATCACTGCTTTCAAAAGTGAGAGAAATAGGAGTTCTTTCTGACAGTGCCCCCTTGTGTTTCCACCAGACACGCTAACGCAAGATACACCTGCCACATATGGTGGCAGTAGAGTGTCACTCATGACGTACAGTTTTTCCAATTCTCGCAACCGTTTGTATCAACTTTTTTTTTCATCAAATTTGATGAACATGACTTGCACCTGCTTCTGCTGCTGGTTTGACTTTTCTATGACAAATATCTTTGTGCTGATCACATGGTTATGTGTCATTTCACAAGGTTTTGGTTTGTTTACTTGTATGATTGTTGATCACAAATGAAATCAGTACTCCCTGCAATGAATCAGTTTTATTCCTTGAATGTTCTTGTGAATTGTTCTGGTAAAGGTGGTCCCTGAGATCAAAAAGGTTAAGAACCCCTGATCTAGCGACTGATGACCTCCAGCGTTTTAGTTTGTGAGAAATGGCATCCCAATGTCCGTCGACCGAGTGGTTGGGCGGCGGCATTCTGGTATTTTCTTCCCATCAAACTTCTGTTTTACCTGCATGTTTGTGGATAAGATGCACCACAAACATCAGTGGTGGTGGGGAAAAAATACGTCATCAGTGGAAATGCCCGGCGGCCTTGTCCCGAGGGAATTTGAAAGATGACAAAATACTTACAGACTTTCAGATGATCCCGGAATTATTTAATTAAAAAATTTGATTCCTAGTTTCTCATGTGTTTGAGCTTTTCCTACATCCAGTGAAGGTGTGTTTTCAGCTGCTGGACACTTAAGAGAATCGCTGGGATCTGTTTAATAAATAATGAGTTTGCATTTAAATCCGGCAATCGCTCAGATCTGCGTGTGTTATGTCAGTCGACAGATTGCTTTGCAGTAAATGAGGGAAATCTGTTGAGCTTCTTGTGTTTGGAGTTGTCAGCAGTGCCATGCATGTTAGTGTGTGTTGAGGCAACAGGATCCATTCATTTAAAATGACTTCAGAGAAATCGACAATGAATGATCCGAGGATTATACAGCACAATTCATTTTGCAACTTCAGGCAAGACAATCTTTTTGTATTGTGAAACATTACTGCTCCCACTATATCCAAGAATTGACTCACTTTGTCCACCTCCCTGTAATGCTTTGCCAGAGACGTTTGATTTACTTTTTTTTCACTGTGACTGAGACAATATAATCTGCCATCAGATGCACAGTCCGTTCGTCTGTCATCTTTGGCCCCGAGAACCATCTGTATGAGTTATTTTTCTGCTGCTGTGATATTTGCTTGTTGTCAGTGTTGATGATGGATTCACCAGCGTTGGCACATCCTCTTTCAATATTGCCAGCCCTACTGATGATATTTCATTCAATTCACAGTTGATATTTTTTGTAAATGGTGACTCATCTCTCATCATCAGTGCTGGAGGTTGTCATACCTGCTTTGTTGGCTGAAATTACGGCCTTAATTTCTGAGCCTTGCTAACAGGTTTTGGACTGTGCATTGTTAGCGGTATCACGATACTATTACAATTATTATTATTATGATTCGACTAAGATTACCGAGTCAGATACATTCCAGCTCTCGTCCTTTATTCCTCTTTATCTGTTCTCATCTTCATCTCACACAAGTTAATCTCTGCATTGTAATAACCACCTCTAGAACGGTCTTCTATACTTAAGTTAGCACTGCTGTCATTACACACTGCAGGTTTAAGATTTTCTGTGAAGTGGCTGTGAGATGGTGGCGTGTTCTCTGGCATCCATGTCTTCATCCTCCTGACAACCCTCCGCAGGTGCAAAGACTCATTTTTAAGAGGGATGCACCGATACCAGTTTTTTTCCATTAGTGAGAGTAGTGTACGAGTACTTGCTTTGAGTGCTTACCGATACTGAGTTCTTACACCATTACACATGGTTACTTTGAATTACTTTTTTTATTATTTTTTCTTATATATCCTTATTTGAACAACATTCCTTACTATGTTTTTCTTGTACATGGGTGAGGGCCACAAGTTTTGCTGCAGTACAAACACAAATTTTACTTAATTGTCAGCAACTGAAATTCAGGAACTATGTGCTGCAGTAAAGTGGTATCGATTTTGTGGTGTTGGTGGCCACTCTATGAGTACGAGTACTCATAGAAACAGCTAGTGTAGTGTCTTAGATTAGTTGCGTATTGCTACTGTATTTCCCCCCAACGTCTCTTACACACAGTGCGTAACTTGTCAACTTCACTCAGCCTGGGATGTTGCGATAATGCGAGCTTACAATTTGCCAGACGTTGCAGTTTCCAAGTGTAACAAACAAATTGATAATAATAATAATAATTTTAATAATAATGGATCATCTCCCATCGATTCAGAACAGTTTTAACAGCTCAAAGTTTTCTGCAGCTGCAAGTGAACTTAAGAAATATTCACCTTCAAACGTATACATCAGCACTTCCTAAAGCAGCCAAGCTCCTAAATATTTGCATTTCTGGAATGGTTTAGGTCAATCTTGTCCTGTTTGAATCGTCAGCGTTTAATACTCTCCTGCATCTTTTGAAAGATGGGGACTTGAGCCTGACATGCACATTCACTTTGTTGAAATATCCTTGCCGGAATAAAAAAAAAAAACTTGGCTTAGTCGCCCCATGATGATGAACCTTCGTCACTACAAACAACCCTCTTAACGCAAAGCACTTGGCCTCTTCATTTAATGTGTTTTTCAATGATCTGCACACATTTGGAGCAGGAAGAGTTGCATCTGCGATGGCATGAGTAATTTGGCCAAGCTTTTTCCATTTTGTCTCAAACAAACATACATTACAGAAAAGTCTTAGAAAGTTCACAACACTCACCCCCTCACCCCACTTCTGCTAACAGCACTTGTTTATGGCTTTGCTGTGCCATCCAAATAAACCAAAATTGCTTTCACTGAAGTTGTCCTGAACAATTATCGTGGCAACTCTAGTAATTTGATTAAAGCAACATGAAGGACAAATACCCACTACACTGTTCTAATACGTTTATTTTTGTTCACTCAACCTGCTTCCTCTTTTGGTCCCCAAATACGCTAAAGTGCTACCCTATTTGGTAAATGTTGATGACATAATGAGGACAAGTCTCGAAATAACTTAATTTTCCGGAGATCAATAATTGGTTAAACAAAAATGACTTGTGTTTGAAAGTGAAATGGAATTGGTTTAAAAACATTTTGAATAAAGTAGGTTTTTGGTCGGGAGAAGCGATTGCCCATTAGTTTCGAGTCAGAGGACAGAATTCATTTAAACAACAGAAAGGTAACCGTGAAATATGTTTTCATTACACACAAATGAGCTAAGGGCAAAAAGGTTTTGATTCTAGAAATGTAGGCTGGTGTGTGTGACCCAGTGGTTTCAGTTGCTGCTATCTTTTGTTTATAAACCAACTTTTGAAATTCTCTGATGTGGCAAAAGTCTCTGTATTGTTTCAATGATGATAAATCTGATCTTCACTGGGTGCTTGTTCTTCTCTGTCCCACCATGCATTGGGAGAAGTGAAGTTCCATAAAGTCACTTAATGTGGGAAACCCAGTCAATTAAACAAAGGAAGCGAGGCTTGCAAAATCCCTGGCTCAGGTCCGATTACAGAGTGGCCCAGCCCGAAAAGAGCAACTTATTCATATCATCACCTAATGCAGGGATTGAATGTTAAGAATAAAGATAGGGTGTCCTCCTGAGTCTCTAGCACAGTAAATTTATTGTTGCTGGTCAGTCAGCGAAAATGGGCCTGTGTCACAAACCAATGGAAACATAAAGTAACTGCTGGAAAACCCAGCTTTCTCAACTTTTCTTGGATGTCCACTGGTCAGTGTGAGGATTTTTTTGTGTGCGTAAATACTTAAAGATTCCATAGTGAGCTTGTGGTCAACCAGGATTGAGAGGGGATGCACTTAATCCACAAATCTTTTGTAATCTGTCTTCTGTGATCGAAGCACTTCAGGGGTTCATGTGTGAGAGGTGAAGTTTTGTGCTTTCTCTGTGAAAGTGAGCAATTACGCTGAGATTACCTACCGTTCCCCACTATTCCCTGATGACAATTCTTTGACGGAAACTCTCTGGGAAGCTCTGAGGTAAAAAAAAAAACCCTCCTCATGGTCTGACCAATATCAGCGTTTTTTTGCCGGAAACCTGCTCTTTTTTTAGTGTTTCCTCTGCTTGTACATCTGCCTGGTCTCACAGTCGGCTTGAGCGGTTGTCCTGACTGCGAACGGGGGCGTGTGGTTAGCAACTAGGTTTCTCTGTCTGCTCACCCACCCCAACTTCCTGCTTGACTCATGTCACTCTGCCTGCTGTTTAGTGTTATCATGAACTGTTGTGGCCCAGAGTTTCCCATGGGCCCCAGGGTGTTGTCCAAATGTCCTTTTGTCAGGGTGATTGGCCGCCTCTTGTTCCAACGCAAGCTGTGTTTCACTACCACTGAGAGTAGTGTTGAGCAATGCGGTTTATCATTCAAGTCTTTTTATTGGTGTTACCGTAAATTCTGGACTATAGAGCGCACCGGAGTTTTAGCTGCGCCCAATGAACATAAGAAGGAAAGTTGTGCTTTTCATTGTGTACGTCTCACTGGTCTATATGCCTCAAGTGCCGGCACATAGAAGATGTGCCGGTACACATTGAACATTTAAGTGCACTTTTAAGTGTTAAAAATGCACAGTTTTCCGACACCACAGCCGCTCTCAGCTGCTGCTTCTCATCTCCGGTCCTTTGGGAGATTGGGTCTGTTGGCGGAGCTGCGGTCTCGCAGTAAAAGCAGCGCATTCTAAGTGTTTTATGATAAATAACACGCATGCTATGATGCTCTTTAACCTGTAAAAATCCATATATTATATAAACCATGATAAAAAGGGTGCAGATTATAATTGGAAAATTACGGTTGCATTATTGCGATAGCCATTAGTGTCATAAACGAAAGTTCGTATGAAATTGTTCATCGATAATAAAAACCATGAACCTGGATGTCAAGCTTTTCTGATCACATAATGTCCATGTATGTGGTGGAGAAAACCTCATAATTGTCTGGAGTGACTATTTGAATATTTCGCTGGACTGAGGAACATAATTGTCATTTCTGTAATTTCTTTCTTGTTCTTGAGTCTCGCCCTAGAATCTCTAGTTGAAAGGCAGTAACTTCATTGCTATGTTAATTGTCCAAAGGCATTTGTCGATGCAAGAAATTGCACCAATCGTCTGTAATGCGAAGAAGCAGAATTGGCATGCCAAGCTGATTTCGAGCAAATTTGTCACCCACATGACTGGCACATACGGTGCTGGTGCGGTCTTAACATAATGTGGTAATCTGCAAGTATTAAAGTTTAATAAAAACTGAGCGGGCTTTGCTCATGTCGTCATGCCTCATTCCCTGTGAATATAACATTTCATTTACCCAGGGTGAAAAAAAACCTGACCACATTACGCCACAGAGCCTCTATGTTGCCACCAAGCAGTATGAAAAGATTCTTCATCTGATTTTGGCTTTGAGCACAAAAGAGATTCCAAGTGTGATTTCTAACAAAACTCTTTGCTTCCTCTCCAAGGTTCCTTCTACAGACAGGAACGCCCTCAACTCTCTGTGGGGTAAACTGGCCTCTGAGATCTTGATGCAGAACTGGGACGCTGCCATGGAGGATCTTGCCAGGCTGAGGGAGACCATCGATAACAATGTATGTGTTTACCCACTTCTCCGAATACGATGCCTCATTTCCATTGCAAGACGCGGAGTGTCATACTGGCACATCCTCCACAAAGTTCTTTGGCTCTGGATTTCCATAGATTTTAACCTCTTCAGTGAATACTTTCTTTTTATTGCTAATAAAAAATCCTAGCTTCTTCCCATTCCAGAAACATTAATTTGACTGCCATCCAAGAATAACTATTATACAGTCATGCCGAATAGTGACAAGTGAAAGTGTTGAGTGGAGGTGTTGACATGCCATTATTTTACACCACCAGCTGCAGTTGTCCCCAGACATCTACTTAAGTTAAAAATGCATCAAGCCCAAATTAAAAACGGACTCTTCTTCTTTCCAATCTAGTCTGTGAGCTCTCCTCTCCAGTCGCTGCAGCAGAGAACGTGGCTCATTCACTGGTCGCTCTTTGTCTTCTTCAACCACCCGAAAGGCAGGGACAACATTATTGAGCTGTTCCTCTACCAGCCGCAGTAAGTAATCCTGAAGCGACTACATTTTCTGCTCCTTACCTGAGCTTTTGTCAGGGGTGTGTTTTCTTTACATATCTCTGAGCTGTCTGGAATCAGAACATCCTAATGAAGGTCTAATTTTGATGCTTACAAATAAGAGTTTTGATGCATATACAGAGCGACTTCTTTCTAAACATTTGTGTTAAATACTGAAGTGTGACTTAGTTCTGCTGTAGAACTGCCTTGCTGGCATATTGAGATATATATATATATATATATATATATATATATATATATATATATTGTTTGGTGTCGAATCTGAAATCCGACACCAAACAATCTAATAAGAATTGGCCGAAGTCAGAACTTGTGCTGTGATGAGAAAAATCAACCTCAATTCACCCGATGGCTCAATCTCAAACCCATCACCAAGTGTGGTGAGAAATTGACCATGGTTTGGTCGACTCTAATACTTTAATGAATCCAACCCAACAAGTGGAGGTGCTTGATATTCCTTTTTAACTCGCTTGGATTAAACGTAAGACCGATGTAGTCACATGATGGACGCCATATTTGTGCCTTTTAAATCTGTAAATAATTCTGGGTCCCAGAGGGATCAAGATAAAAGATCAGTTATGTTGCGTTTCAAGAAAGCCGTTGACTTTAATAGCACATATTTGGACGCTGGGCTTCTTCGTGAACCCTGCTGGTATTTTTAAAGTGGTTTCTGAAGTGTGTGTTTTCGTGTGGTCTGTTTACTCTCCAAGACGAGAACGGGGCCATGTGTATTGCAGATCGGAAACTTTATACACTGTGTTAAGATTTGCACACGGCCTATTTTAATGTCTTTACCCCCGACCCCCTGTTCTGATTGCAGGCTCGTATAATTGTACAGATGATTGGGCTCCTTAGACAGTATGACAGGCGACCACAACACAGCACACTGAAATGTCTGGTTCCATGAACTTTACTTAGTTTTTAATTTTATTGCGGGTGATTAAGGAGGCCAGCCCAATAATTACTCATGAAACCCTCACCCAGCCATCTGTGTGGACAAACTGAGGTAGTTTTGTGTGCTTTGCAGTTTCACAGCCTCGAAACCTCATGTTTTCTCGTCTGAGGCTTGGCTGGCTTCGTGTTTCCCATCTCTTGACCAGAACTTCCTTTGGCTGGAGTGACCAGTCGCTGGCCTTGAGCTCCACACTTGACCTCCCTTGTCCCGCCAGTCAGCAGATACAGACTGTAGCCTTGATATTTGGATGAAGCCTGCACTCCTTCAGACCAAATCATACCTCTTCCCTGACATGGCAGGTACAAACCATCCAACTAGTACTGAGCAGTAAAACAAAGTCCACACCACTTGTTTAACATATTCCCCCTCAACAAAACATGAAATAAGAACCCTTTCTCTGTATTCTCCCACCGCTCCCTCCGGTGGAAGAAATTTGAGCGATATGTGAGTTCTTGGCTGCATGCCTCAGCTGCATCTTTGGCAACACTTTTTTGCCTCTATGCACATTGAGTAAAGGAATGGAAATCCCTAACGTGGGGTAGAATGAAGTTCCCCAGATATGGAACATTGACTCATGGAGCATTTCTTGCTACTGGAGCCCCCCCTCCACCCCCCTCAGAGAGTGAGTAGGTGTAAGTTAATCAGTAACACAGGACGCTGCTCTGCGGTCATCCGCAGGAGTCTACTACAAAGAGGGAGAGGGGGAGCGCTTCTCTAAATCCTGGTTGACTTTTTGCCAAACAGCCACCGCTGCTTTTAGACTCAACATCACAACTGCCACAGGTCCCCTGACCCTTTAATTGTTTCGTCTAATTAAACAGTTGTCGGTTCTCTTTCAAGACCATGTGGTCCTCTGGACTTCAGAGTGGGCCGTTTCAGGTCTCCCTCAACCCTTGGCTGGCTCAGGTGCAAGGACTGTATATTTAGAAGCCGACAAAGTGCTTCCTCATAAATGTGTTTTTTGTACAGTGAAAAGCACGTTTGTTAATGTCTGGCAATGAGATCACATCATGCAATGCCAACGCTTAAGTCCTCTGATCTCAGTCCTGGAAACGGTCACCAACAGTGACCCCGTTACTCGACAAGAATTTCCTGATCCATGTCATATTTTGGGCAATGGTTTAGATTTAATGTTAGGCTTGTTCAGCTTCATAGCTACGTTTTAGGGCTCCCATTAAAGATACATTTGACAGTCAACTAGTGACAGATTATCTGAAAGATTTGTCGGCATATGAGATGTATGGGTTGACAAACAATAAAAAAAAAACTGACCATTATGTCCTTGTATGGTGTTGAATGTTTTGAAACTTTGTATTTGATATTTTGTTGCACATAATGTGCTGTTAAAGGTAAGGCAAATGTTGCTTTTCAATTTAGTCTCCGTCTGTTGTACTTTCGACGTTTTGAGAGTGATGGTCCCACACGCTCAGCCATTTCCCCTCTTACTGCAGATTATGCTAAATTGAAAAAAAATGTGATAATGTCATTGTTAGTCGACGCATGAAGCCATTGGCAACAAATGTAAAAGTCGGTTATAGTTGCCTGTCGCCAACCTACATTTGTCTGTAGATGCACCTCTAAAGTTGCAACGCAGGAAAAGAGCTGCACGAGCAAGGGCAACACATGTGAATACACTTATTAGATTAGATTACATCAGATGGCCTTTATTTGTCCCACAATTCCCTATGGAACTTCAAAACTCCACCAAAACCTAATCTGTTCATTCTCACGTTCATTCATCAACATAACATGTTCAGAAAAGTACTTACAGACCAATGAATGCAGACAAAAACTTTATCGAATCATAATATCATCATAAATTTAGTGTACAATGCTCCAGGAAAATCTTTTTACTTGGTGTGTTCTGAATAACAGCTATTGCACGGAAAGAATTCATGTAAAAGAAGGAACGCTAATGTTTTTTGGGCAACATCCCATATGAACGATTTACCCTGTGTACAAGAAACACACCACAGATCATTACAATAGTAATAAAATAAAGATTTTATTGGGGACATTCATTGCAGCATGTGTTGACTTTTCTTTATTCCGAGACTGAAGAATAGCTTCTGGTTATAAAGCGATTAAAGCAAGATAGGTGAATCGTTATTTTTGTTTTGTTACGTTTGTGTTATTACTGCGGTCTCACAGCTGGTGCCGATTATCCCAGGCGATTGTCCAGACGTATGTGATTTGTATTTGTTTTTAGCGCTGTCTTGTCTTCAGTGTCTACAGCCAGTTTGGAAAAGGCTGCCCCTTCTGGCTCAGGTTAGATCGCGGGCCGGTTGCTGATTACTGATATGGATCTTCTCGTCAAATTTCCTTTCTCTTCCCCTCTCGCTCATTGGATACTCATGAAAGCAGCCGCTTAAATCTGGTACCCATACCCGGCGGCGTGGGGTCCTCTGAGGACATTTATCCATTTGGCTTCAAAGGGTTTTTTTTGTCGTTATTCCACCCAAATGTCAGGGGCCCAATTGGAAAGCACAGTGTTATTATGTGTCCTTGTAAAGATCATGTCTTTGCTTACATTGCAGCAATAAGTGATTGCTTTTGTCCCACGTTCAGGTACCTCAATGCCATCCAGACTATGTGCCCTCACATCTTGCGTTACCTGACCACTGCGGTCATTACAAACAAGGATGTACGGAAGCGCCGGCAGGTTCTGAAGGATCTGGTGAAAGTCATACAGCAGGTAACAGACCTCTTTTTTTTTTTAGCCTGTGATGTTTGCACATACTTCGCAGGTCGACAAGAACAAGTGGCTGGCTTTCAGCCACGTAGCGTAGTGTGATTCAGGAGTATTATCTGTACCTTTATAATGCAGAAGCATTTTGGCATAAGTGAAATAAATGCCCTTGTTGTCTTTTTTGTCCTTACAAGATGTAATTTCTTTCAGGAATCTTACACCTACAAAGATCCAATTACAGAGTTTGTGGAGTGCCTGTACGTGAACTTTGACTTTGACAGTGCTCAGCAGAAACTGAGGGAGTGTGAGTCGGTAAGTAAAAGCCTCGCTTGTTTTCTGAAACTTCCAGTAATCCCCACCATTCTTCCCCAAATGTGAAAAGGGAGTTTTACAAGGCTCAGGATGATCTAATGTGTCCGAAGACCTGCTGAAATTTTAAACAGAACTTTGTTGTAAACATTGTCTGCAACCATGTGATCTCTGACCTTCTGCCAGCCCCTGCTAATGGTTGGAGTTGTGCCTGGTCCTGTCCAGACAGAACACTGACAGCCTGTGTCTTGTATTGTCCTGTCAAATTTAAAGGTCCTCTTGCACACTCACACCCTGAGTCAGGTTTGAGTCAGTTTTTTTTTACGATGGTCTGTAATTGAGACATCACATTTGCCGTTTACAACAAAGGCCCCCTGATTCTAGTTTTAGCAGAAATGTGTGTCATATCCCCTCGGTTTTAATTTACTGAGTTGAGTATAACTGGAACTTTCGGTCTTTCAGAGTTGTGCTGCCGTCATAATTGTCTTTTGTGTGTTGATGACAAAGCAGACTGCAGTGAAATGATCTGATTATTGGACATGACCTAATACAAGATAATGCGATTAACATATTCCACTCGGGTTAACGGAGCCATCTTCTCACAGGGACAGTATTGTCTACTGATTCTGAGGTGCACACTAAACTAAGGGTTTTGGGCTGTGGAGTATGAGAATGTACTACCCTAATGTTGGGAGTCATTTCCAAAGATGCGTAATTCAATATCACGATGGTTTCAAGTGGATCAGCCACTTGATAAGATGGCTGGCTAGAAATGTGTTTCTGGAGTAAAATGAATATGTTGGTTGCTGGAACATGTTTGCTTACGTGGTGAAGAACATTATTGAAAAGATTTTATCAGCCATCAGGCTAATGCAGTGGGGCCATATCAGAACTTGAGGTGCTCCCAAGTGTAGAAACTTACCTCAGTTTATCTGAAATCGAAGGACAAACTGACACAGTATGATGCGAGAATTAGCTGCTAGTGTACATAATAGTGCATATAATTTAAGGTTGTCACAATACTATTATTCCAAACTTAATAAGATTTTTAAACCTTTTTAACATGTTTTTCAACAAAAGTGTTGAAGTTCCGCTAGCAACCTACTTCAGTCATAATGGTTATTTTGGTATGTTTCTTTTAAAAACACGGAGATAACAACCATGATCGTGTACCCCTCCATGATGTGTTATGTGCAGTCTGCTTGTTTCTACCTTGTTTTCATGACTTCAAAAGCAATTCATCTTTAAAAACAGATCATTTTTCTGAAGGCATGGCGGCTCTCACTTAAGCCATGGTTTAGCACCACAATCGTTCACATGTAGCGGAAACCCTGCAAACAGCATTGATGCTGGCCTCGGTACCACAGTAACAACAATAATCAGTATATTACAGTAAGGTAAGGCACTGCCGCACTGACTACTGCAGCTGGCAGAACGACAGCTGGATATGATGTTCGACGTATCAAGTATTAATATTTTTTCAACCTTAATATAAATGCCTTTTTCAGTTCACTTCGAGGTTCACGTGGTTGTACTGGTTGATCCATGAACGCCTTTCCCAGAGAGATTCTTTGTGCGACAATCACTGGAAAAAGATCGACACACACGACAGGTGTTCCAACTCCGGATGCCTCTTGTATATTTTTTTGTGCGTAACTTAATCTCAGGGCTCATTCTTCGCACACACGGTGTAATTTGGTGTTCCCCGATGATTCGATAATTTGACCTGCCGCAGCATAAAAGCTTAGCGTTGAGGGTTATTCGGGCTCTTTTTCATCTCTGCCTTCTGACGATAAGCCTTGAAAATCAGAAACATCTGGACTGATCAAATGGCGTCTTTGCAGGGGCAGATGTTTATAAATCATAGCTGCAGTTAACTGAAAATTCCATTTCATTATAATTTCTTCTAAGCAAGTGGAATACATCTCCGATTACCCCTTTGCAAGTTGGAAGGCTGTAATCAAACTGGTTTGTATTTTGTTGTGCCCCCTGTAAGCAGGGTGACTGAACAATATGCCTGAAGAGTAAATGAGATTTTTCCTGTGAATTGGCCTCCAGGGGCCGTCTCCAAATGATACCAACACTCAACAATATTAGAGCTGTATCCTGTTTCAGCAAAGACATGACACACGCCCTCAATCACCAACCTTGTTAAACACTTGCGTGCACTTTTAAAGGAACACTCTGTCAGGCCTTGACCTCCCTCGCTGGGCTCTGTTTACAAACGGCTGTGGTTGAAACAGATGCTCAATCCAAACTACCTTTCAGGTCAAAGCCCAAGTTATTCCAGGTGCTTGTAATACCGGCCTACCTGTCAGTCTTATCGGAGCAAGTCCAGTAGGCACAGCAAACGGCTATTGACCTCGCTCGAGCGAGGTGGGTGGTTCCTTAAATGTTAAACGGCACCTTTAATGCATCACCTGGAATGGTCTGCAAACAGTTTCCCAAAATGGATGCTTTTGAAGTTGGTATTGAACTTTTGCGAAGATTTTGCGATGTGTGGATTGAATGATGTAAATGGATACTCTGATGTGATGAGCTCTAATGGTCAGCAATAGTAATTCATCACGTCGGTGAGGAGACCAGCACCGATCAATTTACTGATTGGTATAATGGCTGAAAATTGTTATTGTTTTCATCCCTGCTGTCATCGGTTCGCTCACCTATCAAGTTATTCCAGCTGGAACTCCAGGCTAAGAAAGTGTGGTTTGACGTTTGTGAATAAGCCAGTGGTCTTTTCATTCTACCTAGATTCTGAATCACTGGCAGATGCAGGATTGGTTTCATGTCATAGGAGGTTCTAGCCTACCTGTGTGTGTGCAAACTGGGCTTCTTCAGACTCTCTGAATTTGTGTAAAGGCTGCGGTCAGAGTCCCAGATGAGAGTAATTAGGAGGCTCAACTGTTCAGAGTTTATCAGCGTGAGATAACCATTGTCATAGCTGCTGTGTGCGAGTCCTGATAGCACTCGGTAGTTGGGATTTATTCGAGCAGAACTCTTGAGCTGATAGCACTTCTCTAAACATTTGAACTTTTGAAGCCCGAGGTCTGTGATGTGAAATAGTGGAGAGATGGAATGTGGAAAACGCTGAGAAACGTGAGCATTTCACACTGGAGCTCCCCTGGGACGTCGAAGATGGACGAGTAGACCAGCTGCCCTTGTGTGAAGGCGCCCGCACTCAACTGTAGTTCGTATTGTAACAAGGCACAGGTGACGTGTCAATGAAACGCTTGAAAATATGCACCATAGTCCAGAAGATGGAAACAGAAACTCAGAAATCTGTCAAGTATTTTGTTCCTGAATGTGTCAAAGAAAGGGCACGTCTAGGAATACCCATGAAAACGGGGAAATATTTCATTCCTTTTGTGGAAGAAACTCATATTCATCAATCATGGCTTCTCGAAATGCACTATGTGGACAATATCATCAACTTGTATTGCTTTCCTCCAGGTTCTTGTCAATGACTTCTTCCTGGTGGCTTGCCTTGAGGACTTCATCGAGAACGCCCGTCTGTTCATCTTCGAGACCTTCTGCAGGATTCATCAATGCATCAGCATCGGGTTTGTACAAGCCCCTGCCGCTTCCAACGACACAGGAAGCAATGTTTGCTATCTCTAGACGTTCAGCCAGCAGGAAGCTCTGACTACAGGCTTTGTGATCCCAGATAAGTGTTTATTGCCCCTTGCTAGCAAGGCGAGACTGACCCCTGGATAGTTCACAGAGAGATGTTTCTGGTTCCACGTCTCCATAGGTTATGAAATGCACTTGAAGTTTCAGACCACCTGTCGGCAGATTCATGACGTCCTTGGTGCCGGTCAAGGTTTTAATTTCATCACACGTGAATGTCTTTAATTGACCGAAGGTTGCGAGTATTTTGGTGATCAGTATTTTGTAGTGACAAGTACACCACTGTTTTCCCCACATGGTTATTGGTCTGTGTTGGGCTGGTTGTTTTTTATAAATGGACTGATCACTGAACTGAAAAGGTAGTTCATCTGAAAACACCCTGGAACATTTTTCATTGGCCAATAATCACATTTTTGTATGTTTGATTTATATTCCTATTGTGGCACACGGACAATTAACTTTATATAAAAATGAATGGGAAGTTGAAATGGATGCCTTTATGGACAGTGACGGCTTAGTGTGTTCTTCTATGATGTCCGCATGATCAATCATGCACTCTAGTTATCCTGCATCTGCAGTGCAAATTTCCCAAAGCCATCAGGGATCATTTTCCCTCTGAAATATTCCGGTTGCCAAACATGCAAAAGGCTGCATTTCAAAGACACCCAGCAAAATGCTGGATGCTCAGTGGAAAAGAGGGAACAACTTGGTTCTGTTGACACAAAAATGATTGCACCGCCGCTATATAGAGCCATGTAGGTCTGCACTCAAGGTTGAACTGTGGAACATGATCAGGGTCTGTCCAAATCTCCAGTTGCAGATTGTCTGGAATTGATTAGGAGCACTGGTTCTTTTTTGGCAGACTTGCTGCAATTGGATCCATTTAGTTGTTAGGGACCGCAAAGGTTAGTGGTAACACTGAAAGAGGAAGTCATGCTGCAATGTTTTTTTTCAGCTTTCCACCTTTTTTCCTGTTTCCTCAGGTTGGTTTGGTGTGGAACTCATAATAGACGTCCATGTCTTGAATGCCGTTCTATGGATTTCTGTGTTTATTTTCAGCAGAACTGTGACGATTGGCATCGGATTCCTATTTTTGATAAATGCCCAAATTCCAACTCATTAGCCGCCGGCCCGGGCCACTCTCCGCACCCATGCGAGATCGCGGAGGAATTAGATGGCTGCTTTTAATGAGGACATTTTTACAGCTGCTGGCCCTAATGGTTTCACAACGTTTTTTTTTTGGTGCCTGACTTTTACCCGGATTAGGAGACAAAAGTAGCTCAGAAGTTGTAATTGAGTTATTTTTTGCCAGAAAATCTTATGTGAAAAGATCTGTAGGCAATGGAATTGCTCTTACACATCCTTTGTCTAGACTCCTTCAGTATTCCAAGTGTGTTTTTAATTTAGTTGTTTCCCCACTTTAAGCTGTACTTAGTGCCTTAGTCTTTCTTTAAATCTGTTAGTGGCAAGACCCAACGTTGACCTCATATCCACACGTGTCCACCGACATTGAAAGTAAATGATTGAGGCGTGATTATTTGGACACTTTCCCCCCCTCCTCTCATCACTCGATAGCATTTATACACAACAGCTCGCTGGTAGTTGGAAGACGTGTCTTGTGTATTTGGAGGAAACGCAGAAGATCTTTCCACCTCACAATTGAGCCATTAGAACGACCACACGATCATTTCGGTTTCCCTGAAAAATCAATTCTAACCCAAGTCGAAAGTGAGGTTGCTCCAAATGGCCAAGGAGCCTCCCAAACACCATCATATGTTAGTATTTAGCAATGCATTCATTTTGGGTCAGTCATGTTAAGAAAAGAGGGGGGGGGGGACTTTTAAGAAGGATCTCCCATCCTCCTCCTCTGGAACAAAGCTCAATGATTCGCCCCCTTCTGTGATTGTGAGGTCGGGATTTTAGACCCACAGGACTCCCCTAGCCTCAAGTCGAAAGCTCAGGAGCCAGAGCCAGCGAAGGGTCGAAATGAAAGTGATCCTTCTTCCCCAGAGGAATAGAATCATGATTGTGTAAAACAAAACCAGCCATGGAAGCTGTCTGCTCGGCTTAAGGGCCGAAGGATGTCAATGGTGTTGGTTGTTTTGGGTCTCGCACAGTCCCTTTTTCATGTCTGCCCTTTATTTTTTTCCCCTTCCTTTTTTATATTGCGCTCCAGAGTCTTAGCAGAAGTAGTTGGCATCAAAGACAATAAGGATATCAGACTTGACCTCCTCTGATATACAAATGTCCTTCCCGAGAGTAAAACGTTACCAGACTTGCTATTATAAATTAGATTAGAAGGGTTTTGGTTGGTACAAGCCATGATCCAGGACCCTTTGGGCATTCACTGTTCCTGTGTTCTGTCTCAAAGATCACATTTTGTGGGGTGAAGGGTGAGACTAACCTGCTGGCGAGGAAACCAGATCATGTTTGTTTTGATCATTGCGTTTGACCTGGACTTGACTGACATGTGCCCCCACTTTGTAGAAACGACAAGCAATACGGTCAACGCTACTGAGTCGCAGTCATATAACCAGTCCACGTGATACGCTGTGATACATTTCACACAGATGGAATCTGGAAAAGCACTGTACGCCGACAGGGAGCTTATTTCACATAATTGCATGAAAAACAAATTACGCTTTCAAATTGAGAAGGAAAACTTCCATGGTTTTGGTTTAGAACCTGCTCATGGTAGCTTACAAGCTGTGAGTCCTATCAATGTCTTCAACACTGTCGCCAGCTTTCTTAACCATAATGTTCAGTGTCAAATGTGCTGTGCCGCCTCAGGTGTCAGTTGAATTTATTTTTATTTTAGTGATTTGATCATATTCTACGATTTGACAAGTCAAAGACTCGGCCATGGTCTCTGTATCCACTTGTTTCAACTGGAGCTTGACTACAATACTAGTGTGGGCTACAGCAGTTAGAAGCCATGCAAGTAAATGGCGATTCCTTTTTAACCATCCTAAACCTGGGTGGAACTTCAGAATGGGGCTGAACAAATATAGACAAAATTTAATAAATCGATACTCATACCAGATATCCAAGTATCATAAGATACCATATGGCAATGGGTTTTGAAAAAAAAACACTTCATTTTTTGAACACAAAATGATGTTGAAAGTCAGATGTCTATGACAGACTGTTGGTCAGTCTTGGCTGTACAGTGAAGGGCAAGTGCAAAACTGTTTGCTGTTGTCATAGCTTTTACAAACAGGACCAGCAGTGGAAATTGAGATCATTTCATTTCTTGTAAATTCCATTTACGTACTCTCTTTTCAAGTTGTATCTCTAAGAGACTAAATATAAGGGATTGAAATCAACATCGATTCATTCATAAAGTGCTGACTAAAATATAACCTCATTGGCAACATGTTCCCTCTGAGTTTGCAAACAAGATGATAGATGCAATGCGTGTTTCATCATACTGCTAGTTCTACGAATGGTAGAAGATTAATTAAATTTTATACATTTTTCAATGACTTCCGAATTCGGAATGGTGTAAGTCCATGTTAGAGCACGGAACTGGAAGCAGAAATGTCAGCAGGGGGACTTAAGAGTGCCGGCTGCATTTTCTAGTTCAACTTTCTGACAGAAAATGTGTATTGAGAAATAAAGTTGCACATTGACATGTGCGTCTCCTGTCAACTTGTTTTTGATTTTCGGTCTTGAGTTGTATGTCGAGAATTGTCTACAAAATGTTTGGTGTAGATATCTGATGGGGCTTCTCCAGGTCTGAGGTGCGGCAGTGGCTTTCACTGATCCCTCCTCATGAACACTCCATAGATGATTTGAGAGCGACAGTTGATGGCAGTAATGATGCTGGGACCTGTTGTAGGTCCATGGCGTGAGAAGCCCGAGCAGACTGTAGTTCAGTTACCGCTCTGCTGCATTGAGTCTAACCCAATGTGATTAATGGACCAGGAAGTGATCATTAGCGGGCTCAATTGTTTTTATAGGTCCCATAACACCAGTACTTTTTAAAAAATGAATTGATAAAGCTACCTGCTGCTCTCCACCTGTAGGAGGGGTTTCGCAGTAAGAGAGGGGGCGGTGGCGTTTGTGGGCACATTGACTCTGGATATTTATTGAGTCCCTCATATGAAATGCGGTAGGCGTAAAGGCTGGTGGGGGTCAGGCGAAAGGAAGGGGCAGGAAATGTTGGGGGGGAAGGGAGTCTTGATGGGGGTATCAAGGGGGTCTAGTTATTTTGAAAGGCACAAGGGAAGCCAGCTGCAGTGAGGAAGGCTCTGGATCAAAGAATGCCAGTCACCCTTAAACCTCCCTTCTTCTGCCGTGACACATCCACGTCCAGCTCTATTAAAGCAAAGTACTTGTTCTCTAAGGCGAGTCGCGGGTCAGGCTCGCCGTGCGGCGGCAGCCAGATGCAACCGGCGAACAATATTGTGCGAGTGTGCCGAGAATTCATCGCACTGTGGTCCACAACAAAGCGCTTCAAATTGAGTTGGCCTCGCGAGTCTGTAAATCAAAGTCCCATTCATTTAAAGCTCCATTAGAAGTGTTTCAGGAGTGCGTTTCATGCTACACCTTTTTTGCCTGAAGCGCTCGGTGCGGCTCGTTTATTAACACTGTCAAGTGAACGTAGCGACTGGTCATTTGGCAGCTAATGTGAATCATCCATCATAAAACCTGTTAACTCTCACCAATTTGCTTTGTTCTTCTTTTCCCCGCTCAAGTTTGAGGCTTCAGAAGTCCGACAATATTGTAGAGGAATATGGAATCTTCACCAAATCAGAGCAGAGACCAGTGGTGTTTTGTTTTTGTTTTTTGTTGTGCAAGATACAGTCTTGACATCATCTGCCATTTCCATGTCACGTATGAAAGGAAACAAAAAAAGACATTTAAATTATATAATCCTTTTTATTTATTTATTTTGGCCAGAGTGTCATTATTTTTTAACACCCCATAACTAAGAAGATCCACTGAATGGGATACAATATACATAGAGTATAAATGAAAAGAAAATATGTAAATAAGTACGAAATTGCGAAAACAGATTTTGAAAAGCATCATTGCATTATAAAATGGCTTATCATAGTTCTTTTTAGATCCATTTTATTTTTAAGAATGTTCAATAATAAATGTACAGTACAAAAGAGTTATGTTTTTATGCAAAGCATAAAACTATGGTAGCATCTTTACTAAAATCTTTTTTTTTTATTTATCCATTTATTTAGAACCCTTTCTCTTCAAACTAATAGTCTAATTCATGTGTGAAATGGTAGTAATTTTTTTATTACAAAACATTACATTTAGAATTGAGATAGTAATGGCTATTTATATGCTGAAATTATTGTTATGAGCATTTCAAGATGATCAGTGTCATTCTGACTTTAATAGCCATTTATAAAGTACTTGCTTATTTACCGCAAATAATCATTGGGATATTGTGTAGTGAAAATCTGTCACTGTGGTCATTCAGGCCCAACAAGATTCTTGCTTTATGGTGATGAATCGCTGCCTGTTATGCTGCTTATACACTGATCGGACAAGTTATTATTTATGGTAATATATGTTCCCTAATCAAAAGTGTTTTCTATGTGAGGCATTTCACACTCTTAAGTTTTGGTTTAAGAAAATACTAAAAATGAAAAGAGATGCATGTCTACGCGAAAATCAGCACATGAAATGGAAATTTCGTTGAATGACCCAATGTGACCAGTCTCAAAAATGAATACATCAAAGATGAAGTTTCATTTTACAAATGACCTGTGTGTCTGCTGTGTCTTTAATATGTCATGTCTTTGTCAACAGCATGCTGGCAGACAAGCTCAACATGCCGCCAGAGGAGGCAGAGCGGTGGATTGTCAACCTGATCCGCAACGCCAGGCTGGATGCTAAGATTGACTCTAAACTGGTAAGAATTCAGTGACATATACTCAATGTATCATGGAGTCACTGCAGTTATTGAGGGAAACATTTACACGGGTTCAGGTTCAAGTTTAAGATGCTGATGAGTATTACATTGGCATTTTTAACTAGTTGAATCTTGTGAAGTAGTAAAACCCCATGCTTTATCTGCTTCCAAAACATGACAAAGTCCCACTCACTCACATTGTCAGTTTTGGACACGAATCATCCCAGTGGTCAAATATGGCACTTGAGAAACGCTGAATGTTTAACAAGATGATTTTGTTTTGTCGGCTCTCACCGGTGTCAGGTCTGCGTTGTCATACCACGCTGCGTGTTTTGTCACAAACATCCCGACAGTTCTCTGTAATCAGCAAATCATAGCTCAGTTGTGACAGAATGACATAGAATTACCCACATGTGGCACAATGCGATGGGAACGCGTGGCGCTGCGGAGTGTTTTCTGGATGTTGTGATTGAAACAGCCCACATGCTTATCTGCCCTCTAACTCGTCTCTATTTCCAGGGCCATGTGGTCATGGGGAACAACGCCGTCTCCCCTTACCAGCAGGTGATTGAGAAGACCAAGAGCCTTTCCTTCCGCAGCCAAATGCTGGCCATGAACATCGACAAAAAGCAGGTCCAAAGCAAAAGGAACGAGGTGAGAAAGTGCTGCATTGTGCATCGACAGCCATGACACGCGCGCACCTGCGCTCGCGGTCTGTCGCTGGAAGGCACGCACTTGTCCTCCTGACCGATCAGAAGGTCAGCATGAGCTCAGTTCAAAGCCCCTTAAATGATCAGCTCAGAAGAACAAGGCTGAAGAATGTTGATGAACAACCATCAACAAAAGCTCTCTTTACACGAAATCAGCCAGTAAGAGCAAGTTTAACAGAGCTAGCGCTTTCATCCCGCCTTTGCTCTTCAAAGGCCTAATGACAAGGTAGATTCCAAACAACCATAAAACCAGGCCTGAGCACGGTGACTCAGCACCACAGCGTAAATAAGGTGGACCCTCACACTGGCGTTTGGTGAACATTAGTCAAAGCCTGGAGTTGACTGCACTTAGGACCTGCTGCAGATGTCTGGCTGAGGGTCCAGTCATCCCAGTTAAATGTGTTTTGATGTTGACCGTGCGCCGCTTCAGGGTGAGCGTGACCCTCATGTCCCACTTGCTGCACTCTGAACTGGTGGTCCTTTAAACTGTTGGCCACCGATTGACTCGTGTCTGCCTTTTACTGCAGAAGAAACGGCCCTCATTGAGAAGTTTTTTTTGTAATTGGACAAAGGAGACTGCAGTTGTATTTACATCCTGCTGTCCTGAAGGCAACAAATCACTCCTTTACTTTTACTGCTTGCCATCTGGGCTGGGTGTTTGGGGTCCCTGTCAGCTCTCACAGCCACCCAGCGTCATCGGCAGAACACACGTGAGACACGCTAAAAGAAAGGGAAAAATGTCGGCTGGAAAGTGCTTTCACATTTTTTTTTTCTCAGACTTTGTTTCTTTTTTTTTTCAGACTCCGAGCTGGGCTGGTCAAGATTCTGGATTTTAGATGATCTAGCGAGAAATCATTCGAACATCTACTCCCACATTTCTCTCTGGAAAACAAAGTGCTATTTTGTTAAAGCATCAACAGTTCAATAAAAGTGACCAAGCAACGCTGTGGCCGTCATTGCCTTATTTCTGGACATTACAAATTGTGGCTGAGGTTTGAGTGGTTGGACTTTTCTGTATCGGTAATGCGTGAGGATGGCTTAATGTGTCTGTTGAGTCATCAGGAAAGGCCACTGCGTGTGGATTCATGTGTGCGCAGGCTGCTTGGTCCGTTGGTTTTATGGGGTTTTAGTGGCGGGCTTTATCGAGGAGGCAGCTTCCCTGGCCGGGATGGGATCAGAAGGGAGTGATGTACAGTTACCAGTGGTCACACTCTGCCAGTCAGCCTGCCCATCTGCGAACATCAGGGAGTCATAAAGAACCATTAGCCAGACGGACACAATCTTTTTAATGTCTGACCCCACCCCCGCTTTCTGTGCTCTCGACCTTCTCATAAGTTGTCAGCCTCTCCCTCCGTCTTTATCTCAATTGCTCACAAACAGCCTTTCATTCCTCCTCATGTCTTTCATCTTCCTCCTGTTAGGTGGAGATTACTGCTAAACTTGACTGCCAAAATACACCTGCTGGTCGTCTCCTGCCTTCTCCAGTGAATAAAACGGGACAAATAAAACAAGACCTCGGGAAAGAGGCGAATCGTTCCGCTTCATTTTACCCATGCGGATTCAAACACCTAGTCAGGATCCACTGTTTTTGTTTCCATTTGTCGCTCCCCATAATAACTCGGCTCGAGCTGCAGACGGCTCAGTTTGGTGTGTCAATAGTGGAACTCGCAACATGTGGTCTTAAACTGTTCTTTCATGGATCGGGTCACGTCAAAACTGACAGATTAAAATTGCGGTTGATCGTAAAATACTTTCTACCCTGTCTGCTATGAGGTTAATCCACATTTCCTTTAACTTTTTAAGAAAATACATTAAGTATTTTCACGTCAGTCAAAGCTAAATTGTCCAGATGTGCAGGTTTTTCATGAAAGGTTGCGTGTCTTTTGACTAATCTGAGATCGATGATGTAGCCCACTTTGCTGGGTCTTGCTTCGCACTGTTTGAATGGGGTGATTTTGATTTATGGTGACCTTACAGCAGTTGAGAAAACAGTTTCACTTGAGATTGATGGAGCATACCTCCTGGGGCGTTCCATCTTCCCGCAGTGATCTCCGTCAACAAACAGAGTTTAGAGCTCAGACACACTTGGGACGACTTCTCCATGTGTGCCCGTGTCTGATGGGACACCGACCGAGGGCTGCTGTTCGATCAACCCATTGGATAAATAAGACTCTTGATCCAAAACAATAGAGCGGAGAATGTGTGCCAGTGAATGGTTGCCGGGAAGGAGAAGAAAGAGCCATCTTTTTATTGGTTCTTGTAGCAGAAACTGAAAGCAACTTCACCTCGGAGTTAATGGATGTAATTTCTTCAGCTGCAAAGTTATCTGGGCTGTGTATTTGCAGGCATCTTGCGATGCAATACATATCCTGATACAGGAGTGGTGATGCCATACATTGCGATATATTGTAATACTTTTTAACAAGAGCCATAATTTTAAGAGGCAAAAAAAACACAATGCACTATGTTACATGCATGAAAACAAGTTTACTGCTATGAACTCAGTCCAGTTACACTTTCAGTTAAATGTCGTAGACAAACAGCGGAATGAACAGCCCCCTCAATCTACGATATAACTGCTGTGAACGGAATGAAAATAGTATCTGCATTAAACACGTCACAAAAGCAGCAACATTCCCGAGTATCTGTTTAAATATTGATAAAGCAGACTTAAAATATCAAAACACTATCTCATATTTGAGCGACAACAGCGATACAATATTGTGCTATCAAGTATCGCGATATTTGACTGCATCAATATTTTCCTTAAGTGACCCAAATGTCTGATTCGTCACTTTTTATACTTGGGTTTTCAGTTGTTTGTGGTCATTGCTTGGATTCCATGTGTCCATTTATCATCACATGTTCTATTGTGGGTCACCATCAAACCATAAAATGCACAAAATGTAAACTAAACTGAACTATTTGATATGTTGAAGTGCCAGTTCCCTTTCCAGCCCATGTTGGTCAATGCGAGTTTGTGTATTGACTTTAGTGTTGACATTCCTGAGCCGGTGCTTTAACCATCTTTTATATGGAACTGTGTCCGTAGTAATGGATTGATGAAATTTCAAAGCTCAGTAAATGGCACTCTTTGTTTAAAAATGATGAGGTTTTTATTTATATCACATATTATACAGCAGACAGTGCCATCTAGTGGTCTCAGGTAGTCAGAACACTGTTTCATGAAACCTCATCAACCCTGCAGTAAATGTCGGGTCAAAAAGTTGGCGCCCCATGCATTTCTGCCTCCTCCAATGTGGTGTGCAATAATAAAAATAGGGCATCTCCCTCTACACACGGGTGCGAGGATACTCTTGGGTTATGATGTTGAGTTCACATGAATTCTGTGTCGATTTGCTCTACAAAAAAACGGTTCTTTGAAAACATTTTTACGTTGACGTTGCATATTTGATATGCTTCATGGTGGACATCAAATTGCTTTCTCTTGTTTTGGGATCCTTGTTTTTAAAAACCCACAGGAGTCTCAATGAATTAATACAATCTGAGCAGAATATATTTTAGTACTTCACATCAGCAGATTGTCGCTTAACAAATCAAGAAAAAAATGAACTTCATTCAGTTATACATGGGGGAAAAAAGCAGGTTCAAGTGAACATACAGCACAATATAACTGACCAATATCAATGATACTAAGACAAAAGCAGAGTATTTTGCAAAAACAAACCTTTCCTTTCCCACAAATATTGTAAACATTACAACCAGATAGAGGGACGTTCAGCTGGTGCTTGTTGCAGATACCCAAGTTTCAATTCAGTGTCAGCCACCTGATCACAATGAAGGTCATCAAAAGGTCTTCAAAAGTAAAATGACATCCCACTGGTCATTGGGGAAACTTTATTTAACAATTGACATTAAACTCCTTTCTTCTTAAATCACAAGGTTTACGCCACAGTGTTTTCAAATTTCGGTCGGTTGCGGCAACCCGTCAATATTTCTGCCCATTGACATTTTCTTAACATTTGAGCCGATGACCAAAGAAAACTGGTCACACATCTCATTCTCTCCTTGACATTTGGATGATTACGACCTCCGTGTCCAGTTGGGGTTGAACTTTATTTAAGTGAATGATGTCAGCCCACGCCGAAGACGGTCCTGTCTGGCTCCGTGATGAAGACAGGAGCTCTTCTCATTGCCGTTAGAGCACCCAGGGCTCCGAGCCAGACCATCCGAATGCTGACGTCACCCCCACTTCCGAAGCAGACGGGAGGGGAGCGATGGGGAGTATAAAGTGATTGGTTTACCGACCCCCGCCCCCCTCCTCTCCATGACACATCATGAAAATAAAAGTGCTGGAGGCCTAAATTATCACGTTCACCTTAACAACGCACCCTCGGATGTTGTTTTAGAGCCGAATCCAAACCAGCAGCTCAGCCTGCGGCGAACAGGCCTCCTGACCACAGTGTCTCGCTGCTCTCTGGGTAAATAAATAAACAAAGACGGGACAAAGGTCAGTATAGGTTTTGGCAAAGTAACAACCCTGTTTCTTTTTCTGTCTGTTGTGTTGTTGAAGCCCACCCCCAACTCCCCTCGCAGAGAAAACTCCCAGTGGGGAGTTGAGGACGTATTTGTAATCAATTATACTTCAGTGTCGCAGTAAAATGACTTTTTATGAGTCATTATTTTCTTATCACGTTTTGTATAAAGGGTGAATTGATTTACTTTCTTGCGGTCCTCTGAATAATTTCTTGGGGAACATAACAGATTAAGTGCCACACCTAGTGGCTAAAGGTGGTAGGACACACCCAGCATATCAAGAAAGGAGAGCTCTGGTCATCTATAAACTCTGAGCCTCCCGGTGCCTTCAGCGGTAGCAAAGCTGAGAAGCTGCCACGGCGTGAATGTCACCCAGACGTGGACCCAAGCCAGACGGACAAGGCTCTCCCCACAAGTTGGTTCTGCCTGAAGGAGACTCTGTTGCTCAGGTCGGCCGGTGATTTATCAACAGTTCGAGCCTCTCCGACGATTAACATTAATTTGAAGTCCGGCCGGAGGACTGGAAGGGAGGCGGGTGAGGGGGACTCGCTCCTGGGTGTGCAATAAAGAAGGCGCGATGAGATGGTTGACAGTTTCGGCTTCTTTCTTTAATGCATTTGAATCCTAATAGTTTTCTCGATGGTCTTTAATTAGCTATCAGAGGGGGTGTTTTTCAGACATGTTCACTCACTCACGATGATCACCTACGCTATAAAATGGCGTAGACTACTACTTTTACCTCATGATGGAGGGTAATATGCCTTCAAACATAATTTATTTAAATCCATTTGGATTGCTTGAGGCGGCGATTCCGGTCCATTTTGGCTCGCCTCTCAAAACAGGATATTTGCAGCAGTTCTCAGCTGTTACTGATGATATCCTATTGGATATCCAGCCTCACACTTTCAGTCCTAAAAGAAACTCCTTGACACTGTGAACATCGCGATTGTTCATTGTCCTGTTGAGGAAACTTGATATGTTTTGATCACCGTCTGAAACCATGAGTGAAATGATGCAGTGTTTCTTCATCGGCTCTGTGCTTTGCGATCAGATCGCATTAAGTTCGCGATGATAATAATTCCAGTGAGTAAAACGGGATCAAACTATTAGATGGACAGCACAGTATGGGTCTGGATAACTGGCTTGGCGGAGGTCTGCGCTTCCTCAGTGCTTTTGTAGGAAATAATTATGTGATATATTTGTGTAGAGATTGACAACAGCTGTTATATAAGTGACAAATCTGTGTCTTTCATGGCCCTCATGCCTCCTGGAAGTGCTGCTCCAGGTAGCTGGTCTCTTTGACTTTTTGCTTCCCCTGAAACGGTGCAAAAAAAAAGGAGAGAAAAGTGAAAACAGCAGTGCTAATCGGTAATGATGATGTCCATACATGGTTTTACACTGATGCTGAGAGGGAATAAACGAGAGGAAGGCAGCATGTTGTGTTCCTTTTGCCGCTGAAGGGTTTAGACTTTTGGATCGTTCTAGTACATTAATGTGTGGCAGGTAAGTTTTCAGGTAGTTTCCTCAAAGGACTCAATGAATATGGAGGAATTGTCATGTGTTTCACACACACCTTCAAGTGGAAAACCATCAATGATATCTACTGTTCTTATCACTGCTGGAGTCTGGAAGGAAACAAACTGATGACCCAAAAGACCCAAAACTTGTAGGAGGCTTTGTCCGTGAATACAAGCCGCCAATGCTCTTATCTTAAACTGAGCGTTTTCTACGGTTTTTCTTGAGAGGTTCGGCGTTATTTGACAGAGTTACCGAACACAACTCTTCAGGCACACTAGGACCCAGGGAAAGTCGTGACCCAGCTGTCCGTGTGGGTGGGTGGGAGGGAGGGAGGTGTAGAGGGGTGAGACTCAACCAAATGTCATCCCCAACATCTTTAACTGCGGCGCTAAAAACTCGAAGCTTCCACACGTGACAGCAGCGCGGAGCTATATGAGCGAAGGCGCAGGGAGCATCAGTACCAGTCAGCGGAATCTCAGCAGAAGACTCAGCAGCTCCCGCTCCTCTGCTCTTTCTCTCACTGAACGCAACAGTTTGTTCGCGAGACCTCGAACGCGCAGGTAAAGGGATTTCTCAGAGCTTCTTTTTTTTCTCCACGGACAAGAGGAAAGCCACCTCCACGCACCACTTACCTCCTCTTTTTCCCACCTCTCTGCGGAACACTCAAGTTTCCTCCGCCGAACAGGGATGCTGCCCGATCTGTGAGCCGCACTTGTGCTCTCAAGGAACCCGCAAGGAAGACGTGGATCGGAATAACATCTGGAGCGCGGAACGACTTTTACGCACGCTAATATTAGAAAAAATACTGAGTAAAGAAGGCGCTTTTTCAGTTCCAAAGCATCAGCCCGTGCCGGGGAGAGGTGTGGATCTTGTCGACATTCTCCTCTCTGTCACCGGTGGATTCGGAAAATGATCCCGATCAGCGAGCAGCCACCATCCCGTCTGATGCCTGACACATCCGAGGATTGACTGTGCCACACGAGAACGTTCAACTCAGTCCCGTTACACTTTCCCCGGTGCCTTTTTCTTTTTCTTTTTTGAAAACCCATCCCGAGTCCGAACTACAGACCACCGTCCAGATGCAGTTTCGACTCTTCTCCTTTGCCCTGATCATCTTGAACTGTATGGAGTACAGCAACTGTCAGGCGCCGTCGCAACGCTGGAGGAGAAACAAAAGAGGTAAACCTCAACGCAGCATCCTCGCACTCAATTGTTGCTTTGATGAAGTCTTCAGTTTCTCAAACCAGCTGCTGTCCTCTTGTCCCTGGAAGTTGCGGACGACTTTTACGAGCTGCAGTTACTCAAATTGTAATGCGTAAAAAGTGCGCAAAGTTACCCACGTGTGTGGAACTCATTGATAAAAACGGTGGGTTTGGATGCGGTCTACTTGAAGGACTATTGAAAATGAAGCTCGGGGGTCCGTTCCATTGGAGAAGCAGGGTTTATCGTGATGAATAGATCAGCAAAAGACCCCCCTCTGCCACTCTTCCTCCGACTTATGAGTCGCACATATCCACTCCAGGCCCCCCTATAAGCTGCTTTTAATTAATCTCATGAGCAACTTTGAACAGTTGGTAGGAAACCAGCATGACAATCGGTCCGAGGAAGAGGGGATCAGCTTCTTTGTAAATACTCTTGAATGAATGGGGAGACAGTGGGATTAAGGGAAAGTGACCCCCAGTCAAGCTGGACATATAGACCCCCTGACAAACATCCTCGGGCCGATAATGGGAGCCCACTCGGCTCAGGGAATGTTGCAAAAGCGGCGAGAAGGTGGAGGTCTAGTACATTGTAAAGCAGTGGCAGATTTAATCATACATGCACGGCGTGCCAGAGGTAACCTCTGCACACACTCTGCTAGCCCTCCGCTGTCCATCTGCAAATAATCAGGCAATCACTGCGGGGTACTGGCACACACACGTTTCTCTGCCCCTGTGTGTGTGTGTGTGTGTTTAACCTTCTTATGTTTGATAGCATCAGGAGAGATAGAATGTGAAAAATCTTCTTTTGGAAGCGTTCAAATCTGCTGGATGATACAGCAACAAATCCGCTCTTTACTTCCTGTGATCTGGGTGGGAGAGTGAGCGAGTGTGGGGCCGGGGTGGTGGGGATGAGATCAAGAGGTTAACTCACACATTTGACCTCAAGTCCAGCTTCGGGCTGAGCGTTATAAGCTACACATTGTTACCTCCAGAACACATGTTACACTTGTCAGACTAATACCAGGCAAATATGCGGCGAGGTAAAAGTGTTCTTTCTCGTGATCGTCCCAGATATCGAAAGACACATGTGTTAGAGATCATGGTGCGACGGCTCCAGATATGCCGGGGTATGTTTCAAGCCCTCAAGGTTTTCTTTGACAGCTTTTATATACAGTCAGTCTGGCACACACGGGGAGCTATCCAAATCATTCAGGAGTGGTGAGACCCAGACTCATTCAAACCCCAATTTGGACATGCAAGCACAACTTTAAATAGTGTAACAACATCCGCATACTTTCTCTGGAATAGTTGATTTTTCAAAAATTCGTACAGAGGAGATAGTTCTGGAGCTAGTGGAGGAATACAGACGCGCTCATGACTCCACTGTAAAATGAATGGGCAACGCGAAGATTGGGATCTTGCTGCGGTTTCTGGGCTGATCTTGTCTTGTTTGCTCACACGCTGCACGGCATGACCTAACCATCCATTTGACTGCGGTAATTGTACATATCCATGTAAACCAGATGACAGAACATGTTAAATGTACACCTCCTGGCCCTAAATCCTGCCCACCAGAACCAGAAAAGTGATGCCAAGCAGCCCTGTCATAACATCATGGCGAGAAACAGGGGTATAACTTTTCATTTTTATTCTCTGGCTAATGATGCCACCTGCTGACTACATAAAATCCAGCCCGAGTACCAGCGCAGCCTGAAGGGATAGGTCTGCTCAGCAACCCCCCTCCCACCCCACCCCGCGGCAAATGAATATGTAACAGTAGCCAGAGTAGTGTCGAGTTGCCGTGTGATACTATTAACCCTTCGAGATCTATGACGGCGACATTCCCAATTTCAATTCCAGGCAGGACCAAGCTTGTTTTCAGATCATTTTCTGCATAGCTCTGTGTAATATGTCACCAAATAAATAGAATGAAATTGCAGAAAGCTGAGCTGGATGAGGTCAGCGCTGCTCACAGGCCTAATTATGGTGTGCTTATTAGCTCAAAAAAAAATAAAAAATGACAGGAAATCACAGACACAAAAATGGCATACAGTAGGCCGACTTGAACCACAGATAACTGCTGAGTCATCAATTAATCTAACCACGAATAAATGAAGAAGATAACTGGATTAATTCAGAGTAGAGCTGGATTCAGAAAGGGAAGGAAACTAGATCACCAGTCAGTTTGAACAGCGAAAAAGGTACAGGTTCTTTGCCTGTGTTTCCCACACCTTCTTTCATGCAGTGTGCTGTAAGGCTCTTTCACCACTGAATTTCTTGATAAAAGTATCAGCACTACACGTAGATTGCTGTGGCACCTGAAGCAAAAAAACAGGGATAGGAAGTGATGCAGTATTTCATGAAATCAGCTTGAAAAATACAGCTACAGATAGATGTTTCATCTGACTAATGTCCAGAGTCTATGGCAGAGAAAGGGTTTGACCTAAGTCAAAGGCACAGGCCAGACATTGTACTGGTGTTACGTCTTGAAGAGGAATTGTGAGTCAAAACAGAATCTGATATAAGTCTGTCTGGTAATTACAATGTTTGTCTTATTTCTGTAGAGACAAAGTCAGATGGTTTGCACCTGTGGAGAGGACCGATTGTTGGACGAAGTTAGAAATGGGGGTTCCAACTGAAAGACGAAGAAATCCGATGTAGTTCATGGATACAGTAAAAGAGATCATAAAGAGGAGGTGAGACTAGGATAGGATGCACAAATAGATGAAGGTGAAGGAGACTTGCTCCCTGTGGTAACCTGAAGTGCCTGAGAGACAAAGAAGAGCCCTTACATCTGCGTCCATCTTCACCACCAACTCATAACACAAGGCTCATTCTCTCTGGCTCCATGAAGCTCACACTTATCCGCTTCCCCGTCTTATCGAACTCCCTCCTATTTACATCCATTTTTTGTGGGTCAAGATATCGACGTGCCCTAGTTTTTGGTGAGATTTAAATGTCAAGGGCCTCCTGTGGGCCTCCTGAAATGGCACCCCTGCCTTGAGTTGAACAGGTGCTCTGACAAACCTTCAATTTACTGCTGGTTACACGATTATTCGCTCAAGACATTTATAGTGAAATGATAGAGCAACAATGTTCTTCATGGATAGATCGATCCCGTGGATAGGAATGGACAAAGAAGCAGTCATTCAGAATATGAAGGACACAGGTGATGGAAAAGAAAGGCTTCGTGTTTGAGTGTATCTCATTAATAACTCAGCATGAATCGGGTTTCCAAGAGAGAGAGACCTGAGGAGCAGTAGCATGGGGGTCACAGAGGTTCAAGTGCAAGCTACAAAGCTAATAATAGATCTTATTTGTCCAGTGACCCGCTAATCCTGGATAGCCAATGTATATCTGCTGTTGAAAACAATGGATGTTGCTGGAGCCTGAAATGTTTTCATGCAAGTTAGTTGGATGTTTTTTACTTCACTTCCGAGTGTATTTGTGTGCTGCTGAAGCCTACACAGTTCGACTCGAACAAACTTCGGAATCTAAAGTGTCACCAGGCGAATGCGCTCCTCCCGTGCAATGCAAGTGCCTGGATGTGGCGTGTGAAGTCAAGACGTCTGAGCTGGATGCAGTGCGACCACACCGTGATCGGATATCAACACGGCCGCTGGGGATGCGTCTTATTGCTCGGCGTAAATTAATGTGGTCAAGGTGTTTCAGCTCTCATTCATATCACAGAAAAGCGTTTGTTGGGCTGCTCCCACCGTCCACCTGCGAGCTCCACTTGTTGAATGAACCCCTCTGCTACTCAGACTGAGTGACTTTTTCCTGTGGAAGACCTTGAAAACGTGTGGTGAAAGCTTACACAGAGTCCCAGGTTTGTGGAAGTAAGTGTTAATGTTGGAACCAAGCACTCGGGCGCAATTTAATATGTTGATTAAGTGCCTGACAGTGTAGAGAGGAAGTGATCCAAAGAGCAGCTTTGTGAATCAACTCCCGCTTGAGGAAACATTTTTTTTTTTTTTGGGGCGGGGGGAGCCCTGCAGATGGCATTTCTCTTAACAAGGCTTTCTCACATGACGCGTATCCAGGTGATGGGAGTCATTATCGCCAAAAAACAGACAAACAATTGCCACGGAAATTGTGAAAAGTAAACAGAAGTGCATAAACGCTGTCACCCCCTTTCCTTCACGAGTGAGTGAGAAGAGGTGGGGGGCTTTTAGGGGATGAGAGAGGCATATTTAAGCAGATCAGCTGGAAGCGGCTGAATGTGAACAGCATCACCTGAGAGGGATTACAGCAAGCCGAGTCTTGACCTGAGCCCAAGCTTCGGCGTCAAAAGAACAGAGCCCTGTCTTTTTTCTCCCAGGCTCCATCGGCGTCGGACGGGCCGGAGAGCTCAGACACACAAACCTGATGCAGGTGCACGTTCGTGCTTCTCCGATGAAGACAAGTCCAGAACGACTGGCCACACTTTTTCTCCAAGAGACAAATGCACCATTCTCCTTGACCAGCCATCTCCTAACTCAATGACCATGGATGGTCGTGGAGCTTACCAAGGCCCCTGGAGACAAAGATTCACTTATGTGGTGTATTGAAAAATCACATTAGTCTGACCCAGCCTTCCAAGTCTGTCATAAAGACTAGCTCCTTGTTTGACCTACTAAACCATGCATGTCGATCCGGGTCTGTAGTGCAGCTCCTATGCAAAGTCACAGCAGTATCAGATGAAGTTGGTGAAAGGGTCCTCAGTGCGCCCATGCCATGCTACATGGCAAAAAAACCCCAGCAAAGTGACTTAAAACAAAGTGTTCACTGGATTTCATTTTCACCCTAAGAAAACTAGATATGGGAGGCTTTAATGGCATCGATGCACTGAGTTGTCTGGCTTTTTCTGTGACTAATTTTGCTTTTTTTGGTTTGGTGCTTGGGACTGTAAATTTTATTTTCATTAAGGTAAAGAGATTTTACTCTAAAAACATTTTGTTGTTTTAATTGGGATTAATATAGTGAAAATATCCTCAAGAAATAATAATAATAATAATAATAAAGATAGAGATTAGGGAACTTATTACCCACATTAAAGTACTTATTCATATGTGTATTTGTAGCATATTCGCCAGTAATAAAACATTATAAAGCAGTGACCAGTGTCTTGTTAGGACATATTAGATTAACTGTAATAAAGTAATTCACATAATGTGTTTCACCGTCAAAAACTTATGTCTATGCCTCTAACACTCAAGTTGAATTGTAGATTCTATTGTTTAAAAAAAGAAAGAAACAATGTCGTTCTGTCAGTAAACCGAGCGAATCCTAAATTCCATGGATGAAACGACTTAGCCAAGACAGCTAAAAGCCATGAAAGGCAAGATTAAGCAACACTTAACAAATGATCTCAAGATGTTGCCACACTAAGCTATCAAGCCCATAAAAAGTTTGTTAACTTTATGAACAGTTAAAGCACACACAAAGACTTAATTTAGCTGGTTGTTAAGACAAACAACACAGTGAGACTTACAGTCACAACACACGACCGGTATTCCAAAAGAATTTCAAGCCTTTTACTGAAATATTTAGGGGCGTGCTTCGGATACAATGATGGCAACAATAAATGGTGCTGTGCTTTGGGTATCAAATGTACATGAGCATGGATGACTTTTTGTTTCGCCTTAATATCTGTCAACACTATTGTTCTTTTCGCTGCCTTTGTTGAGCCAATCGCCAAACATTGAAAAGCCGGAGCTTTTCTGATGTGGTGCTATAAAGCAGTAGGGGGTGCGTCTTCATGTTTTTAAAGCTTGTGTCCTTATTCTCTTCTAGGAAACGATAATAAAATAGACACAGCTACCCATGTATAATAGATTTTTTTGGGATGTTTTGCTGATTTAGTCTGCCACAGAAAACATCTATAATCATTCACGGTGCACTTTACTTTTCCAGGCTGGCATAGTTAAACATTGTACAGATGTTTTTCTTTTCTTTTCTCATATTTAGTGATACTGGAAGTGAAACTGTGTGAAGCTTCATTCCAACACGGCCCATGTGGTTCCAAAAAATGGTTCTTCACTCAAATTTGGCTTTGTCTATATATAGACCTTTGTTCCGTTTCTGTTTTCCTAACTCGATGTAATTACACTGTAACGCGTTTCCTTATAAAGTTACTGAATATGAGCAACCGATTTGCTCCCAATCTCTCAACTTTATGGGGTCGTAAAATATCTAATGTGGCAATCATTGCAATGTGCCACATTGAAAAAAAAGGAACACACTTCATGAAGTTACTCACACAACAGTTTGGAGCCCAGGGAGGGAGATGGAGCCCCTCACACTTGGACCCTACCACACTACTTACCTCTCGTGCTACTAGCGCACACCTCTAAAAAAATGTGAAACTACACTAGTACAATAGGGGTTCATTGTCTTTTCCTTGATGATTGTCAAAATGGGAATTGTTAAGTTACTTTTAAAATGAATTGACTTGTGTGTGCAACGTGCATAAGAACTGTAAAAATTCATTCATGTCCACAAATAATTTGGGCGATTTTCTTGAAGGAAACTGACGTAACCAGCAAAATGCCTCCAAACACTCTACATTCACTGTTGGAAAGTTGCAGCATCATTGTGTGCTGAAGTACCAACTTAACATCGATCTTTATGAAACTCAAGACGGCCTCTTAAAATGCAGCAACACACACTCTCAGACCCACTAACACACTCGCACCCACTGGCCCAACATGCTGGTGCTGAGGGCATCGCTATGTGTTTTTATAGCAGCAGGGAGCCAAAGAGTTCTCTGATCGCACCCACCCCTTAACACTCGACAGATGGACGAGACCCGGTTACCACCCCCACACACACACACAAAATCTCCCTGGGTTTATGGGACCTCTAATTCTGCAAACGCACCACATCAAAAATGAATCTCAGCAGGCCATGTCTTTGCTTAGAAGAGGAAGTGAGCTGGTCAGATGCAATTAAGCGTCTCTTCACGGCGCTCACTTGTAATTTGGTGGTCCACGTATGACCACGGCAAGGTAAAGGTGGTGTCACCCCCGCTGTTTCCTGACCACTGTCTGATGTCATGGGTGGCTGTTCTCAATGATGGCTTCCTTGACTGGATTTTTTTTCTTCACATCGCAGTTTAAAGGTTTCAGAAATCATTTGGCTGGGCTTGCACCCTCCTCACCCGAGATGCTCCCAGTTCAGGAACTGCACTCTGCCTCTGTTATGGCTTTGTTATGGTTTTGGCTGTGGTTGGGTTTAATGTTGGTAATGGAGCATTGACGGAAGAGTTGCCTGCGGAATTACATCTCAACCAGTTGGGGCAAGAGCGGGTTCCATGTGAGTAAAATGTGGATATTTCCCAGGTCATATCAAGGTTTACTTCAAACCAAAGGTCTTGCGGAACTAGCAAAGAAAAGGCCTCATGGCTACCCGCGGAGCGCAGATGCACCCGGCGTGTTTTCAATCAAAAACATGGCTGGGAGTCATTACTAGGGCCTCGATGCTGAGCTCATTGTCTCTCAAAGAGCGGTGGTGGTAGCGGTGAAGAAGCGGAGGAAGGAACGGTTGCGTGCATGTCAGATGTAAAGAGGTCTTAGGAGGTCATCCCATGCAGATTTATGTGGTCAGAAAGAGTCAAGTGATGGGTCGGGAATCCACACAGCATTGGCAAAGTCATTGAGTGAGACGTGTCTGATATCAGATCAAAGCAATAAGAGTGTGGATCAATCCTGTAATGGAAGGTGGGGTGCACAGTTGTGTGCCTCAGAGCAACAGAGTGCATCACCCTGTCCTGCCAGCAGAGTTTTTCACTTAATATAATGAAATAACTACAATGTAAATTGCAATGTTTCTGAATTGAGCGCAGAATACACAACCTCAGGCCAGCTGTCAAAGAAGGTGCCTCAACTAAAGATCGAATGCCTAATAGCAGAAGAGCACGGAGACATCCCTCCGCCAAGGAACACATTTCATTTGACTTTATACAGTGCAGCATCCAATCAATCCAATAAAACAAGTTCCGTAATTCAGGACGTGTGTCGGCAAGAGCCAAGTTTACATTGGTAGTCCTCAAATTCCATCAAGTCTTACCGAGCCATTTTGGTGGGTAGTGGTTTGATCTGCATCGTCTTTGCAAAAAGTTCATAGGTTCAATTCCAGCCTGGGGCTACTCCCGTGTTGGAGTGAACCCGTGTGGTGTCTGTGCACAGTTTGTATGCGGTCCCTGTGCTTGTGTGGGTTTTCCATGTGCCCTATATTTCATCCCCCCCCCAAAAAAAACATGTATTGGGAGAATTCATACTCAAACTTGTCCCTGCGTATGAGCTTGTCTGTACCCCTGATAGGCTGGCAACGGTCTTTCTTATCTCTTACCCAAGCAGCTCGACAATAAAAGTTACCAAAATCACATTAAATTGGAATTTTTTAGTGACTTCAGTTATTTGAGCCTCACCGGCCAGGCTTCTCCTCAGCACTTTAGTGGCACGAGGGACTGCTGTGCTGAGATTTTCCCTGTGTAGGAGGAGTTTTCAACCGTTCTACTTGATACGTGCGACTCGCAAGTAAGTCAAGGAGGAGTCCTTCTTTTAAGGAGGACTCTTAAGGAGGACCATTAGGGACATACAAGGCACTCCGTCAAACTTAGAATTGTCCGTCTTGTTTCCAACACGGCTGCCTCCTTGGAAGAGACAATGCAACTCTATTATTCATATAACAATATAACAAGAACACTATGGCTTGTTTGTCTCATTAATGTAGCGCATGAACAGTCGACAATGTAAACCTAAAAAATTCTGTCCCTTAAAAAGAAAAGTCATTTCATTTCTCATCACCTATCTTGGATCCTTCAAGGTTGAAATACACCTCATTGATGTGATGGCCAACTGATCCAGATCAAATATATTTATTTACTGAACTTGATTTGTCGCTGGAACACTGAGTTGCAGTAAATAGAAATTGCTCATTTTTCTGTTGTTACTTACTCAAGGGCGCAGGACAACATCAGTTGGGTGTCAAAGAGCTGTGATTTAATGAATAAATCTTGGCGAAGAAAGTCCATTAACATTACTCAGATTCCTTCACTCTCCCCCGTGTAGTTATGCACTTGTATTACATCTTGGCTGCCATTGCTCGATATTATTTTATTTGGACAAGGGCCAGGGCTCAGGAGCAGCAGCCTCGCCTGTGTAAACAGTTGTCACCAGAATGGCTCATAATGAATAGGTATCTGTAGGCAGGGGTCACTGGCAGTTTACATGTTTACTAGCTAATGGATTTAGAGATGGTACGGCCTTGGCGCGGTAATGGACAGTAGTGAAGTGTAATGGACAATGTGGGGCTGGTTATCATCAACGTAGGTCAATGCATATGCATGAGGACAGTTTGATCTTTAAGAGCTTATTACAATTATTTATGTGTCTAAGCAGAGATCAGAAGTCCTGTGGTTGTTGCATTCATAAAAGTAGACTAGACAAAACAATTTGATGCCTATTGGTAGCCGGAAACCAAACCCAGGTAAATCCCCAGGAGAAACTTCATCGTGCCCAGATATGTTCTTCGTTTTCTCCTCATCCAAATATTATTACAACACCTCCATTTAAGCTGCCTGCATACCGCACCTTGTGTCGTGGCATCGCGTTACATTTCCTTACCCTGGAGCACTTTCCAAGAGGAAATTAATTTTGCACAGACAACGTTGTTTTCAATGTATTTCTGTGATCCATTTGGTCCTTTTGTACACACGTACGTTATCGTTTATGAAAGCTTTCATCTCAAGCTCAAGGAAGAGAGGGCGAGTCAGACTCCTTGGGGTCTGGGTGCGGGAGCTGAGAGCCAACTCAAGCTGGTTCCTGTCAGGATGCCTTGGCAAAGCCGGCGAATCAGGGGCACTTTTGTGGTATGGGTCCCAAACACGCTGAAATGTGAGGACTACAAGCTGGAGTCACTGCTGCTGTGGAAGTTAACTGATCCTCACCTATGACTATGGTGCGTTGCTTGAGCCTTATTTTCATTGTTTATCATTCATGCTAGCAAAAGTAGTAAATAATTTAAACAATAAAAACAACAATACAAAACATCTACCTCACCTATATTTTACTAGGATGCACCGATAACAATATCGGTATTGGGTATCGGTCTAATATGGGGCTTGAGTACAACGAAACCAATACCACTTTATGGTTGCTCGCAAATTTTGAATGTTAATTCATAACATTTGTGTTAAATTTCTATTTGTACTGCAAGTATTCTTACTTTACTTGTTTCGGAAAGAACTGCGATCAGTTCATCCCCATATTTTACAGTTATTTGGAAACATATTTTCTCGGTACAAGTTGAACCCAACAAGAAACCCCCTGCGGGGAGAGGGTGTAGCGGGCCCCCAAACTGACAATTTTTACTCTTTCAATCTTAGAACCACTAATATACTGCCATACTTCTTTCTCTATTTACTTTTGCAACGTAGCATAAGCCTTGTTTGCGCCTATGATTTTGTGTTTTGTAGGAGGACCAGGGATTGTATGTGAATTTTGAGACACCCCTGTTTTAAATATGACTTTGCTTGGTGATCAATTACTTTGGAGAGTCCAAAATTGAACCGATAAACAGAAGGTTTTGGTACAAGAATCCAGCGTAATGGACCTTCCTTACTTGACACAGGATGTGCACTGAAAAAAAGTGGTAGAACTATTGCAGGGGTGCTTGTTGTTCTCAACCAAAAAACTGTTTGTTGGAGTCGATCGCACGTTTAGTAAAGATGAAAATGAAAAAGAAAGAAAGAAAAATAATCTTGCGACGTGTCCTCGCTAAAATCACTGCAGCCATGTGTTGCACAATTACGGACACTGCGCGCACCTGCATTTTATTTTAAAAAAATCCCGTGAAACTGGTTTGATGACAGTTTATGTGAGATAAATGAAGGAGTATTTCCTGTGTGTGGGCTTGTGAAGATTTTTTTTTAGGACGTGCAATCAGTTTGCATTTCAGTGCACGCTGCTTTTAGTGAACCCACCCCCTGTTCTCAGTTACTGGCTGCACACACGTGACCTGCATTACGATTGTTCTATTCTTTTACAGTAAACACGCAGGAAACACATCATACCTAGCCAGTTTGACTTATTTTTTCTCTGAAAGACCTGGTAAAGACAAACCTTTTTACGGAAAAAAAGTCTTTGATGTTTGGGGTTCTGTGGGAAGCACCATGTGCTAAAGTGAGACCAGGTCTTCGGCTTGTGTCCCCTGTGGTGTGCTCCACTTTTGACCCTGGTGATCACCTCAGATCTCCCTATTTTCCTCAGAGGGCAAAGAGGGCCACGAGGTTGTATCTTGTTAAAGGGTTAATGAGCTGGGACTTTGTAGTGGATGTTCTCACTTGGGTCCAGTTACGAGGGTGGCTTGTTCTTACCTAGCTGTGTTCTGTTTACCAGTGATGTTTTTCTGCCAAGTGAACAATTGCCAACAGTGTAAGAACCAGGTGGGTGTATATTAGTGGAAGTATTTACAATAAGGGCCTATGCTTGCCAATATTGTAGTCGGATTCCTTTAGCTAAAATTTCCTCACCAGTGGAACATTTTAAACGCAAATTCATTCATGTCCTTCGAATAGTAAGTTTTCAGTTAAAGTAATCTGTTGAGGTACGAACCGATTAGTTCCTCCAAGCCTTTGGTCTTGTCTCCCGACCTGTGTTTCCCTCTTGTTGCTAAACAATGACTTGTTATTTCAATTGTGGGTTTGGTAAATTCTTACAGATTTTGAAAAGCGAGTCAACAAAACACAAGTGTCTCCCATCTGAACGTGCTGCACTGATCTCTGGAAAGCATGAAGAATCCACATGCAGTACTCTTTAGCTCTCAGATGTGTGCAGAGGAAGTGAAGGGGTTTGGACAGTGCGATGACAAATGGGACACGAGGAGTGAGCGGGATTGAAGGTGGGAGAGATGACATGGTCAAACATCCCAAATATGTCGAGCTTGCTGAGCTTATTGATCCTTGCCTGCGATGTTCGTGTTCCAGACTCAAACAGCGGGGAGCCGGTACCCAAGCGCTTGGCATGCATCTGTGCGTGAGAGTGTGTGTGCACGGGTCCGTTGCTGTGCGAGAGAGGGAATTACTCGACTCGCAGCACATTGAGCTACAGGTGTGAAAATTAGGTGTGAGTTTTATGTGTGATAAATTACCAACATGTGGGCTAATCTAAGCCACCCCACCCACCTTTTTCTTCTTTCTATTCAAGAGGAAACACATTTCTCTCACAGCTCGAGGGGCATTAAAGGCAGATACGTGGGGAAATATTTAAAGCAATTCCTCATCCTCGCCTCTGATTCTGAGGGTCATTGGTAACTTTTCTCTCACTGGCTGATCTCTCTTTTGAGGTCAAGATTGCTGGAAAATAAAAAGAACCAAAAATGCAATGTATAACACCAAGATTGACATCGCATTTAAGACGGAGATTATAAAGCGAGTATGATGAGGGCTTAAGAGGGGCTGATCTTTTTATGAAAACATTCTTTTGGAAAGGAATGCCCTTTTCATTCTGAAGACACATTGTTGGTGCTTCAGTGAGTCTTCCTTGTCTCTGGACGTCGCAGCCACACATGCTCCTGGCTTTAATAAACGGACTGATAAGGAAAGTTAAGTTGAGTTTAACGGTGCAAAAAAAGAAGTTTTTCATTTGGTGCTCCTGCCATTCCCTGCAGAAAGGCAATATCAGTTTGTTGTTGAAAGAATTTAATATATCAAAACTCCACCAAACATTCCAAATGGGGAGACATTTCCTTTCATTTATTTATGTTTTTTTAAGACGGCAAGGCCATCTAGCTTCATCTTGTGACAAGAAAAAGAAATATATATATATACTGCAGCAGAGTGGCTCTTGATAACAACATTTTTGTTTAAAAAATAAACAGATAAATAAATGACCAATTTAGTCATGGTTTGCTCTAGAGATGGGCGATATGGACAAAAAAAGTTGCGATAAATGTTATCGATATTGTGTACGATAAGTCGCCCATCCATAGTTTGCACTGAGATACAGCTCTGCCAATAGATATTACAGAAAGTGTAGGGGTAACACTTCAGATTGGAGAACACTTAGTAACTATTAATAAACTAATATTTATTTACAGTTAATATTTGAATATTATGGTGTTGTTTAAAGTAAACTTTCAGCGACTATTCCAAGGTAAAGTCTATTCAGTCACTATTCAATACTTTATAATGATCAATTACCGGCTAATATCCTGCAAATACACATGTGAAAAGTAGTAAGTAGTTTATACAGGGTAATAAATGTTCCGTAATCTAAAGTGTGACCAGAGTAGGAATCAAACCTGGTACTTGGAAACAAATGAGGAGGAAGAAAGGTGTGGTTCCTCATACCACAGAGCGAAAGCCTGAGATCATGAGCATAATACAGTGAAGCAGTCGGCGATTTTGCATATATGTTTGATTTTAAAGGTATCTCAAGAGTCATCTCAGTGTCAGTCGTCTCCTCCTCTTGCTAGCATATGCACCTAGTTCAGGGTCAGCAAGTGACACTCAGGGAGAGCAACACTACAACCCTGTACGTGAATATTTCATTTTCAAACCTTATGATCCAGGTGAGTCCAACAAGTAGACTGAAACACAACCACCAGACCCAGACCTGGTTCTTCTGTGTTCTGATATCAATACAGATCGGAGCAAAGCAAAGATTTCTGCATTTCATTTGGTCTCCAAAAAACATTGACAGAAATAACGTTCTTCTGCATTAATATGTGGGACAATATATCAACCAGCAAAATTTGCCGTTGCGACCGGCCTACCTAACTCATATAAAACAATTTCCCACTTGCGTACACCGTTTTCTCGAATTACGAGAATGAAAACCAGACTCTGGGTGATGAGTCGTGCCAAACAGCAGGGATTCCCAGGCTGTTTATGAACAAAGAAACTGTGCGTGTACTCAGTTGGGCTATAATAGAATCCCCAGTGTTTTGCTGTCCCGTTTACGAGCTGAAGCCTCGGGATGTTCCACACATTATATTTTTAAAGTGCAATTTAAGGTGTAGCCACTTTAAGAGCAGAGTCATAAATACATCAAATCCAGAAACAAGACTGTAACGGACATATAAATCTCGCTGTTTTGGACGTGTTAGAATAATAGATTTTCCTCTCCACTTAAACAGACATTTAACCTGATTTGAGATTTTCATTGTCTTCGGGTTGAGTTAAAGTGTGGCTGACAGTGACTGAGAGCAGATTCCCATGTTTTCAAGGCTCAATTGATCTGTAAATGGTTTTACGGGACCACGATCTCCAGTGGGGAGGCGATGCTGTTTCTTGTTCACCACATCAAGGTCTTTCCCTAAGCTTTTTTCCTTCTCCATCCTCTCACACGGCTGTTATGATTCAGAGCTGAACTGCATAGAGACAGAGGAAGATCATTCACTCAGTCATTTTCTTCAAGTAGGAATGACCAAGTCACTTGAAGAGGAGTATTTCTTAATAAAGATCATTTTGTCAAAGCAGAAATGGAGAGAGTTATGACAACTTTAGCTGAACATATGGGGCAAAGGTGCAGAAATGGTTTCCAGATTGACTCAGCGTCCCTGTCAATGTCTCTCTTGAGAGGCATGAACCTTTTCGACTGATGATGAAACCCACTAGATGTCTGAATTCCTAAAAACGAACCACTCTGAACCGACCACAACAGTGAGTCAAAGAACAGTTTGAGTTCCGCTGCTGATTCTCACACGTCTTGTATGGCTTCAATATGGTGATACAATAGGTATATTGCAATACTGGAACTATGTCGATATACTGTATTGTATTGCTCTTTCAATTACGCAAACATATCCAAATAATAATTTATTAAACTTCGACTTTCCCAAAGTGTATTTTCTCACACCCCAATCCATGAATCACCATATCATTTTAAACGCCTACTGAAATACCACACATGAAATTTCGGAGAAAGACACCAGTTTGTCTCAAGTCTATTTGCTGTCATTCCACCCCTTTTCAGGCGTCTCATCGATTGTGATAAACTCCAGCGTTTCCACTGCTTTCTTTTAAAAGGCCTTGAAATCTGAATAACATTGAGGACAGCCTATCATTGGAGCTCATGTTTTCAAGGTCAAATTTGGCCGTACCAGGGTCGTTTTGGAATTGTTGCCAAGCTTTCCTCTCCTGTGCTCTGGCTGTTGAGCTGAGTGTATTTCGTCTGCAGCAACACTTCAGAGGTGAGAGACGCTATCATCGTCTCGCCGACAATTTTCTGATCGGATTAAGTAATGGAACGACACCATTAACAGTTCAATGTCATCAGCACTGGGCATCTAAAAGATCTTCATCTTATAAATGAATTGTGAAGAACAAATGGAACTAAAAAGGAACACTTGTTGCAAATGTTTGTATTATGGGTTTGTCTCAAAATGACTCAAAAATAAATGAATGAATCATGGGACAAAGGAACTTTTGGAGGTGTTCTGGATTGTGGATCCAGTTATCGTTTCGTCACTTTGTTGAGAGCTACAGAACAAACTGGGGATACGCCAATATTAAAAATTATTGGAAACCAAAAACTAAAATTGGGGTAAATGAACAACAATTTCCAGATCTATGCACGCTCCTTTATTCCTATAGCCAAGTCAGAGCTTTATCACGCTGATCAAGTACCGTCACGATGACGTGCAGCGTATCCGAATAGATCTCAATGGAATTTGTGTTGACAGACTCCGTGGACCGGCTCTGCCTTGTCGCTCATACGACATTTTAATGTTGCTATTAAAGGCTTCAGAAGCACTGGTCACTTTAGTGGGTGACTCAAATGGAGGCAAGAAGGGAGACCCCCTGTTGTGAGGTGACTGTCAGCAGCCGAGAAGCGCCTTGGTGCTGAGGCTATCCAGCATGTGAAAAGTGCAACATGAAAATCCACTCCCTCTACTAACTCCAGCATTATGCATCTGACAAATCGCTGTTTATCGGTCTTTGTCAGATGTATTGAAATACCACCTGTCGGCAAGTTGGCCATATCCCAACGAATTTTCAGTACATCCCTTTTTTTTCGGTGGCTACTGCTGTCCACTAGAGGTCAATGGAATTTTACTGGTTTTTGATGTACATTTTTCGAATGCCAAGTCTGTAAATAAACTGAATAATGTAAGGTTTTATGGAAATAATTTTTGAAGGACAGTGCCCTCTAGTGATCCCTGAAAATTCGGACACTGTTTTATGAAACCTCATCACCTTTATTTACCATTATTTCATACAGCCACACTTCATACTATCGGACACAAGTTAGCAGACCAATAAAGCCCATTCTCCAGGCCGGAAACTTTGGATTTGTGCTGGAATATATTTGAGTTAAATGCAGTAAAATACCGAGAGCTCATTTCACTTTTGCTCATTCTTCCACAGTCCCTGGGTTTTAACGTGATAAACGTAATTTTTTTGTCAGGAAATGCCAAAACTTTCAGGCTTATTCAAAATTTTTCATGATGACTAAGATACAGAGGACCAAAACATAAGTGCATTGACGATTTGAGTTCCGCAAATCCAATTTATTCATGTTATATGAGTCATCATGGGGTTCTACTTCCAACTTCGGTCCATTCACCTTCGTAACCGCCACCGTTTTAAGTGAGATTTTGAATCTTGGACCGGCGAGCTTTGCCCAATAGAGCTGTGTGACAGGGCTGTTTCTGACAACATGTGTGTTTGCTCAGTCTGTAAAATCATTATAAGCATTGAGTCCGTCCTAAATTATAAACATATGCCTCCAGAGTGATCTGTTAAAGTAAACTGGGTAAAAATATGTCGATCTTAAAACTTGACTATTTCCATCTGGGAAAAAGTCAGGGGCAAATCCAGCATATTTTCTGCTAAATTGGAACAGAAATGTGCCTTGGTGTACGACCCTCCTGCTTTTTTCTCCCCAATTTTTGAGCTAAGTGCGACTTCCAGATCCATGACGCAAAGGTTCACGGGTCTGAGAACGCGGTCGGTTTGATGTCATTTTCCCCCGTACCAGCATTTAACAAGCTTGAACAGTGTTGAGCCGTTACAGTGGCTGGTGAACTTTGGGTGAGAGTGTTCTGAGGCTCTTTTATGGCTATGCAAGTGAGCCGGCGGTGTTGGTCTGTTCCATTCGGGATCCAGAAAGAGGCTGTTGTTTTGTGCGCTGCGTTGCACCGTCCCATGTCTGCCCTTTCTTTTCTCCTTTCCTCTTAAGTGGAGTGGCAGAAAGCTTATACCATCATTTAGTGGGAACAAGGGAGGTGGACAATAAACAACAATTGTCTCAGTGCCACGAGGAAAGCGTATAATTCCGCTGGTGAATGTGATGCTTTCCACATGAGCAAATGATCTTGACCTGTAACTCTGAAACCTGAGGTTTACTGCTTCCTCACCATCACTTCAGGTTAAATGAAGTGCCTAAAGAGTAAATGCTGTTTGGCATCTCTCCTGTCATCAACGCACATGTGTGGCGTAACTGTATGTGCACTTTCCGAACAATAGACAGTGGAAAGGCTGGTTAGCGGCATTCATAGTGCATTATTAGATTTACATACCGAAGGCCCTCCGAGAGACGGGGTGGAATTGTAAGCATAGAAACAGTTGGTGGTTTCATTTCAGCTCTTGCTTTCTCATTTCACTGCTGCATTTTGATTACCAGATCTCATTGGCAAGTGTTGTCCAAAAGACGTAACAGGCACCAGACGGTCACAAATAGCCAGAGCTCCTGAATCAAAAGTCTGAAGAAAAGAAACGGCTGATCGGAGTCAAACAATGGCGAGTCAAGTCGAAATGAAGGGTATTAGGGAACAAGTGCAAAAACAAAGAGATGACGGAGATTGTCACAGTGAGGGAAGAAGTTCAGCGTTCTTCACTTCACATCAGTTTGGTGCTAAAAAGATCATATCAAGTGTATTCAAACCGTAAATCTCCACAATATCTCAGAGTCGGAGTGGATAATATGTCAGAGATGTAACTGGGATCGGTCCACTCCGGCTTTTTATAGAGGAAAAATCAATAATCCTGTTAATGGCACTGGTAGCAGGTCCGAGACACAGTGAGAAGGAAAATATCAAGCTAGATGTTTTTCTAGCCCATTTCACCCAGACATAACAGCTCAATTTAATATCAATATGAGATTCTGAGCATTTTCTCATACGTCTCAGATTTCTCCCGAGAAATGACCTTCCACTTGGCTCATCCACGACCAAGCACAAGATCTTCAGCAGATTGTTTTCCTTCCACGTCACACCGATGTTTGTTTGCATGACTAAGTACAAACTGAACCAGCAATTTTATGTAATAATTCTCAATTAGTTAGAACTTCCTGTACTGTAAGGTCAGACATTTTGCTTTTTTTAGAATAGGTTTATTAACAATGCAAGTTATTACAATTATTTCAAATGAATCCTCCTTCAGAGAGCATTTTAACTTAGCATTTTAATAGAAAGTTAAACAGGAAATAAACGGAACTTGCAGCAGGATGAATAATCCATCAATAGCCGACGTTGTAAAAATAAATCAGTAAAATGTCCAGATATTATCTTCTAATTTTACTGACACAGTGAGAAGTGAAGTTTGTGTGTGGAACTGTCATCGGTTTTGTCATGGTGAACTCGGCGTCATCAGAAACAAAGAACTGAAAAAGTTTTCAACAAACCATATGATGACTCACTCTATATATCGCTATATATGTAGTGCCACACTGTCACTTATTTCCACTACTTGCGCGCAGGGGGAAATAAATGTGCTTCATTCAAAGAGAACTTGTAAATAAAGTCAAAAATATTTTTATATTTCAAAGGAAAGACCACAACCTCCACCAAGGTGATAATGTCTTCAATGTTGGTTTGTCTGAGTTCAAAGCAACTTGAATAGTTATAGATGCTATTTTCAAGAGCTGGAGCAAGGAAGAAATTATTCAGTTTTGAGAGTGATCCAGATCACTTTTTAGCTAGCAATTAAGGTATCTCCAGTAGTACACAAGATATACCGTACACACTTTCAAGGTCACAATCCTCCCTGCACATACAGGAGGTTAGGATTCTTTTATGGCTCAGTTTGAGAGACAGAAGGTAAAACGGTCCCATGCAGAGGTCGTTCTTTGCTATCGAGATTTGAGCTTGTTTTGGAACTAAATGCAGGACGTCTTCAATAAATGAAATGTTGAAAATGCTCGAGTGCTTGCAACCACACAGCAATCTCAAGTAGCTTTTCGTAAGCAATGGTCTCTTATTTAGAGACAAATAAAAATAACATGAAACTTTTGTGGTTTAAAAGTCATGACAAAACTCAAATTCATCACCCTTTCCTTGGACAACCGTCCATAGGTAAACTCCAACCGAGATATTTACAATGGGTTATATATTTTATCTTCCAAATTATACCTCATATTGGTATCATGTTGTATTTTCATACAGTAATATGTTTCCTTAGCGATTTTTCAGACTCATCATAAAAGAGTCAACGTAAGAGGGTTGAAGCAGTTTCAGGGTATCAGTTTTCGGCAGTTATCCCAGTGTTCTAGCTGCAAGTGACCACATCAGTGAAAGCCCTTGTAAGAATGTCTTCTTGTTCGCAATGAGAAATTCAGGGCTCTAAAAGAAACACAAGAGTTATGTGCAATTTGCCTTGTTAAGGTTTCGGGTTGCAGGCAGTTGGATTGGGTCAATGTGAATGATTTCATGGGTAACAGTAGGTGAGTGAAAGACAGGTCAGCTAGTCGGCGTGGGTGGAACCTAGAGAGCAGTCTGTCACGCTTGTTTTGGACTCATAAAAATGTACCTGAGACAGAGTTTATGCTGGATCTCATTGCAGCCGTAATGGCTCTTCAGTTTCAGTCAGTCGAAACCTCCCAGCGAGGCCACAGTTGCACCTCCATAGTTCTGCTCTCCAACTGTGCCGTCATCCTTCATGTTGTGGTTCTTATGTTTCCTAAGTGATTAACCAAAATGTTGTAAGAACAAATTAGATACTCACTTTTGGAACGGATTGGCTTTCTAATATTACATTTATTGCTTTATATATTTTCTTACTTGTCAACTGCAATCATTTTAATCAAAATCATAGTTTGCTTTGTATTTTTCTCTTGGCTGAAGTTGAAAGACAAAATTAATTCATGGCAAAGGGCTGTTGAAAGATGAATTACAATCTTGTGAAGGCGATCGCAACTTAAACTCAGGGGTTATAAGTTTTACAACATTAAGAATGACAGTTATTTCAACTGGAGTTAGAGTCGACCAAATACATATTTGGTGAAAAGTCTCACATGACTTCACATGAGAACTTCAAGTCAAGCTAAGGCCTTATGATGCTGTACATACAGTATATTGAACTCTTTTGCAAGACACAGTTCTTAGTAATTTATCACTGGGCTACTATGGCAGTTTTTCCCAGTCCATAGTTAAACACTTTTTCTTTGCAAAAGGAACTTGGAAATGCATTTTTAATTTCTGTCATTCAAGTGTCTTAAGTCGGGCTTCACCGCTGGCCATTTTCAATTCCAATTTTCCGATTATTTTAGACTCCAACTGGCCTGATTTTTTCCTTCACGCAAACACATTAAATGAAAACAATAAGACTGATCAACACTGTATATAACTATTGCAAGCTTCAAAGGAAAATAAGAGCAGTGACATTGAGAGCAGCGACACATTTCAAACTATGTTTGTGAGAATGCTCAGTTTAAACTATTTTTTTAACTAGTATACAACTAGCTTTACCAAGCTCATTGACTGTTTAGTCTAAAGCCCCATTCATGCTCCCTTTACGTACAAAATTGTACCCGTCAATTTGAAACGATGTTACCAGCAAAAAACGGCGACAGCACAAGGTGGTGGTCAGTTAAATATATCGTGACTGGAAGAGATGATATATGTCAGCCATTGTTATGTCTTATTCGCGTCCTGTTAAAGCTACGTATTGGGTAGTAACGGCGACACTGCCCCCATAGTTTGTTTGGTGTGTAGCCTTAAGCTTTATGGAAACGTGGAGAAATACGGACAAAATGAAGACAGGGCACGGATAGAAAGCTCTCCTGGATCCAGATCCGTAACGTTGAGCATAAATGCGCCTTCAGTAATCTTTCTTCAAATTTCACAGTTCACCTGATGCATATACTTATATATATATAAGATATATAGATAGATATATAGAAATCAAAACACCACTGGGATTTCAAGCATTTATAGTCATTTTTCGTGAGATTCTTTGGAGACAAAGTAACACACACTTTGAATCTATATTTGCTTTACTTCGCTACTAGAGAAATGCTCACTGTTTGGTTTGGTCATTTCGTCAGTACATTGCGATGTACGATTTGAAGATGTCCTGTATTTATTTTGGTCGCTCGAACAGGATGACATCAAAATGCTCATATCGGTGCTGATAAATCAGCTGGATAATCGGTGCCGCCCCAGACATAAAGACTCTTGCTACTGCCAAATGAGCTACCTCAAAACACTGACCCAAGGATCACATGATCTGTCTGGCTGCACAGATCGCCTTCAGAGTTGCTTTCTTAAAGGTAGAATAAGTCTGCCCTTTAGATACCCCACAGTGGGGAAATTCAGTTTGTTGTTGAACACTAACTGTGCACTGGGGTTTACACTTACTCTCATCAGCATCTCTTGCATCCTTAGTTCATGAACTTTCTTAGTCATATTAGTCTTTTAGATCTGTGCGAAAGAAGGCAAGAAATACTAACCACCGGACGACATGCGTTTTCTGTAATGGCCACCCTTTTCATTCTTTTTCGTATCTCTGACAGAGGGAACGTTTTGGACTCAACTTATGGTTGAATTTTAGCCAGACATAAAGAAACCCAGTGAAACCATTTTAGTTTGTTCGAACTAAAAACTCAATCAGAACGAATGCATTCAGTCCAATATGTTTCCAGTTGAAGAGGATGTGGTATCATCTCTTGCCTTGCAGACATCACACACCGAAGCAGGAGAGCATTGGTTCTGTTTAGTGATGCTAATCATGACCATGCTTCGGCAAATTCAGTATTTGTGGGTCGGTGGCATCTCCTGAAAACTGTCAGAAGTGGGAATCACAATTCTTTTGGTTCCACTTTATTGTGTCTGATTTGTCGTAGCCATGAGCTGCAATCCTGGAGTGAGAATTACGAGCTGCGATTTGAATGCGCTTCTGCCCCTCCGCCGAGCATCACAGAGAAAACCTGGTAGATTCATTCTGGGAATGGAGGTTTCTCTGTGGGTCACCTCAGCCCGGCCATGATCGACAACCTAAAAGCAAAAAGAACTTCAGCATTAGCATGACACGCAGCCAAAGACGGAACATGGAATCAAAGCAAACGTGTGTAAAAACCAAGTTGACATTCTAACTGAGGGACTTGTCTGCTGTTTTGTACAAAAAAGGGAAAAAATAATCAAAACAAAGACCACATCCATAATTCAAACCCCAGGTCCCAGCACACTAAACACACAGCTTTATGTTCTTGTCAAATTTGGTTAAGTCGTCATGATCTTTGGACGCTTGAGAGCTAACATCGCACTCCATTCCCTTTCATTTTCTCATCTCTTGTTCTTCTCAACAATGCAGTTGTTACGTGCTTCAGTGAACTGGTTCTAATTTAAGACCAATAAGGCATGCAGGACTCAAACAAAGTTCTCAATAACCTCTTAAGTTTCGGGTCTTCCACTCTAAGGACGTCTTTATTTTTCTTTTCAAGGCTCAAAAATAATATTCATCATTAATGTTTTCTTTAAGAATGACCAAAACCTGCTGGCAGTTGGCAGATCGATGTAGTTCAGGACACGACTTGGATGCAGATCCAGACACTTTGAATTGTGGCCTCCTTCCGGACATACCTGTGGCCTGAACCTCCAAACCTTTCCATGGAGACACACAAAAACTAATCTCCTTAGATCAGCAGCAGAGGTTCTCCTCACCATATTCTCACTTACTCCATTTTTCCCCTGTTCACATGCGTATTCCAGGATGTGGGATCTGCTGCATTCAAATTCCACAGAAGTATATTATTCTATATTCCTGTGCGCGGGAGGGTCAGAAACGTTTTGAGCAGAAGCAGGGACGCGGGCTCATGAAGGAGCTTTTCAACGCGGCTAATTTCTGTGCTGACTGACGGACTAGTTCAGGGGCCCACTTTATTTTTCTGTTATGTTTGGGACAGCTACTTCACTTTCACGTGGTGTTGACTGTTGTAAACCGGAGGACATTTGTAAACGTCCGAGGAAAAGCGCTGCTCCTTGTCTGTCACTGTAGCGGTCACATTGAGCCATTATTACGCACAAAGCGGCCGATTATTATTGTTATTATTTTTCTTTCTTGTATTTCTGAGTTATTAACAGCGGTTTTCAATTCAATCCGTTTTTTTGACTTGCCACCTCTTAACTTTTGACCCTTCCCAAACTGTTCTACTCATATTGACCACTAGAGGCACTGTTCTGCAGTGAGTTATTTTGACTCCAAATGATGTGGAGATCACATATCCGCTCGTGGAAGATGATGCATGGCACAAAAAACACAATAATAATAAAGTAATAACATTAAAAAGCATGTTGTGCGATTAAAGATGGCAAAATAAATGAAATTAAAATGTCATGAAATCCACATGGGCTGACAGCGTGGCTGAACTACTGTTACTCATCATGTTGCAAATCGGCAAAGACGTTTTCATTCTAGCAAGCTCCATTATACATTACATAAATGATATAAAACGCCCAACGCTTATGTAGGATACAGCTTTTCGTGCTGTATGTTGAATCATGTTGCTCGTCCCTGCATTTCCAGATGTACGTGCCAAAAACGTGGCGCTGTGACTCAAGCTCATGATCACACTCTATACATCAAGTAACATTACGTTGCATGATAAGAACAGAACTTCAAGTCGTGCCACTGTGTTCCTCATCCTTGTTGAAAGGGCCGCGATGGTGCAGCCATGTACGCATTTAGGTATCACCTGAAACAAGCAGCACAAAACAGACAACCAACTGTTAACAGTGTTCAGACACCTGATTGGTTCAACTGTGTGTGCCGCTCCACCCCTTTAAAGACTGTTCATGGTCATGGAAAGACACACATAAAACTGGTATTTAAAACCCAATGTCCCCATTGGTAAACTTGAGTCTGCAGACTAACTTGAGAATATTTTTATTTATTTATTCTTTTTTTTTTTTGGTATTTCTGATACTTTTTCCCCCAGTGTGGGCGACATCTTATGAGAAACCAAAGTACTTGTAGTTATCTTGGCAGTGGTGTTTTCATGAATATTAAGTAGAATTATATTTCAAACACATTTGCTATTTGTGGGAAAGCTCGAGCGGCTACATTTGTTCAAAATCAACAACACATTTTCGAATGTGAATGCTCATATGGTGGCAACACGGTGTCTGAAGCCCGACAATTTGCTTTGCAAAGCAGACATGGTATCTGTTTTATATAGTACAGTGAGGCCGTGTTTTGGGGATTTTTTTTTTGTGCCACATGACATGGTGTGAGAAAACAAACAGTGAATTTGATATTGCTGTATGAAGCCATTTGACAGGCTCCCTGTTTTTGCACGCAGGGATTAAAGAAACATCCAGAAACTTGACTGACAGCTAAACCTTTGTTTCCCATCTCCGTCAGAGTGTTATGACAGTCATAAATTGAGGGTTTAGTTTCATGCGGAGTGGAGATGAGCAATCACCGATGGGCCAATGGCTGTGAATTGGCTTGTGATCGATGGCGCTTTGCTGTCCGGCTCATCCCAAATAACCATGTTCTGAATAGCACTTCATCTCACTTGCGTCCACCCTGGGGAACTGGAGTAGCGTGGCAGAGCCAGCATACCGCTCTGATGAATGTCTCCAGATATACAAACGTGGACGTCCAGCCATTGACTTACACTGACTGATTCGCACATGATTCAAACTGATGCATGCTCCTGGCCTCCTAAGATTTTTTTTTTTCTTATTCTCGCTGTATCTTTTCAGGGAACGCTAACATGCAGATTCATGGCCAGCAAAGTAAGCATGCTCTGCTCCGTCTCTCAGGGTTTGTCCAGTGAGCTGCACAGCGTGTTCTTAAGCGTTGTGGTAGGTCGCTGACTGTTACGTCTTCGGTTCTTGTGATATATAAGACCGAGCTGGGATCAAATGAGCTGTCTTTCATTTTCAGAGATGGGATTTGCCCAAGGACATTTTCCTGTAAACGGGACGTGAAGGAGTTTACATTAAAAGTCACTTATCGCAGACTGGACTGTCTTGTTACCGGTCCTTTCGCCTTCTCTAAGCAACTCGAGAGCCTTTGCGGTTTTAAGGGTTTTCAGCGGCTTTCTCGGCACAATCGTTGAGACGGCCAGCGAGAGAATTGATGGAATATTCACATTCATAACCAATCAGCCAACGGACATGGAAAGGGAAACCAGAGTTTGCACGAATGACAAATTGTTGAATTTGTCCTGTATTATCGGAAATCCTGATGATACACTTCTGGTCAGCCCTCCCACATTCGAGTCTGTTCACACGAGAATTATAATCTTACTTAAAGTCATCCAAAGTTTTACAAAATAAATTCCATCATGTCACAGCAAAAAAAATAAATAAATAAAATTGAAACTTTTTTTGGCAGAGCCGTTAATATTCATGAATTTTCCAGCGCTCACGCTGCTCACCGGTCACTTGTCTCATGGTAGTCTCCCTTGTTTCCTGGCATAGCTGCGATGGTGCAGAGAGAAATAATGGTGATCACGTGTCTAAAAATTATTCAGCCTCAAGCAACACAAGGTTGAAGACTCCTTTTTCACGTTTTCATTCCATTTAGTCTTCATCCTCCGCAAGTTTCAAGAACTCATGAAGTCTTTTGTGAAATATTTAAGATATCAAGTCATTTTTGTCTCAACTTTGCTCCTCCCATTTTCGAAACACCAATAAGATTATCCAATGAGAGCATCCTTATGTTTGGGGTGTGTCAAGATATTCAGCTCTGAATAGAGTCTAGAACTGTGGTAAATGTGTTCCATATTTATGGATAAAAACCTTTGTGTGTGGCGAGAGCCGACCTGAACAGAGCCATTCAAGAAGCAAGAAGCAGAGAAGCAAGGGAGCAAAGTGGGATGTGTAGAGATTTATTAAATTGATGGCCATAAAAATTTATTCAAATTAAATCTCACTCTGTGGCAAATGTGATCCTATAATTTAGTTAGGATGTTTTTTCTTTCATGATTCATCTGAAATAAGAAACAAACAAGCCAAGAAACAACCAAACAAAAATGTATAAAACCACCTTCCGCCAATGCACTTTCATGCTGTGAGTTGTGTTTTTCGCTTGCTATGCTCGATCTTTACGTGCGTGGTCTTTATGTTTGGGGTTTCTTAGAGTTAAAAAAAATAAAATACACTTAAGATTTTGAAACCTTTGTGCATGGCCCCCTTACGCAACTCTGTCACTGAATTTGGACACTTCCCAACTTGCCTCTTGCAGCGACTTGCATTTATTTTATTTTGCTGCTTTCAGGCAAAAACAAAATGTTTATTGGAAGACCAGAAAAAAAAACTAGAGCGAAAGCTTTTTGTTTATATATGAAAGAAAATTTGTATATCAACTATGCAAAAGGGGAAACTGTGATGTGAGTGCAAGGTGCAAGGTTGGTAGGTTTTTTAAAAATAGGTTTCACCAATGTCACTTTGTTTTTGATCAGATTTGGAAATGGCTGTAGTATGAATTGAACTTTTATGGATGGTTATGACAGAGAGGCGAGATAATACACAGCTCAGTGTTAACTTCAGTCATCACGCAAAATGTCCAAGCTCCAAAATTTGAAACCCATTGTTTGATTTATCTGTATTAAATGGTTAATAAATATGTCACTCTTCCCCCTCTCATGCATTTGTGTTGAGGAATCAAGTATTTCCATGCAGTAAACTCAGATTGTCTTCAATAAACCATCCATCACAGAACATGTTCTGCTTTGTTTCTTCTGCTTGACATCCAGGCAGAGAGATTCAAACGTTATGGAGTCACACTGGGCTGAGCCAATATGTGGTGTCTCTTCTTCATAAATAGTATGAAAAATGACAACATTCTAAATCAAAAGTATATTCAATATAAACCCATAAATTTGAAGAACAGCAGAGACAAGATCATTGTTTTGAGTCAGCTTCTTTTGTTCCCCAACACTGGACGAAATTTTAAATGTTTTCTCTTTTGACAAATCTGTGTGTGTGTTTTTAAAGAAAGTGGTCCACATTTGTCAACAATTTGGGCATCTTGTTTTTCCCATTTCATGAATGTAGCTCTCGATACATTAGATCTGCTGATATACTTCTTGGCCCTTTCAAAAATAATTAATTCCCGCGATCCTCACTGCAGAGTGCGTGAGGATTTTTGCAGTGTGGTGCATTCCTCGATGCAAAGTGTGAGCGTATTATAGATATCTGGGGGAATTGCGGTTCGACTTTACTGATGTGATATAAGCTCTCATAAACCACTTGTACTGAAATAACCTCATTTTTGTACCAAGTCCATCTTTTCGATTCCATGTTTTCCTGGTACTCCAGAGTTGATGAAGATATCAGCCAAGTTTCAGCTCTATATCAACCTGAGGTGCTGATATTTCTTTCTTTTTCTGTTAACTGTTGATCACAGACTGATAACGCTGCACTAAACAAAAGGAAATTGGGGTTGGGAACTCTGCCAAGGCAACTGCTATGAGTTGAATGGAGTTTTAAAATGTGTGGTCGAGAAACAATTCAGGATAATATTGTGAAGTTGTTCTAAATAGCTCCGTATCTTTGCAACATATTGAGTGGCAGCTGGAGTTAAGGGGAAGTTTAAAGGACAGTAGTGAGACAGTAGCTCTGACACTAGAACAACAAGCAGAGTTGAAAGAGTCAGTGTTGAAGATGCTCAGGCGGGAGTGACTTAGAAGGACAAGAAAAAACGAGTATGTCAAAGGGACAACTCATGGAGAACAGTTTTCCGGACGTAGTTTGGAAGGCCAGATGGTTTGGACACAGGATGTGGAGGTACCAGGTAGCAGAAGAAGGCAAGAGGTGAGGTTCATGGATGCAGTTATTGAAGACATATATATATAGCTGGTGTGAATCGGGAGGATGCACAAGGTTTATCTCTTTTAAGTCTTGACTTACAAAGTACAGTATCGTGCCAGACAGCAACTCCATGTACAAATTGCCTTTGTTTTTGTGTATTCTGTCCTAATGGTTTTATGTGGCTGCTCTTGTCTTTGTCCTGCAGCTAGCTATGGAGCCTACCCCATCTGTAAAGGCTGCTCTGTGTGCTCCAGGGACAATGGCTGTGTGAACTGTCAACCCAAACTCTTCCTGTTCCTGCGGAGGGAGAGGATGAGGCAGTATGGGGAGTGTCTTCACGACTGTCCAGCTGGATACTACGGAATGCGCACTCCTGAAGTCAACATGTGCTCCAGTAAGTTCCCCCCACCTCCATCGTTTTTGCGAAACACTTTCTTCCCACACACATGCAACCCACTTCTCCCAATGCGCTTGATTTATTCTCAGTTATCCAGAGGGAGAAACACATGCCTTACAATTCGAATGGTTCATCCACAGGTGGATTTTAGGCCTCGTGGGATTTGACAAAAATCTGGTCCATCATTTCTTGTAACACCTGTATTGCCAAACACTTTATAGCTGTAAGAGTGTTTGAGCGCAATAAATACAGGCGTTGAAATGAAATGAAGGTGTGAGGAAGATACATTGAAGCACAAGGCTCACAGTATGGCTGCGGTTAAAAAGCAACCCTTTTTTCTGTCATGCAATATCAACTGAACTACAAAGATGGCTGCGTCGTAGCATTAGGGCATGTAACTCATGCCTCTTGGCAAAGGTTCCTGAGGCTTTGTGGATCTAGACTTTCACCAGACAGTGTAATTTGTTGGCAGCAACTTCATGTTTTTAACACCAATCAAGTGACAACTGAGCTGTCCAGTTGCTGTTGCTGCTTTTTTTGGTTAAAGTTCGATACAAAATTATGAAAAAAAATAAGAGGAAAAACATATTTAATCATCAAAAACACAAAAAAACTAAAAAAATGGATTCTTCTGCTATTCACGATATTTCATCATAATGTTCCCTATGAAAACAGTGCTTTGGTCCCACAACTTTAATGCACCACGCCCTTTTAGCTTTACATGTGAAATATGTTGTGTTTTATTATGAAAAAACAGTTATACTTGCTCAAGAATAACATTAAAATCCAATTAATGAAATGTCGCGCTGACCTCCTCGCGCAGCCGCCTGATCTCATAAGCTTATTTTAACATGGAATATGCTGCAAAACGAAGAGCGAGGGAGTCTTTATGGGTTTACCCACAGCCTGAGGTGTTGGCTGGAGTGTTTCAAATGAAAACAGAAAGGAACCTGAACCCATTTGCTTCCCTGAGCCAACAGACCGATGCACCAAAATGAAGCTACGGAGGACGGTGTCTGAACCTTTAGGGCTGACAATATTGACATGGCAACACCCAGAGCGTTGGGGTGAAAGGGCATAATCTCTGCTGATAAATAGCATTTCATATTTATATGTGACAAAAAAGGAAGGAAACCTTGTTGTGTTTAGCTGCGGCATTGTCGAGCCAGTGTGAGAAAATCGATGATGACAGCTTACGATAAACAATTTTTCTTCCAACTTAGGAAACGTGTGTAAAGACAAAAGTGAGGCCTAATGGAAGACAACACAGACACACATGTAAAACACACAAGCCAAAATAGCAGCGATTAAAGGGGCGTGTTCGTGATTCATTTATTGACAATAACAAAAAGACTGAATAAGAGTCATTATTCAGTGTTTTCAGTGATTCTTCTGCACAATGTGTGGAGGTGCAGTGGTTCAGGTCATGCAGAGCGTACTGACGTCTGTCGCCAAGAGGGGTGGCCGACATGCCAGTGTCAGACATCCCAACAATTATGGCAACCTTTCATCCTATCCAGCAAGTGTCACACCTTGCGACATGTTAATAACCGCGAGATTTCGCCTAAAAAAAAATGTTGCCCAGGACTGCAAAGCTGTGGGTCCATGAAGGTATGGGAATTGGTGCATTTCGATTTAATTCAGCAAAATTACCAGGTAAAAAAAGCAGCTCAGATATTGTCCAACAGATTCCGTACGTTCACTTGACCTTACAAAGTCTCGTGAATCTTTCATTCAGATTTCATACTTGCATACACTTTAAAACCTTTTATTCATTCCAAAGAGCTCAACGTTTCAAAGCTTCTCTGGAAGATCTCTTGAAGCATCATTTTTTTGGTTAAACCACAAAAGAAATCCTCCCATCCAAGTTGCTCCCCAAGTGCTCGGTGACACATATATTTAGACTCAAGAGCTGATCCTGGATGATCTGCCTAGCTCAGCTCACACTTCACATCGAAACAGAACCAGGCATTCATTCCTGTGTCTCAAATCCACATAATGGGAATACATTCAACCGCCGCACATTGTCTGGAACCAAGCTCTCTTTTTTCTGTGTGACAGCAGCACCAACCACTCCCAAATACATTTTCATCAGGACTCCCAAATATGGAAGCATGCACACAGTCTTTTCAGGCCATTTACATAACTCAAAGAAAATTAAAATAGAAAGACATCTTGTTTTCTGGTGAAAAGGCTCTCTTCCACCGCTTCCACATTCTGGGTAGACTTTGAGTGTAACTGAACCTGATCTGTGGCAAGTTAATCTGAATCCTTCTCCGTAAAAACTGCGCATGGAATAACTTCTTGTATTGTCAAGTAGCATCAGATCTCAGCCAGCACCTTCTTTGAAGTGATCACTGCTTTAGTCATGGCTCTCTAATCCATTTTTCCAATTTGAGCCTCCTTCGCAGCTGTGCTCTGAGTGTCATTTCCACCAAATATTTCACGAATGACCTCCAAATACTGACATTTTCATAAGCTAAAAGCTTATGGTAGCGAGGCTGTGGCAACTGTAAAGCAAGGTCGGGAAGATGGTGTGCGTTTCTCTGCTGATCTGCTGGTGGAAAAAAAAGCAAATACCCATGTGGTATGATACCATGTGACAACCTCTGCTGTCATGTTTGCATAACCTGCTTTTGGAGTCCCTGAGTTCTTGTCTCAAGCAAGAAAGGAGACATTGCCGTGTCTATTGGTTGGTCTCACATGAGGACTAACTGAACAGTCGAAGACATGGTGATGACTGGTACTGCCATTTCAATGAAAGCTCACATAACCTTTAAACAATTAGCGCCACCTACTGAGCCCTGAGAATTAGGACACCACAACAATGACGCTGCAAGAAAGATGCACACACCCGGCATGACCATTCAAGGCATTCTTACTTGCCTTGAAATTTTGGTATCATTCCAAGAAACTTTGAGTGGCCATCTGTACTTCTGCCACTTAACAAAGGTTGTGGATGATCCTCAACTCAAACTCATCTGCCACAAAAATCGGGCCCTTTCTTAACTTCAACAACCACAACTCTTGACCATTTTAGAATAAACTGTTCCTTGGCGAATATACTCCCGAATCCCCTACAAGGGTTCTGCATTAGCCTTGAAAAATGGGATTGTCGTATTGAAAGACGGCTCCCAGAATATCGCCAGTGTATCTGAAATGTTTCTCTGAACAACACTGTTGACCTTGTGACCTATATTTACAGTCGAGATAAATCTATTTCAACCCAGAACAGACATACTGAACTGTATCACGGACTAAGTGATGCTACCCAGATGCCAACCGTGCCCTCTGCTTTAGTTTAACAAGTCAATAATTACATTTTCCTTGACTTTCTTTGGCCTTTTGCTCCTGTGAGTATGAGCAAGATATATACCGTTTATGTTTCTATATAATGTAATAGACTCGAATACAAATACGTTATGAGAATTGTTGATCTATTGGCAGCAGCAGCTTTTTAAGTTTTGCCAGAAAACCGAAGACCTGACCCCATATGTGCCCATTAAATGCTCCAGACTGTCAGAATACTTTTTGAAATAGGTTGAAATTCAAACTATGTATGGCGATTTCAACTTTTTTTCCAAGTTCATTTCATAAAGTGAAGTGAAAACTACAACTGAGGAGATAAAAAAAAAAGAACCGGCTGTGCTGCAGTCAGACTAAATGTGTTCTTGCCCTCAGCTTATGTTGCGTCGTGCCCTTTGGTTAGAAATCGGAATGATGTCACTGCTGTTTGTGTCAGCGGGGTAAATATGTAACCAGACTAGGAATTTTCTTGTCGTAACTGTGGTGCCCGTCACCTTCTACACCCTAATTTATCACCTTGCCATAAAAGGCAACAATTCCCCGCTTTCCTTGATGAATTTTAAATGCACGGCTTGTGGTTCCAAAGGGGGTTTCCCCACACTGCCGAGAAAATGACACCATAATTAAAGCCAAAAACAATGGGAAACTATATTGGCCACAACATACCATAAAGCCATTGACAACTATATTTCATTCGGATTCCAAAGAGGGACCACAATATGTGATTCACAGTGGTGCTTTTTTTCTATTTCTGTCCGGCACATGCTTCTTTTGGTAATCTTGTTGCGTAACCTCACTATAGACTCTTGTCAAACTGTGGCACACGCACTGCTAGAGGTATGCAGATCCGCTCTTGTGGACCACAAGTGTGTCAAGGTCTTTTATAGAGATGAAGTACTTCTATTTACAGTGCAAGCTCTTTCTTAAATTAAAAAAAAAAAAGTATTTCTGTTGGGAGTTTTTTGCTATTACCACATTATTATTTTTGATGTCTTTGTCACACCGACTGAGTTAGATTGAAATTGTCATGCTTTCACGGACCCATGGGTTTGCCATTGTGGGCGCCATATTTGTTTTCGTACAAAATATCGGTGTTAGCCACATCTTGCGAGTTGTAACGCTCACATTTGATTGGTCAACGCATCATGGAAGAGTGCTGTTATTGTTGGGATGTCTGACGCTGTTGACAGCAAGAAAATGCTGTGTTATTTTCGGTCTTTGTTTCTTTAACATGCATGTAAAATATGGTGAAAAAAAAAAAATAATAAAATATATATATATATATCAAGGGATATATATGTCAAAGGATTTCCTGTCATTAAATTGCGTCTCTCGCATAGATAAAACCGTTCTGATATAAAATGAAGATGAGAGCCAGTTTCAAGCGTCCAGTTTCGGAGTTTGATGGGTACACTTAATGGTTGTCCTCAGAAGGTCAAGTTCTTCTCGACTGAGAGCGAGGGAGCACTGATGTCATACTTCACTACATATTGACAAAAAAAAGCCGGAAGTTTACCCTGTGATGGGGAAGTCTCAGCATAGGCTGTCAAGATCTGTAGTCCGGCCATATGCTACTAACTTACTGGAGAGAACCATCCTTCAAGAGAGAAAGTTTATGTGGAGTTGCTTTGGGAGTGAGGTGAAAAAAAATAACTCTTGAAGGCAAATGTATCCCAGAGAAACGCATTTTGGTCAACACCTCCGAAACTGTATACACCCCTAAAAAAAAATGGTACAAGAAAGCGAAATGCTGCCAGATTTTAAATAAATAAAAATGCCTTTCCAGTTTTACAAAAGAGCATTTTAAACATCACAACTCCTTTAATGACCACAATAATGTGCCGCAGGAGACTTTTCTTGTCAGTAGCAATTTCTTTGAATCGCCAGTTGTGATTTCTGTTACACTGCATTTTCTTGCACTGAGGAAATTGGTAATCATATCCCATTGTTGTATTTCGTGTCATTGCAAATCTGGGCTTTAACTCAATTGTGAATTGGCTGCACCTATTCGGAGACAGTTTTAATCCTACGACATATCTTGAGACTTTATTGGATCTGAAATGAGTAAAAGCAGCGGATCAAGGGCTTCGGGAAATGGATGCCAGGGTTGTCAGGAGTGCGTCATGAGTGTTTCAACCTTCGATTTGGGAGCACTGAAGGCTCCCGGCAATATATGTCATTCAGGCTTTCGCTTTCATTGTCTCATTTTGAGCCTGTGGGTACTTTCATCACATGGCCTGACCAACCAAGAAACAGTTGCTTTTGGCCGTGGTATTTATCTAGGGATGTTTAATCACCACAGCATGACTAACCACACTCGCAGTTTGCCAGACAATACAACGGACACACCAATCCAATCAGAACAAAGGCAGAGCCGGCATTCTTGAAGTCGTGTAATGGCTCATACCACTGTGAGAATATCAATGTGTTCTTGACCCCTGTCTGGAATTTATGTATGTGAGCACGCTGGCTGAGCCGACGCAGGAGTGGATCCTGTCATTCCAGTGACTGTGTTTCTTGGAGGGGAGCAGAAAGAAAGGAACCAGGGAGACATCTGCCATCCCTTTTCAGTCTCTGTGGGGGTTGTCAATTGACAGGAACATCACCTTTGCTTCACCTATCTGCTCTCGAGGGTATTCACAGATGCGCTCAAGTGGAAAAAAACAGCCAACTGTTGGAAAGAACATGGCAGCTCTGGCCTTTGCCATGAACTCTAGCCATCCAAAGCCCTACACGACATGGGTGAGTGACGGGGAGCAAGCCAGAGCTTCCAAGTCGGCTAAACCGTAGAGAGTGGGTCAGCGCTGTTCTGCTCAGCTTGGCAAAGGCTGGAAAAACAGGGCTCGTTTTCCCCTTCGCGTTGCCAGCTCTTTTACGACATGGACACTCCTGCTGTGCAACATGGGGTCGACTCAGCTCACTGGCTAATACTCATGATGGACAGTTAAGTGGTCTGACATGTCACCTCGAGCCCTGACATTCAGATAGTCATCACCTGGTGAAATACGCCAGCAAATAAATACACTTGTTTATTGAATAATACTATCTGACTTGAGCTGACATGAGGCTTTCAGAGCTCATGCTGTTCCAGTTCCAGCTCCAAACCACAGCTAAGGTTTCGCCAACCTGCTATCAGACTCGAAGTTGAAAATCAAACAAAGAAGTAACAGAAAATCGTTGAGGTTGCAAAAAATAAAGCAGAATAAAATACAACTCTGTTAATATATCCTCTTGTCTCATCTCATGAGAAGTCACTTAAACTCTTCAGTCATAATACAAGTGAGGACCACAACCAGATAATGATGATAATACGTTTAGGTCTCAGGGGAAACCGGGCCTTCAGTGGGATCTGATGCCCTCATTACTTCTCATTAGTTTCCCCGAGGCACCTCGATGAAGACTTTAAAGGTGGTCTAGAGGTTAATCCTGCGTAGATGATGAACTCGCTCCCCCTGTATCTGTTTCTGAAGCTGCAAAACAACATGTTGGCCTCAGCATTTGTCAGTGTCGGAGCATCTCTGCTGTTCCTGATAGCCCACACTGTCCCAGATAGCCTTCTGCCTGATAAGTGAACAGGGTGATCCTTTCCCGGCCCAGTCCGTTCTCAGATGATCTCTGACCCGAGCGGCTTTACCTCCCTGCATTCTGACTTTCAAGGAGCCACGGTGATGTGCCGACCACCTCATCCGTCTTGGAGAGTGACGGCACTTATCTTCTACTTGTAAAAACAAAACAAGAGATGTGTCATTGATTTACCTGCTACTGTTGGCCCGGGCGATTCCCTATTTGCTGTTGATGGTGTTTTCTGTTAATACCGGTGAATCGCACAGCCAGTGTGTGAGAGCCTTACCAGATGTTTTGATCCCCCTGCTGCTTCTTTTATTTGTTATTTGGGAGTTAAAAGTCTCTCAAGTGATGACAGGCCTGGGAAGTGTGCTTGGTAAAAGACAGTGCTGCCTCACAATTTGCTCCGTGATTTATTAGCTGAGTTGACAAATTGGACTTGCTTCGTATCGAACATTAGAGTGGTCAAAAGGAAGCAGAGAATCAGAGGTGCACTCTTGTTTTGAGGCTGTAAGGCCATCGTAAACCAGCCATCAAATATGCTGAGTGGACCATGGAATCTCATGTAGTTCAACGAGTCAGTGTGTTTTTAAATAAAAGTTTCTCCAAATTTACAAGAAATGTTATTAATGCCGCAGTAGGGGCTAATGTTACATTGGATTATGTTGTATTTCTTGCATTTAATAATGTTTACTGACTTGGATGTGATGTGTTTTACACTTCGTTGGAAAATAATGTGAGCATTATTTTTTTTGCCATGAACTACATAAACTTTATGAGCCCAAACTTCGGAAATCCTTAACTTTGAAATTGGAGGGACAGAAAGTATATTCTGGTTTTAAAAAAACACTGGAGTAGTTGAAATGGAACCGTCGTCTTCCACACTCAAAGTGGGTTACTGATTGGAGTTGACGGCGACAACTACTTTACTTATGATCACTTTTAGATCTTTAAAGGCTTGTCTCAACCTTGCTCTTACATTACTTGAATACTTGAAGCATGGCTTCCAACATCAGCGCACTTCGGATTTTCTCTTTCGGTCTTACTGATTTCCTCCCTCCATCCAAAGCCAGTAGGCTTTCAATGGCTTTGCATAGGTTTGACCGTAGAGGAAACCGGACCAAACTCATTCTTAGACTTTGACTGTGGACTGTAGAAACATATATAAATAAATGACTTGCTGAATAAATATCAGTTGCTAAAAGTAGCATTTATTGTCTCACCTGGAACCAGTCCTATCCCTTTTAACCAGACCTATACAAAGAGTACCAAAATAATATCACGCTAGAAATACCTTTAAAAGACTTATCAGTGTCATAGTATCCATGTCATTCAGCAAAATGTGTGTAATGTGAGTGTAATCCAGTCCTTGTCGACTTAATCCACTGGGAAAATATGATATATTCGATGACTTCTGAGCGCTGTGAGATGCATATTTAAGTAAGTCATTGTGAGCACAGCTTGACTTCACTGGCCCTATCTCGAACCATATCAGCTCGGCATGTGTGTGTTTGTGCTTGCATTTTTGTGTGTCTGTCCACAGTTTGTTTAGACTGGTTGGAAAAGCGTGAGACCAGAGTGAGTGGGCAAAGGCCATACTTTTGGGTTCAAAGAGGAGCGGGAGGGACCCCCTCGTTTAGCAGGAATGCTAAGGAGGAGGCCTGATGGTTTGCTGGAGATGGTGTAATTAAGGGGTGTGATTGTTGGAAGCGTCCCTTCCCCGGGCCCTTGAAGGGCCGCAGATAAAAGAGCAATGCTTTTGTCTGTTTGTCTTAGATATGATAAAGGCATTAGCCCAGAAATGACACATTGCTAGATCAGTGTAGAGCGGACTGGTGAATTGAGGGGGGGGGGGGGGGGGGGGGGATCATTGATGACTCACTCTGGGAGGCTCCTTATATTCGAGTCAGTTCAAATATCGCCTTCCCTGCGACGGTTGGCGTAATTTAGCCTTGCTTGACCTGCTATTAGCAAAGCATGATGACACACGACTGTGTGCTCTGTGTCTCGTGCTTCCCGCGGGTGTGTTGCGGATGGAGAGGCACTTCTTTTTTTCACTCACAGGCCTTGTATTTAAGAGTTCCATCATGCATTACCTACGGTGGCCCCAAAGGGCAAACAACAAACACAAAAGAGAAGCACGACTACAAACCGAAAAGCACATTTACAAAAACAGAATCGCAATTACAAAAACAAAATTGCAACCCCCAAAACAGAAACATATTCACAAAAATTGAATCGCAACCTCCAAAACGAAAATACATTTCCAAAACAGAATAGCGAAATACGAAAACAGAATCGCAATAACTTTGATGCAAACCGTAAGAAGGAGGGAACCTGCTATAAAGCCTGTTGTTGCTTGGACAAATTTTGCTTTTGTTATTGCGATTCCGTTTATGTAATTGCGATTCTGTTTTTGTAAATGTGTTTCTGCTTTGTGGATTGCGATTTAGATTTTGTGATTGTGATTCCGTTTATGTAAATGTGCTTTTTGGTTTGTGGTCATACTCTTCTTTTGTGTTGTCTTTTGCCCTTTGGCCGCCGTACCATCCCACCAGAAATGGTTTATCACATGCAGTGCCTTAAACAACGCTGTGATCATCACCCATTGTTCGCACTTTAATGAAAACCTCGCCTGCCCAAAAAAGTCTTCGGTGATAGAAAGAGACAGAAGGGAACTGTGCGGTGTGATAAGAAAGCATATTAGAAACACTATTCCAGCCTTTAATGGGATGTAATCTTCCTGTTGCAGCAGACCATTAGTTGAAAACATGTGAGCCTGTGTGTTTGTTATCCAGACAGTTGGATGTCATTGCGCTGTTAAAAAGAGGCCTGCAAAGACATACATCCTCTCCAGTGTGGATTTGAACGTTGTTCATTCATCTCTCTCAGAACAAGAACAGGAAGTAAACAAAGTTCAGACAAAATTGTTCTTCAATACACTTGAGACCTCGAGATGAACATTTCACAGAGCAGCGGCAGCTTTTTTTTTTGCGGTACAGACGGTATAATCCTTTCAAGAACCCCCCTCTCCAAACCCCACAGCTCTCAATCAAATCCAGATGAGAGTTGCTCCGACCCTGATGCGTCTCCTCTTTCTCTTCTTCTTCCTCTAGGGTGCAGGATAGAGAACTGCGAATCCTGCTTCAGTAAAGACTTCTGCACCAAGTGCAAGTCCGGTTTTTACCTTCATAAAGGGCGTTGCTTTGACAAGTGCCCCGAGGGCTTTGCCCCCATGGAGGAAACAATGGAGTGTGGAGGTATGTGGCGGAAAATTAATGGACGCTCTTGGACACTGAACTGTCAAGAAATGTGTTTCAAATGTTACTGTTCATTGTGTTCTCTGGTTTCCGCCTGCTTGTTTTGGTCGAAAAGGGCATTTCAGCAGAGACCACACACAAAGAATTTATAGCTTCTGAGTAAAAACTTGACCTGAGGTCTAGGATTTACTTCTAAATGGCACTCATCTATAGTTTCACGACACATCACTCTACCCTTCTCTCTGCAGAGGGCTGCGAAGTGGGCCAGTGGAGTGAATGGGGAGCCTGCACTAGAAGAAACAAAACCTGTGGTTATAAGTGGGGTCTGGAAACCCGGACGCGGCACATTGTAAAGAAACCACCCAAAGACACAATACCTTGTCCCACTATTGCTGAGTCCAGGATGTGCAAAATGGCCATGAGGCACTGCAGGAGAGGTAAGGATGTCACTGTGTTCTATCTTTTAGATTGAAATCACAAGAAGAGGGGAGAAGACATAGGCCCATTCTTTAGTTGTAAAGTCTCTTTTGCATCATCTCATTTTCCATCCAGGTATGGTGAAGTTTCTACTGAAATTTTCTTTAGGTCAACTCCGATCCATGATGTTTTACTTCGTGATGATTGCAAAACATTTTTTTTTCCCTCAACAAATCCTCAGAATGGCAAATATGGTATGGTCTATTTGAGCATCAGACTCTTCACACAACACTGCATGACTGTGAACTGTAGTAGTTTATAGTTCAATAGCACAAATTCAAGCATTTGCTCCGTTATTTGATTGGGTCAAGGGGCTAAGGGCCTTGTAGTATACCACCTCTGTTGCAGCAGGACACATCACTCGGTATGTGGCGAAAAATTTGGGAGTGCAAGGATGTCAGAAAATACAAACCAACAAAACACGGCGACGTTCCTACAACGGTAGGACTTTTGAGCATGGGGCAGCCTTCATTTTGCGAAAGTGAAAGACAACACTCCAGCACCTCTAGCCTCAAGAGATGCAAATGTCTTTCAATGCTTGAGTCCAACCTATTTCTCACGTGTTCCTCAAGTCCTTACCCTCTTTTTGGTGGTAGGAGTATGTGCTCACTCACATGAATCAGTCTGCCTTATGTATATTCCACCAAAGAGGACTCAAAACAGCCATTTTACTGTACAGAGCAAAAACAAGAGAGTACTCTGGGTTTCCATCATTGACTTGTAGCTTTAGGAGTTCCAGTCCATACCCAGCTCCAACTTTACTCTTTCAATGAATAGAAAGGGAAATCAAGCTTTTAATCCCACTGGAAAACTCGGGTCCTCTCTCACAGCTCCACCTGTCTCATGTAACCTTGAAAGCTTGCAGTCAGGCCCCTTTCCCATCGTCTGTGTTTTCAAGGTGCACTGTAGCTTATAACATCAGTATTTTTCCATGGCAGCCTCAAAGCCCTTTTTTTTCACCGAGGTATATTCCCCACCTCCCCCTCTCCCATCTCCCTCCTGTATGTATGATCCGCAGGTTTCCTCAATGGCAGTCTCTGTTTCCTTGTGTCATTTTGAGAGATATCTGCGGTGCACGCAGTATGCATGTTGGGCCATTAAATGAGAAGTCAAATCTGGATTTTCTCTGTGCGAACGCTGCTAAAGGAAATGTTTTTTTTTTTCTTCTGTAAAGTAAACGATCCAAACACACCATTTGAGGGGATGACTGGAGTTTGAAGCGCTTTTTAAAATAAATGTCCTCGCCCCTTAATGTGCTTTTACGTCTCTCATAAACTTTGGATTACGATAGGCCAAGAGTAAATATTTAATTCACCAAATAAGGAAGCAATTACAGTGGCAGATATCATGCAGGCTGTCTGAGAAGGAAAACTTTGTTTAACAGAATGGGGAAAATGTGCTATCGTTTGGAATGGAAGGATCGTGCGGCGAAGTGTTGAAGGAGTTAATAAACTTGAAATAAACCCAGTTGGTTTCTCATGTTTCAATACAACCGGTTGCTTCTCTCTGAGTTGGAAACTGTGATTCCATGGTACATTTAGCTTCGAAAGCCCTTGTCCTGTTTGTCAAAGTCTTCTCATCCCCCACGGCGCCTCCTTGTGCCTGCTCCTTGCCGGTGTGACCTTTTCCGCAGACTTTATGACCCTCTTTAATTAAAATTTGTGGGCATGGCTGCTGCAGTCAATTACCTCCGACACAAAGACACTGATACAAACTTGTTGGGAAGTCTAAATTGAGTGCGTAGTGGAGACATTTTTTTGCCTGTGGCAGAGTACCCTTGTCTGCGTTACGCAGTAGCGTAGGTTCTAACAGTCTGTCTTCATCCATTAAATCACTGAGGAGTTATAATGTGGGAATCAGGTTTTGTCTGGAAATACCTGTTAGTTGCCAGAGTGCAGCATATATTACTGACGCCCTTACTCTTTTGTTGTGCGTTGAACGCCATATACTCCAACAGCCACTGACTCAATACTCAGTATGGCTAGAGGGTTCTCTGTAATGTGTTCGAAAAGCCATGGAAACTTGAGTCTCTGTCTTTGTCAGTCAAGTCCAAATCCAAATCTGGAACCAAACGAAAATCCCAAACCGGAAAGAGAATTGAAGCGGATATGACAACACGTACCGACTACGGTGATAAGATCATGATGCGTTCATGAACGCCTTGTTGCTTAAAACTTTCAGAGCAGCCTTGAATTGGATATCGCCACACCAACCCTTGTCAAGACAAAAAGAAATAGAATAAAATTTCAGAGTAAAACAGGAAAAGGGAACACAGCATTTTTTCCCAGCATGTGGGGTGCCTCCGATTCCTTGTTGGGGTCGTCGATGTGTCGGAGTTAAACGACGGGGAAGACAAAATCAGAGTGAAAATTTAAAGAATTTAAAGTGACATTGAAGTTCTCACAGATGGGAGATAAAACTGCATGTTTTGGTGAATCTAGAAGTAAACAGATTTCTGAAGATTCTTTTTTGAACAGCTCTATTTAGACGCATTTTAGTCACGTGGATGTTGATCTAGCTGGCTCAAGAAAGAGCTGAGCTAAAGGGCAACTTTGTATAGTAGAACAAGTTTACTCCACAGGGTGGTGGGACTCTTGCTCAGGGGGAGTTCAGTCAACCAGGAGACAGCTGCTCCTCAACACAGCGAAGGTTCAGCTGAGTGGCAGGGCACCTTTATAGGTGGAGCCAGGACACTGATAAGACTGTACGTCTTGGTTGGCTTTGGAATTCTGAACAGTTGAAGGAGGTTTCTGCAGATGGATGAAAGATCTTCTCTGCAGGATCCTTTTAGTCATTTGATTTGAACACTGGGCCGTGTTTAGCTATTACCTGTAGTGAAGTACAACAAGGCAAAGTTGTGAGTGAGGGACATCTACAAATTAACCACTAAGATTTAAATGAACTAAATCCACACGAGGAAACCCCCTCTAAATCAACAAAGAAAAAAATGATCAAAGAAGCAAACACAATGCCTTGCATGCTTTGAAGTGTCGGTGAGATGAATAAAAGTCACACATGTATCAGCTAGTGATGCTCTGGATTAAATGACTTCATGATATCAGAGGACGGCAGCGAAGGGATGCAGTATTTATAGCATGGCTGATCCGATCGCCATGGCTTGCATTTCTACATCTCCGTATCTGTTCGTATAAATTACACAAATGCCGATATTGGAGTTTAATCAAGCTCCGCAAGGACAACGTGAATTTTCTTTCAATATTCCGTCATGTCAGGGATACTTGAGTGTGCATGTGAAACGCTGCACAAGGGAGGAAAGTCAAGTTCAGATAACGTCAGGAGACAAGGCATTTCCTCTGAAAACATGACGGCTCGGTAAACCGTGTCTGATGTGTTCCGTGCTGATACAATAGCCGTATAAACACCATATATCATTCGCACGGCTGGGATTTATTTGCCGTTCTTTTTGGTGTTCCAGAAATGTGTGTCCTGACTTTGCCTCAGAATCAGAAAAAATAGGCGAAACATTTCACTGTTGGCATAAACCAAACATCTGGCTAAATGTTTTTTATGTATTTTTTTTCCCCAAAACAATTGACAGTGTTTAAATTACCAACATGCCACATTGCAGAGATTGGCGACAGCAATGTGATCTGTGTTGGTGAACGTGGGTCAGACCCTGCGCATCTTTCCAGTTAAATGTGGAACGTCCTACTGCAGTTTAAGTTTTGGATAGAAATGTACAGAAAATGTGGATGAATCCTGGACAATGAAAATCGTGACAATGAAGTTTGACAAGTAGAGTTTGTCGATCGAATCCATTTGGAACTAGCATTTCAGTCAGAACATCAATGAGATTAAAGTGAATTAAAACCGTCTATCAAAAATATATATAACACAATGAACTCATTTTGATCAGGTTCTTTAGATGGTGGGTCACTTGGTGGATTTTTTTTATTTCTATGTTCTTCTTTTCCATTCAAAAAAGCTCCAAATATAAACGTGAAAACGTATCGAGGAAGGCAATAGCATTCACATTTAACAGGCACAACAAGATGAAATTCAATATTTCGGATGCCACACGTTCTGAAGTGAATGAGTAATTGGCATGCAAGTGGCGGGAAAGTCCGCCCCATCCTCAGCCTGTAAAGTTAATTTCACAAAGACTTGTTTCAAGGGCTTTGGCAGTACATTTCAACATTCTCACAATGGCACACCATGTTTAACCGCAACAGCACATGGCCGTGTCACTCATTTAGGTGTACGAGAAATAATTTCCTCACTGAAAGACCATAAAAGGCATCTTCTTTCTTGAAGACGTTGTTTGTGATTTTTTATTTTTCATTGACTCATAAATCCAACGGCCACAACATCTGACTCACGTAACCATTCTTAGATTTATAAAGATAAATGACACATTTTCAGTCATTTATATAGTTGAAGGCAGTACAGTGTAGCATGAGTTTGATGTAGTTATATGTGTTTGGACCGGTTTTGACAGACTAAGTGCGCCAAAAAATGCACAGAAATACGCATTTATCCATTTCACTCACAAACTGGATGATAAATGACTTCTATTTCAGTTTAAATTCTGTCTCTTGAGGAATGACGGACATTCTTGGCTGCATGGATGGTGTGTATTTAAAGCATTTCAACCGAGCCTCGAGATATTATTACATTATCTATTGGACCCCTGGAGAACGGCCCTGGAAATACTGACAACAATAAAGCAGCTGTATTAATAGCTGCGTCAGTATCTGCACAGACGCGCTGTGGTCCGCTGATGGGAAGAGAGGGGAGTAAAGGTTAAAGGGGTGATAACTGCTGGTCCATATTGATGCCATTAAGGAATTCCCTGGGGTGATTTCCCAGCATCCCCTGTCATCAGATTCACTGGTTTACACACGAAGATGTGTGACAAGTTCAACGGCTCTTCCGTTCGGATGCCCTGTGCTGCGTATCAATCCTCCCCTGTGTGCCTCTTGTCAGTCCTTCTCGCCCACCCACTCGGGTATTCTCTGAGAACAACAGCTGGCGTTGACATTGGCTGTTGTGTAAACAACTTAAAATGTTGCTTGTAAAGTGCTTGAGACTCCAAACTCTTAGTGTAATCCCAGATTTAGGATTTAAGGAGCAAAGTCCAACACAAACACATTATTACAACTCTAGCTAATATGCATCAAATCGGCTTACAGATTCTCAGACTGCGAAGATGTCTGACGTTTATGCTCCCTTCTATTCAGTTGGCACTAATTTAGTCACCTTTTGCTGAGATCCACTTAACACCTTTTGCAATATTTTTCTGAATTTTGAATTGCATGGAAGAACTACACTCTATTGGAGGCCATTCTTATTATTCGATTTGAGTCAGTTACTTCTTCTGCTCGTGTCTCTCCAAACTGGGACTGTTAAACTTTGCTGTTAACCAATAAATCCACCAGGGGGAGCAGCCCAGAATCAAAAGCGTACGACAGTGACAAACTCCAAACATGGCGACTGTGGAAGACGTATTGATAAAGTACCTCTTGCACAAAAATTGCAACTGAAAGATGGAAAATGCCTTCTTTGTGTCCCATTAGAGCTACATATCAGATAGTAACAGCAACACTGACCCCACGGTTTCTGGCGGTACTGCTCTGTTTGGTCCGTATCCGTAAGCTTTGTGGAAACATGCAGAAATACAGATGGAATGAATGCAGAGCGGACTGTTTGTGTCTGGATCCGTATGGGACTCGCTCGCAGCAGAAAATGACTCCTGGATACATCCATGAGCACTGCACTACATTTATTTTCCTTTTTGTTTGGACTGTACTGGGGATACAGCGACCAGAATACTTTGCATTATAATTGCCCTGAATAGACTTGTTTGCTGAAGTGGCACAGACGATATAGATGATGGAGTTTCTATTTTATTATCCTTTCTATTCGATAAACGGCTGGCCTTCTCATTTGGTTACCCAGACAGTGCCAATTGTGCACTCTGGTGGTCCGTGGCTCAAACCGAGGCATGGAAGTTTGGCTCTTTATGAGAATGTCCAACTTTCAAAAGTGTTGTTGGACGGCTCTGTACGAATAAACATTCAATTTAGCATTTCAAGACTCGATGAATGGAAAGAACCGGCACTAGTGCTACCTTTTATGTTCCCTCAAACGTTAACACGAGAGAAAGACTTTCAAGACTTTGTGGTGTTGCTCTTATATTGTGACTAACTCGATCCCCTATTGCGGTCATCAAGTCCCAGCTTGTAGGGACAAGAGACAGGGGCCACGCATAGCATGTAGCCAGCCTGTATAATGGCATATGTAGATGAATCAACGTTCATGCAGTTGCTCAGAACTATTAACAATTGTTTATTTCATATATGTATACTTTTGGACGGTTGGAAGCCAGGGAGGGAGTTTCTTCCCTTCTCCCTGGGAACCTAGACAAAACATGCACATGGCAAGATTTGCCCCTAGTTGGATTCAGTTGCAGTGAGGACACGGCTAAACTCTATATTCCAATATGTTTTGTAATATATGACTTCACCTTCACCTTCACCTTCACCTTCACCTTCTTCTTCCGCTCATCCGGGGTCGGGTCGCGGAGGCAGCATTCGGAGCAGGCAAGCCCAAACTTCCCGGTCCGCACAAACCTCCTCCAGCTCCTCCTGGGGGATCCCGAGGCGTTCCCAGGCCAGACCGGAGACATAATCTCTCCAGCGAGTCCTGGGTCTTCCCCGGGGTCTCCTCCCGGTAGGACATGCCCGGAACACCTCCCCAGGGAGGCGTCCAGGGGGCATCCGGATCAGATGCCCGAGCCACCTCAACTGGTTCCTCTAGATGTGGAGGAGCAGCGGCTCTACCCCGCGCTCCTCCCGGATGACCGAACTCCTCACCCTATCTCTAAGGGTGCGCCCAGCCACCCTGCGGAGGAAACTCATCTCAGCCGCTTGTATCCGCGATCTCATCCTTTCGGTCATTACCCAAAGCTCGTGACCATAGGTGAGGGTGGGAACGTAGATCGATCGGTAAATCGAGAGCTTCACCACGACGGTCCGATACAGCGACCGCATCACTGCTGCCGCTGCACCAACCCGTCTATCAATCTCACGCTCCCCTTTTCACTCACTCGAGATATGATATATGACTTCAGAGAAATGTAAAAAAAAAAAAAAAACACCATATTGACCCAAAAATAGACAAATGGAAAATGAAGTTGTTTTCCTTGGCGACTGGGTCTTATACCTGTACTATCCATGAGCGCTTGTGGGATTATTGATCCGACATGCATGTAACTAGAGAAACCCCTTATTTCTGCCGCACTCATCGGACGCCAGCTCCTTTAAGTCATGCGTTATTCAAGCTCTGACACACAGCTGGGACTAATACTGCCTGTCATAACTTCCGAATGTAGTTTGTGTTTACACAGTAACAGAAATAACTGCCCCTACTGGAGACGATGGCCAGTCTATTTTCACTGCCAGGAACTTGAAACCTTGGACCTCAGAGAGAAATACATTTGCTACACATCTTGTGTTTGGGCACAGGATGGTGAATCAGACTGCGTTCCTCTGCCATTGTAATCTTCATTTGTAAATAAACAAATTGGTATTGGTGTTTTTCGCACCAACTCTCCTAAGGACGTATTCAGTCTATCCGTGAAGGCTAGACCCCAGGGACATTTGATCGGCTGGTTGGATCCCTACCAGGTGCTGTCTGAAACAAGTCTGGCTCTGTGGTGAAACTGCAGCTCTGAGAACCTCCTGTTCCTCACTATTTGTCTGCGAACCATATGCTTCGAAGATGCATGGGGCATGGATGATTCAATTCCTCTCCAGAGGAAGGTCAAGCGCCTAGCTTAAAACACCAAACAGGCCACAAGTTTCTCGCAGTGCTTTTTATATAAGCAAGGAGTTACCGTGTGTGAATGCAAATGAATGTGTGTAACACAATTTCGGTGTTTATAACCTCCGAGCCAAGAAGTTTAGACTTTGGCGGATGATGTTATTAACTTCTGAGTGTTTAGCTGTGCACTCACCAAGATCTCATCTAAGTAATGGCCTGTGTTTGGCTTGGAAACCCACCATCCAAACACATTTATGATTGTGTTTTTGCAGCTTCTTACCAGAAGTGCATTTTCTGAAATAAGGGCACAGTTTCAACTTGTGGTTGACTGTATGAGGATATTCTTTTTGACTCTACTCTTTGGCCAGCTGGCCAACAACTGCACTACCTGAAGTTCTAAATAACATTTTAATCTCAATGAGGATACTGTGGAGCAGGACCTGTTGCTTGCCAGTGTCTTGCCAGCTGATATTGGCACTTTCAAAATAGCTTGTATTCTTTCATGCCTGGCATGTTGCTTGGGAGTAATGCTCCGTCTCCTACCATGGCGCTCACAGATGAATTGACGCTAAAGTGAACGCAGAAGTCAACATTTGTTCTCACGATGTTGACGTGCCATTTACCATCCGATGTCTTTCAAACCATCATCTTGTTGCTCTGGTCACCTCTCTTTCTCTTTCTTCTGCAAGGGTTACGTGAGGCTCCAGACCCCCTCGACTGCCTTGCTCTGGAATTTTAAATCAGGTAGCCACTGAATAGCATACGGCTGCAGTTGAGTGAGGGCGGTGATTAATAGTGATCTTTGGCCCAAGGAATATTACGGACAATCTGGATCAGTTCTTCCCGCCAGCGGGAGCAGAGCAAGGAGCATTTTCCCAGGATAGAAGGAGAGCACTAATTGGCAGCCACCCTGTCATAGTGATTATGTGAGTCTCACACCACAGCCTGTTGTGACGGGGGGAGCCACAACTTAATCTTCATTTAATAAGGTTGCTCCATAGGGGCTGACACAGTAGCTGTTTCCAAAGTCTCTGAAGCTTCTTTGGTTGTCAAGGGGGGGAGCTGCTGGCAGGTTGGGACCTGGACACCAGTCTGCGACTCTCCTAGTGAGCCTCCCTCAAATCCATCATCACCTGCTTTGTACAAAGTTCATTAAATGGAGTTGGCAAAATCGGAATTTGACAGCTCTGCGAGTAAATACAAAGCACAACTCCACGATCATTCATCTTTGAAACCAAAGCGGAGATGATTGAGAGGAGCTTTGGAAGTCTTGCTGTGTGATGTAGTGGGTATTAATATAGTTGCAGGAAAAAGACACATCAACCTGTCAGAGCCTTGGCCTGGTCTCCAGAGTTCTGAACGCCAGTGGCAGTTAAGGCTACACCGCAGTGGTCACAGTCGCAAATTAAAACAAATTCTCTCTCAGCCATTCCATATTTGTGAATCTCTGCAGCGGATTATTCTTTTATATCCCCCTGGGCAACAACTTTACCAGTTGAAAATTGATTATCTGGGCCCAACTCTCGACAGGCAATCACCACCAGCTTTATGGTGTGCTCCATAAACGAAGCTCTGGGGTTTTCAAGTCTGACTACCATACAATTTAGCAAGTTAATAGAAAGTCATTAATGGTCGTCTCTGAGGCTCTTCTGCGAAAGGAAAACATTCCTTTCCAGGGCGCGAAAGCATCTTGCTCGGAGACAGTGAGAGCGCCTTTGATTCACTTGTGCCCTTGCTGCCTGACCAATATAAATATGGCTGCTGTCATTTTTGTCTGCAACTGTCTTCCGAGGGCAATATTTGAAACACCCCATGATCCTGCTGGCTTTTATATGGAGAATCCATCGTCATACCACAGGCATGAGCCATAAACATGTGGAGGTCTTTCAAAGACCATGAAAGGGGGGTGGGAGGGTGGAGGTGGAGGGGAGGGGTCATTGGTGCTGACTGTGGCTCGATACTCGACATTATTGTCTAGTTGTTTTTTTTCCTAACAGGAGGAACAAGGAGTGGTGCGAGTTTTTTAAAACACAGTACAGTTGTGGTGATGCTTCGCTGCGTTTTGAAGATTCACCCATTAGATCAAAATGACTTGACATAGATGGTAGAACTGTCTAAGGATTATAGTCCACATTTAGTTGAGATGGAACAGAAACGATTATCATTCAGATTCAGTTTGACCGAACACACAAAGTTTGAAATCCAGCACATTCTTGCAAAGGAAATGAGGCATATGGAGCGACATCAACAGCCTCATCAAAAACAGACGTACACAAACAAACAAAGTGGCTGCAATCTGGATGGAGTGAGTAAAAAAGAAGTGTAGAAGGGAAAGATACCATACACGAGTGGAATGTTTTCATGTTCCCATGGTCCACAAACTGCAGCTATTTCCCCCTGCCGTGCGGAGTACGGACCGATATTGCCCATGACACACTGAGGGCTATAAAACGGACCCCTTTCTGAATGTTCTCCTTGATGGGCAAGTCAGTACCATTACACACTATGATTTTCTACAGCAGTTGGGACGCGCTGTGTCTTTATGAGGATGGATAGCAGCAGCTTGTAATGACGTCTTTGAAGTGAGTTTTGCATGGCACTCACTGAACGCTCCATATAACATATCTCAACTTCATGTTGACCTCCGATGGAATAGGCAACCATTTTATTTTAACCCGCCAGACTAATCCATGAGGTGTCGGGGGACTCCTGAACTTTCAACCGCAGCTTCGCCAAAGACAAATCAAGCGACTATACTGACCTCAATTCCAAGTGTTTGAACAGGTGGAGTGAAAACGTGCGGAGCCATGTAAATATACAGTCCCGGGATTGTAATTACTGAATTGAAGTTGGCCAACACAGTATTACTACCCTACATTCATTAACACTATCTGCCTGTTCAGTATATCACAGAAGGAGAGTTTAGCTTGCCCTATTTTAAAAGGCATTTTTGTGTTCCAAGTGCAGAGAAGGTATGTCCGGGGAACCACATGCTATCCCAGTTTGTGTTTTGTCGTCTTCCCACAGCAGACGCCAGACACCTCACAGATGTCTCTACACACAACAACAGTCCACATCAATCGCGCCCAAGCTCCAGCGTTAGGCACCTGAATTGTCCAGAACAAGTTTCCTAACTTTGGTCTCCTTCTGCTTACTGTCATGAGTTTACAATCTTTTGAACACAGTTTCACTCTCAAAGCGACAAATGGTTGCTAAGACAATTTGCAAGTCCTCAAAACGACCAAGAAACTATTGTTCGGATCAGTGTTAACCGACGTGCGATTGAGAATCCCAACTTCCACTTGGTCTTCCTGATAGAGCATTTCATTGTGTCAGTTATTTTGGCACTGAGGGCACAGAACCGTTTGAGCTTTCAGTATTTCTCACTGCATATTTGAATCATCCCAACTGGTCAGCATGCCTTCTGACAGCCAGACTTTCAGCTCCACACTCCTGCCAACGCTTTCATCTCCATATGCACCCCAGCAGGAAGATAAGGATGTACGTACACACGTGCGTTCACCTACACAGTGTGAGAAACACGGAAAAGACACCGCTAAACAATGAAACAGACCTCACAGAGAGAACTAGTCACCACATTATGAGCTCTTTTTTCAGCCGTGTTTCCATTCTCCTTTCCTGTCTTGGATTCGGATGACACTCTCTCGGTCACGTATCGCATATCACAGTGCGTGGTTGTCGGAGGAACAATGTGAATGCCACAGAGGAGGATGTGTTCGCGTGGCGCACATAGCTCAAAGCAGCCTGCACTAGTCCCCTCTCTCTAGTGGTCTGGCTTATGGAGAAGGAAGAGTTGAACCGGGGAACATCTGGCGCACAGTTGCACAGAAGCCTCTCTCCTCTTTGCTCCTCTCCTCCTCTTTTCCTCCCCTGCTCCATCTTCACCCAGCGTTCTTTTTTTTCCTAGAGATAACTCAGCTTTTAATTACATCTGGTGATTCAGAGAAAGAGGCTGCTGACCCACTCGCGTCCACGAATGTGGAGAGAAGATACAGACATGCAGACACAACAAAAGCAGCAAGTATAGACCCGTGGCCCTCGGCTGTGTGTACATCTGTGTGTTTTTCTGTGTGAGCAAACGGCGACAAATACAGGGGGGAGCAGTCTAAACGCAGAGCCATTACCGAGATAAGTAGAGGCCAGGCTTCAGAGACTGGTACTGCTCTCCCATCATCACAGAAAAGCTCAACACTGGGGTGATGTCACAGGTTAGCAATTTGAGTTCAAAGTTGTGACCTTACGTGTTTTCTGATGTAACGCACATCAACATAGAAAATTAACAGTATTTTTTTTGGCTTCAAAATGTCAATCTAGAAGAAGGATTTGTTCTCTTTTACTGGTGGAACACTTGATATTCTACAGGTTCTAGTGTTGAATCTAAATGACACGTCTTGTTTTGCTGTTGTACTGCTCCACCGGATGTTGTCCGACTAAAAATATCTGAAATATATGCTCGCTCGTGGTTTATACAGATTACCAAGACTTAAGATAATCTACTTAGTGTTTATGCATACATACATGCTGTAGTCAAACACTCATCCTCCACTGGGTCACCAGAGTTTCAGCTGAAACTGCCACTTTAGTCAGCTCAAAGTGATGACTCTAAAGCCGTTCAGGAAGTTAAAATGTCACGGTCTATGGCAGTGAAGATGGCAGTATGTTAGATTGTGATCGTCTTGTTCTACATATGCACCCACTGTCTTTGTTTTTCTGTGCTATTTGGATTCAACTGTATGACTAAAGAGTCGCTCTCCCTTCTGGGATATCAACATGTGCATTTAAGACACAGATTATTTGTTTGAACATGCTGTTGTGCAAATGCAACAGCACCAGGTGGAAATAAAAGACAGTTTGCAAGACACCCCCTATAGAAGAGAGACCATGCTGCTGTTCCCTCTGATGCATGTCAATGTGCAGCCTCATGTGGTTGGAATGTGTCAGCTGCTCCTGCATGGTGAAATCCATTCAAGCACCTCTGGGACGTTGTGTACCCGTCCATCCACCACAGCCACGTCGTTCATCCGGCTGTCCAAAGTTTACTGATGCCAGGTCTGGGAGAGAGTTCTCTCAGGAGAACAGTCCCTGTCTCAACAAAAAAAAATGCCCTGACGTTGTGGGGAGTGCACGTGGAAGCCGCACACACTACTGACCCTCATTATGAATGCCGACCTCCAAGACTTCATGAATATGAATCTTATTTTGTTCACTACACCTTCTATTGTACGAGGTACTGATTTTCAACTAAAATAGTCCAGATCTAGAATGTACTATAGAGTTTGCGAATGCGAGCACATATTTGTGGCCATGGAAGAACGCCTACTGAAAATTGGTTTCAAAACGTACTAAGAACATGGAGTGACAACCTCAAGAGTCTAAACTCAATTAAAATGCTTGATCCTTAAATATGAAGTACGGCAGTCAAATCAATTTCAAGTTGGAGTATTAATGTCGATTAGGTTGCTGCCAACGCAAAAGACTGGAAATAATGATGTTCGGAAAAGAACAGGTTGGTTACAGGTTAAAAGCACAGTGGCAGTTGTGCATGAAAACCACAGAATATAGTACTCAAAAAAACACATGTTCAGGAACCAGAGGAACGTGAATTGGCCTGTTTCAGGTCGGCATGTCAAGTCGGATTTGGGCACCATCAGTCCACCATTCTGAGATTTGCCAATAGACAGGAACCACCAGGGACCACCAAGGCCTCGGCCAGTCCCTTGCAACCACCTCTCTCCAAGATTGAGGTTGTACATTGCCGGCTGCCAGAACTGTCCAACATCCAATGCCATCTCCATGCCAGTGGATTACACTATAGGTGCCCATATGTTGGACTCATTGTCAGGACAGTATTCAGAGGTGTCTCTGTTCATTGAGGAGCATAGCTTCTATTGCTGCTAATGGTGCTCATCCACGCCGCTAAATCCATATTTGGACTTTGGATTTCTTTCTTTCATCTCCAGGTGCCTTAACTTTACTGTTTTTGATGGTTTTCTACACCAAATATTCAATCTTATAAGTATTTGGCATCAACATGTATTGCCCATTTTTGATATTCGTAACCCACACTTTTACAGGTGGGGCATTTTCAAGGGAGCTCACTGTATAAAGTCCTTGCACATGATTTCAGCGATTAGTCTACCAGTCCCAGACTGTGAACCGGTAAAGTATTTTGTCACATCGTCCTAAAATTTCTCGATTTTGTGCTCATCTGGCATGGCGGAGCTGAAAGTGTGCAAATGGTTTTTCTGTGGTTTTTCACGGGGCAAAACTGTGGCCATTTCTGTCTGGAAAGAACATCATGAGAGCAGGGCAAGAGACATAAAGTTGCAAACCATAAAATAAAAAAAAAGGTGAGGACTCTTAAAAATTGTTCCATAAAGGTGAAGGAAACTGTTCAGTTGAGCGATAATTACCTCCACCAGGGATCAGCTTTCACGTTATGCCAGACATCACACAAGAAAACCAAGATATGGACAAAGAAGTCGAGGGCTTCCTGCAAAGACAAACTGCAAACAAATTGAATTTGCCAGATGTGTTATTAAATTGTTTGACCCCAAAGTGATTTTGTTGATCAATATGTTTGTTAAGTTAAATGAGAGGATCATTTTTTGGGTGACTGTTATGAATAAATGACTAAAAATTCAGTCATACAACTCTTTAATGTGGGGTGGCACATGTATAGAGTTTCTCTGATCTCTTATCGTGGAACACCTGAAAGCCTGAAAACACGTGTTTATTTATTACTCTAAATGGTGTGTCTATGTGTGGGTGGGTGTTCAGAGGGGGTACCCCACCACTTGCACCAAGTTGCTCTGATCAATACTGCGTTTATTTTATATTCACAATTCATTACATTTTCAGCATTTGAAAAGTCATTTGCATGAGGAAGAGTTATAGCTCCGCCTCAACACACTGAGTGACGGACAAAAGTGTGCGATTCAAAGGTCATATAAACCGCAACATAAGACCGAGTGGGCCGTGGGTTGAAATAGCGATTAAGAAACCCCCAAAATTAAACAATATATTCTTTATCGTCTGGTTTTGAGCTATTGAAGTAACTTAGCATTTTAAAAAATACTAGTTTTTGTCGTTTTTCTTCAGGCATAGTGAAGCTTTTTATGTAACTTCAAGTTGCTAAACTGAGGTACTTTGTTTCCTCTTATCGCGTTCTAGGTCCAATTCTTTAAATTCTAAAGGGCTTTGGGTTGAAATAGCGGCGTTCCAGCGGAACTGTGCTCAAGGGAAAATCTTGACATGATTGAGTGGTTACTGTCATGAAATACAATCCTTTCCAGGTACCATATCCAATCTTTTCAAACATAAATACTCTCTCCCACTGGGTGGCAAGTTTCAGCACCGTGATCCCAACAGGCCTTGGGACTGCTCTTTCGGATTAGGGGGCAGCTTAACTTTGTCTTTGATTCGTTTTTGCTCTGTGTGCTTTGTCTGCGCTGCAGTAAGCAAACTTCTCCGTGTTGAGGTGAGACCCTCAAACCACTGTTGAAATTACACTGCAATCACAGCCGAACATCCAGAAAATATCTGCCATATGCTTCAAAGCCCCATGTTAGTGTTTTTGCGAGTTGAGGGATTATTGACAACCAGGGCTTGGATAGATGAGCTGAGCAGCGGTGACTCTTCATCTCTGATCAGATCTGTCAGAGCCTCTCAGCTGTCCGTCTGCCCTGTGTTTGACAAGTGTTTGATGCGAGGCAGGCCTTAGTGAGGATCAGAGTCTTCCTGAATTGGCCTCACTCCTCTGCCCAAACACCCGCAGCTCTGTCGATACATCAAACACATCCCCCTCCCCGTCCTCCTGCTCAATTCTGTGAACCTGTGAGCTATTTATATACATAAAAAAAAACAAAAAAAACATGTGCTGGATCATCACATGACACGGACCAGCGTGCCCTTTGAGAGTTAGCAGAACAATCAAAGAAAACAAAACTCTCCGACACGCATTGATTCCCTCATCACTGGCCATTGCACAGGGATTGCAGCGTGATCCTGATGGCCCCTGTCTCTGTTTTGGTGTCTAAGCCTGTCGGACTTAGTCTGGCTCCCAGCTTGTTAGGGTCCGGTCCTGTTTTGGTACAGTTGTGCTGCATGTCCAAACATCTGAGGGATTTCCTTGTTGAGATTCCCATTGGAAAGAAGTGGGGATGAATGGACTGCAGTTATTAGATACACCGACGGACTCTTGCCAGACAATTTCCTTCTAGATCCTCAGACTTTTCTATATGGGCCCACAGAGACCAGTGAGACACAGACCAGGTGGAAAGAAGAAAAATATTTTGCACGCATAAATGCTTTAAAATCAGTCAGTGTGATTGCCGGCTTGTATCCGTCTAACAGTAAAATATCTCAAAATGGTTTTCAATGACATTTTTGTGATACGTTCTTGGTGGGACAATGAGCAGATGAGTGGATTTTGAGGAGTGTCCTGAATCCACAAATATTTTTGAAAGATTAGATACACTGTAGAGCACTAGCTCAAATGTTCTCAGTGTTTACTGTGCGCGTTGCTAAAGCGAGTTCAGGAAGTTCAAGCTGCTTTCCAACATATGCATGTGTCGAATAACAAGTATTTCCAAGCTGACCGCTGCGTCCCAAAGTAATGTCAGTCTTCCATTGACTTTCAATAGGGTTGTAGGCTTGGGCTTTCAAAAGTTTTTGTTTTTGGTGAAGCCATGGGATGGAACTGTCCTCACCCTGAAAATTTGTCTGTGTCACGTGCTGTATATATATTTTGATATAGACAGTATGTACTGATGTATATCCAAAACCTCAAATGACCATGCTTTTCAGCATCAGTGCCTACTAAAGCACATACCCACATGCTTTATATACCAAGTAGTAATGGGTTGTTGAAACAGTTTGCTGATTTTCGCAGGCCACCAAATGGCACTGTTTGGACTTGAACAACTAATTCAATGACGGCTCACATCATTTCAAAACCATGAGCACAATCTAGTGGCTTCTGAAAATAAGGACACTGTTTCATCAGCCCTTCGATACTGTTTCATGATGCCTCATCTACCATCACCAATACCAAGAAACATCTACATTGATGTAGTCATAACAGTTCATGATCCTCAACCCAACGCGTGTCCGAACGCCAGCCCCTTTTTGAAACATCATGTGGGAGGCGAAGCATTTTACTTTACACTGAAATACCGATGTGTCAAAACGCAGCACAGAAGGTTGACTTCAGCGTCAACATTGGATGCAGAAGTCGCTCTCTGATGCCTTTGCCTAAGAATGTGTTGATATTTCAAATACAAAAAGTCTAATTACAGTATATGGATAGTCCATTTGCTCCATTTCACAACCAGCAAAATCTTTATTGTTCTGTTTTATGCAAGGCTCATAATGCTATTCAGTGAACTTTAGTAGAAGTTGAACTCCAGGGATATGACAGATAGACTTCACATTCATATTACTAACATTGTTGTACACTGTAAAACAAGTATGATACCTGCGGCAGAGTGGCCACTCGATTGTTCCACAATCCTTTTATAGCAGTGTTTTACAATGATTTCTTTATTTATTTTTGTTATTTTTTTGTGATGATGTTTAATAATGAACTAAAACCAGAGCTGAAAAAAAGGAGCAGCTAGAAGCCGCTGTGCGATATAAGATGGCTGCATTAAAAAAATGAAAAGTGCCGGATCAAGTGTCAATAATTTCCATCTTCAGACAAAGGCAGTACACTTATCTAAAAGCATGATGGACGGCCGCGATAACAGCCGAAGACATTTCCTGATACACATGGCAGCATGAGCAGATTATACAGGTTTCATATTGATATTGAAGGCATTAAACTTAAAGTGTAGTTCACTCCGTTTCTCTTCGGTAAACAAACATGGCTCACATTTGTGGTAACCTTCGAGCTCGAATGATCAATTTGCTACTGTAGATCGCAGCTTGTTCCCGAAGCCTGGATCTGTGGCCACAGTGTAAGCACTCCCGCATGTGCTGCAGCTATATTGAGCCTCACTTGGCTGTGTATACAACAAATCCAAAAACAAACAAGCCCACGCCGTCAGCGTAGCCCTCCCTTTGATAACGTGGAGCTTTATATTTTACTCATCAGAAATGAAACACAACATTAAGCCATTCATTAAAGCCAACTAAAGCAAATTATCCTTCATTTGCCCGAGTGCCCAATGCGGTGGGAGAGAGCCCTTATACTTAAGCCCAGATGTGTCGATGAGTCAGTCTGCAGATAGCTGACCGCGAAGCGGGCTGCACACTTCTCTCTGAGGCCGGCGGTTTCCGGGCGCATCAGGCCTCGCCGCCCGACCTCGATGCCTGGTCGCCGCTTCAACTCATGACACCGTTGTGTTAACCACTGCAGCTGAGCGAAGATCCATAGTCAGGGAAAAAAAAAAAAAAAAAAACGGATAATGATCGGTTATACACTCTAATTCAAAACTGTCATACCTCATTCGCTGGCACTTAAACACAGAATCAGCAGCCATTTATTTAAAAGCTGGAGATTCCTGGGACTGTTGCAGGGGGGCGACGACGTGCGTTCAACTTTTAAGTCTTTATGTTTTGGCAGCTCTGTGTGGAAGTGGGGAAGCCATAAGAGCTGGCAAAATGTCACGAGTCTGAATCCATATAACGTCATGTGATTTAACGTCTTTTTCTCCACGTCTCATAGCCCAAAGCAGACGTTTAGAAATTATAGCTCAACAGCCATCCCACTGTGCCAAAAATCTTTCCCGCGGCGCAAATATTTCTAGGAGTCAAACATCTGCTTGCAGTAGCTTTTATTCCGATCTCACTGTAAGTTATAGCACCTCATTTGGAGGTGAATATTACCCCCTTGATGAAAATCAATGTAAGTTACACGAAACATTCGGGGTGTTGTGTTTAGACGTCTGACTCGTCCACCGGTCAACAGGCTAACAAAGTTACATATTGACTCAATGTCTCACACGTGACTGATTTATTCGGAAAATAGTTGGATTTAAAGCAACTGAAGAGGACTTTACAGCCTCAACAGTTTCCATGAATGCTTAAACTTTGTAGCCAGTCTGTTTGACAACAGGTTAGCACGTCAGTATGTCATTGTAATCCAAGAGAATTTTGAGCTTTCCTTCAGTCTGCAGATACAGGCGCTTTCCTTTTGTTCCTTATTTCTATCTCCACACATTGCAAACACACATCGCCCCCTCCAGCTTTCAACACCCTAAGGTAGCTTATTACGTTGAAATATTCCTTTGCAGATGTTAAGTACGGCCAACTTGTTGCATTCATTGTGCAGCAGGAGGAGAAAATTGATGTGGATGTTTGCGGATCAAACTTTTTCTAAGAATGGTTACACATCATACATTTGAACAGACTAATCCAAGCCCAATGATAAGGAGATATATGCTATTTGGCATGGTTTCTGTAGTACCTGCATTCTTGAGCAGGAAAGAACAGTTGAATGTACCCAGGGCCCGAATCGTATAGTGTGTGTTTATAATGTGTGGCGATAGAAATAAGGAACAAAAGGAAAGAGCATGATTGATGGGAAAACGTAATGTATGCAAAGCCACATCAAAAAAACGTGTAAAAAAAGTGTAGGTGTAAGTCAGCCGACATATTGGAATAGTTCAAATTTAAGGTTTCTGGAGGTGATGACTGGGACCTTGAGTGACATAACAGACTGTGCTATGACAGTTTTTGTTTGGGGTTAAATTGTGCGTATGTGAGACAGTGAGTGCTCCAAAATAATTGTACTTTCACGTCAGCTAATAGATCAAGTGCGGAAGAGTTTGTGTCGGATACATTCTCAGTTGATGGCTTTGTTGTTAAATGACAATTTCGACTGAGAGAAGGTAGTCAAGATGGGTGGCCTAGAAGATGGAAACCCTGAGTTTCATTGTTTTACTCATGAAGGCCTGGTTCGGTCCTGAGAGAGTCGGTTTCAATAGTTGTATAAATAATATTTTCTTCAAATAAATACACCCAGGATTGATGAAATTGTTTTGATATCCATTGTTCCTATCTGGTATTTAGTTGAGTTCTACAAAACCTAACTGAATGGTAATGAGTCTGGCTACTTGTGTGGCCTAAATGTACTTTTTTTTTGCTAGCAATGAATCAAAGGAAGGTAGCATTTGCTCCCCTCTATTTTAGACCTAAAATCCCAACATATTTAACTGTGTGTGTTTGTTCTGTGGACACGACCACATTCCGGTGAACAAGGAACTTTGCTCACCATTTCCTTTGGATGGCCTTTGAGCTGTGCAATAGCAGATGAAAACCTTGAAATTCACAATCTACTTGATTAAATTCAAGAGTGCAGAGGTTCATTGTGAACCAGCCAACGGTGCAGAACAGACTGTTCTCGCTGCCGAGCGGAGTGAACCGTATTTTGCACCAAATAAAGTCACAAACTCCCTTTTGTTTCGCCTTCAGTTTAAACAAGTGATATTAAAAGTCTAAAATGGAAATTAGAGAAATGCTTTCTGCCCACTGTTGGACTTCTTTCCTAAAACACCTGGCATAAGAAAAAACAGCCACAGTGAAGGATGGTTGAGAAAGAAATGGTTCTTGAAAGTTGGCCGTACTGCAAAGGAATATTTCGACGTGATAAGCTACCTTAGGGTGTTGAAAGCTGGAGGTGGCAACCAAACCAACACAAGGGAACAGTTAAAATATTTTAAAGAGCAGTCAAGCATCGCTTCAAATTCCTTAGTCGGCCGATGGGAAACTCAACTGAGCACGGTCATCATCTGTTCTCCTCCCTGCGTGGACCAGTTGCGGTGGCCTCTCGCTGGTGTGATCGACCTTCTGCAGAGGGCGGAAAAACAGGCTGTCTGCGCTGACCATCGTGCGTATTAATTACCGTGTCAGTCATGCATGTTTTGTCGGTACTTTTCCGCTCAGGGACGTTAATCTCTGAGTCGGGTTTTCGCTTTAACTCATTGTCAGTGAAACGCAGCATCAAAGAGCGGAGCGGTGAGCAAACCTGCTTCTTAATCGCGGATACTCCGCTCGGGTCACAGATGAGAAAATAATGACCTTCCTAATCCCAACATTAGCTTTCTGAAATTGGAATGCACATGTTTTAAATCATTCTCACCCATTGGTGCGGTGATGCTAAGCAGAGCGTGGGGGACAGAATGAAAGAGTGAATGAAAGAGTGTGATCCAGACTAACCTTGTTAGAGCTAAGTGACGCTGTGCAGAGAGCCTCTTGTCAGTTGGTTGGCAAGATGAGCTTCTGGTAAATGATGGTCCTCTCTGTCAAAAGGCTGATTTCTATTTTCCCTACATCTGTCTATGTCTGGTGGCAGACTTTCCCACTGCATTTCATTACAAATACTGCTGACTTTTCCCTGCTTGTGATCAAGGTGTAAATTCACCGAATCAATGACTCCTTCCGATAATTCACCGAAATGAGGTCAGATAACATTCTTGCACCGATAAATCAATTGGAGACTAAATATAGCAGCCGTTTAGGACACTGTCAATACGTGTAGCCTTTTCCCAGGCGGAGGAGCTGTCGGTCTGTGAGTACAGTGAGGTTGGCTACAGATCCCTTCCCCTTCACAGCATTATAAATGTATGTGTGAGGCGGCCCTTAATGGCTGCTAATCCAATTTCTGCCACTGAAATCAAATCTCACTGGCGCCAGTAATTCTCCCCTTCTCTTGCAAAAATACCGGCCTGCCGCTCTCGCCTGGTCATGGAAACAACAAGCAAGTCAAAATTCTGCCGTTACCTCCCTCTGCTAGTTCGTCCACAATCAAAATTTGCTCTCATCTTGTGTCTCCCATGTCTTCGCCTGAAGAAGGTTATTAATTGACTGCCTGCGCGGAGCACAGCGACGGTGTAACAGGAGAGCAGGGGGGAGTTTTCAGCAGTATAGGATGCCATTTACCGTATGTCTTAATGCCTTCTCGAGGTCAGCCATCGATTCCCCGTTTTTTTTTTTTTTCTCTCTCCAACCACAAGCCTTGGAGGTAAGATTAGGCCTGTGAGTCTTGCAGAGCAGTCGGTGGAGAAAACACTTGTCCTTAGATGACAGTTGCTGTATTGCACAAGTCGGTGATGCTGGGGTGATATGAAGTTTGACACTCAATACATCTACATTGTGACGTTGGGGCATTGCATGATGATCTTAGAATTTAACTTTATTACTGACATTGGAGACGCACAATATTGTACCTCCACCATGGTTTTGTGTTCACCTGCAAAATAACTCGGATGATAATATAATTTTCAGCAATTGTTTCCATCCCATGGATCCGACCAGAATCTGTAGACTGTAGGTTTCTACTGGGTTTTCTTTGCAAGTTCTGGGACACTACTGCCACCATTTCAATTTCATTATTAATGATATTTTCAACGCTGGAAAAGGTCGCTAATTATGTGAAGTAAATGTTGGAACCTGTGAAAATCTCTGCATACGTGGTTCTACCCAATTATTTTAGCTTGTTGAAATCATGGATATTTCTGTGTCATGGACTATGTTTACAGATGGGTGAAGAAAGATAAAGAAAGTAATAGATTGCCATTGGGTTTTTTTTTTTTGGTCATCCAGAAATTTCCGGAATATAAGACACTACTTTTCTCCTGCAGCTTCTACAGTGATTCAGCTAAGATATGGATTTTTACAGGCTGAAGAGCATCATGCTGCTGAAATATTGAGCCTCGTCACATCAAACTGATGAAATCAGAGGCATTTTATTTACCTAAATCCGCTTAAAATGCGCTGTTGCGTCCGGGTGTCCACAGCTCCGCCAACAGAGCCGATCTCCTGGAGGAGTGGAGATGAGAAGCAGCAGCTGAGACCGGCTGTGGTGTCCAAAGTTCGGACGCACGGGTGAAAACAGCACATTTTGGACACTTTAATGTCAATAAGGGGTTCATGATTCAAGTTCAAAACATTGCTGAGTTTGTTTCATGAGTCAGTCTCCAGGCTGGACCAAGTTTTTTTGTGATCCTCATGCATTTTTAGGCACCACTGACCTACTGTGTGGACAGCACCAATGCAACCGGAAAGCTCATAGACCGGTTATGTATGAACATACATGAACATCTAGTTTCCTTCATAAATTTGGTGTGTGGGGATAATATTCCAATGCGCTCTATAGTCTGGAAATTTCTGTACTTTTCCTAGTTTTAGTTTATTGAAATACATATCAAGTTTAATTATATTAAGTCATAAATATTGCACCAGAAAGCAGTGAAGTTATCAAACCCCAATGTGTGTGGCCCTCATTGAAGAGACCTACCATCCCAGCACTGACAACATGTGTTTCAGTGAGAATCCAACATCACCACGACTTATGATGTTCTGCATAGCATACTGTGACGACTGTGGCAAACTTAGCAGGCAGTGAGCGAACATAGGACATAACTGGTGCGTCCCACTCTTATCTATGTTTGGAAATTTTGACAAGCCTGCTAACAGATTTAACACCTACCTTTTTATCTCATGATATATCAGGAGCAATTGTGCAGATAGCTATGGATTTATCATAAGAGTGAGTGTATGGGGTTAAAGAAAAAAAAATAGCCTGCTGTATGGGGTATAGGGCCAAGAGAGTTTGAATCATCACATTAACTTATTTTTTGTTGGCGGTGCAGTCTCATATTGGCTGAAAAAAAGCGACAACACATGGAAGATGTATGTTGTGATCTTTATACATACACACAGAAAAATTCCTCCAAGGTCGTACTTGACAGCGGTAAACTCCCTCCCCACCGCAGGCTCTGCTTCTGATTCCCAAACACAAAACATTTTGATTTGCTCTCTACTCTTTTTTGTTTGTTTGTTTGATTTGCTTTCATTTCAGAGTCCAACACTGATGTCAAGCTGGCAGACACAAAAAAAAAAGATTGTATCTCATAATGGAAAACTAAACATTGGTGAAATTATGGTTTTGCTGTAGTGATAATAAAATGATGCCAGAACGGAAAGAAACGCTGAATGGGGGGTGACGTTTTTTTTTTTTTTTCTTTTCTCTCGATAAAAGCAACTTGTCTTTAACTCCGTCCCGATGCTGACAGCTGCATGTAAGCAGAAAAAGTCTGATTTAAAGCCCATTGTGGTTTCCAAAACAAAATTATCTGTACATGGCTGTGAGATATATGAATTTGTTCTTTCTTCTGTTTCCTTTGCGAACCCCGGTAATCAGCTTAAGTGATTACATCGGTTGTAAATACGAGATGATGAAAGCGCAATGTTCCTATTGGCCTGAGGAGAGATGAGTTCTGGAGCAGATATGATAGACCACTGCCTCGTGGGATCTGGAGCAGGGGGAAGGGGCTTCCGTGAGTTTCGGTGGCCCTCTAGCTGCGAGCCTAAAGAGGTTTCATGAAATGTGGTTTGAATTTGCTCTGCAGGTGAGTTTGTGAACTCTTCTGTCTGTCTGCAGTTGCAAAAATGTGTCCCCCATTTGTGGAGTTGTAGCTATAAATCATATCGAATAATTTAAAAAAAAAGAGTATTGCTGTTGTCGGTTCCCTGAAAACATGATCCAGAATCTGATCGTTTATTATCTTATAATCTAACAGCGATGACTGGAAAGTATCATGTGGAGTTCAAACTTTAATGGCTTCCATACCCGCCTTTTTTTTTTTTTTTTTTTCCTTTTAAGAAAACATGTTTTGAATGTCTTGCAAATAGCTAATGATAATTTGAACGCAGCCTTGACAGCTGTGCGCCGTCAATGGAAGATAAACGCACATGTGACAGAGCTGCCGTGCGGAAGAGTGATATACGACACAACATGCTCAGAATTTTATTTAAGGTCTTTTAACTTAACTGGAAACAAGCATAACAAAGCAGAGAGCATGAGCTATAATTGTGGTGCATCATTTGAGCGGCTGCCATTTCAAAACTGAGCAGCCAGATGCAGGAAAAAATGGCCTTTTGTTTGCAGTTTCCTCCTGATTCCGTTGAACGCTACTTCAGATTCTGTAATTGGACGTGTCAAAATTGCCCAAACAACTTTAACATTTTTCATTTTATCATTATTTCAATGTTAGTTCTCTTCTTGCTTCAGATTCTACGCATTCACAGCAATTGTGTGAAATGGTTAAGGATTATCAAATGCAATTTTGACTTTGTAACGTTCATTATCGCAGTGTTTAAATATGTTTCCATTCGTATCACATGACCTGTGATATAGACCTGAAAAAGATTTGTGCCATCCCACTTTCCAGAACAGAGCACCAAGCATCCAATATGGCCAAGATTACATTTTTTTTTTTTGTAATTCCTGGATGCTAGTTTGCAGTTTTGTTTTCTCAGTCATCACCGGTCGTTCTGTTCCCCCTTTGTGAGAGTGAACCAGACAGAACTGGCAAAAGAGTGCTGCTGTGAGGGACTTATTTCCTCTGAAATTCAAAATGGATTAAATGTTCTTTTCCTGACAAAGATTATCAAAAGCAAAGGGTTTGCGTAATTAGTCATGGCTGAAGGAAAGTGGTTGGAGGAACATTATTGCCTTTGTGCTTCAAGTTTTCTTCTGCATGTTATCTGTCTGTGAAGCTGTAGCATTTGTTAGCACACTGAAGTTGGCCGAAACCACCTCTCTCCTCATCCCTCAACTCACCTGCGATTGCAACCTCGGAACAAGCCGTAAGAGAACTTTACAGTTACAATTTCTGATGGTGGGCATTGAATTCTGTGACTGTGAGGGGCCCGTAAAGCCATTACGGGACACGAGAAAATACATCAACAAGTGGTATAAAACATTCTCACATCTAAGACAAAACATATTGACTATCGTCAAGTGGACTTGTGTATCCTGTGTTGACACGGTAGACTTTCTATTGAGTCAAAAGTTTGCCAACCCACTGCATTTTCTTTTACTTGGTATGAGGATGCTTGGAATGACAGTTGTAAGTCAACATTATGACCATATTAGTGACGCTACTTGGTATATATAGCACCTTATGTGACCATGAGCCTTCACTTTTGTAGTGATATTCCAAGAGCGTATTGCTGTCTCCTTGTTTAACCTCTACCTGACTTCTCTTAACTGACCTTTGTACCATTTTGGACATTCGGGGAAGCGCTGCCTTACGGCATCTCCAAATACCACAAGAGAGGAAACCCTTGACTCAATTGAAGGTCTAACCTGTTGACATGCAACGTGCAAGGTTGACTTCTGTGTCACGCTGTACCGCAAAAGTCCTCTTGACAATGTTCGGCCTTAGTGAGAATGTGATGAGTCGGATTTTGCTATGTTTGCAACGTTCTAAAGGTTGCCTCAAAGTGTTTGAATGTATATGTATATAATTTTGTATTACTTTATGGAATGTAAATCATAAAAGAAATATTGACAAATTACTTAAAAATAAGGCAAAAACGATATAAGGTACTTTTTTTCGTATGGATTCATTCTGAGGGACAAGAAATACTGTCAAAAAAGGACAAAAGAAAACAGGGGAAACATTTTTTTAACAATTAATATTTGTCATTGAATTTGCAAAACTAGAAAATGAAAGTTCTCAGAAACGTTTCTACATGATCAGTATGTAGTTAATAGTTTCACTGTGGCCTCATGTGGGCCGCAAAAATACACTCAAACGGCCATGTGTGACCCCTGGGCCATACATTGGCCTGGTTTCCATTGAAAAAACATTGCTCTCAGACAAACGTCTGGCTTTAAAAATTGCATCTTTGTTGCTCCATGGTTACGGGGAACAACAGGTGGACTTGGACTAAAGAGTTCTGGCAAATTGAAAACAGTCATTTTCTCGGACGGCTTCACAGTGTTGCATTTAAACATTTCCAGAAAGGAAAACAAAAATGTGCAAACTGAGTTTTAGAAGCCATTCATTTGTACCTCATTTGTGTGGCTCACTTTTAGCATGTCGGTCCTGCGTCCAGGTGCAGCCAATACAGCGTCAGAGCATGTAAAACTTTACTCACAGCTGCCCAGTTCAGAAGCAGCCTTTCACGCAATTGCTGTGAATTGTGCATGTTTTTTTTGTTTTTTTTTTCTTTCTGCAGGCCTTGCATCCAAGGAATGGCCCACAAGGGCTCCATGTTTTACTGAAGAAGTTTAGCTCGGCTTTCTTTATTGCCCTCAGATGTAGTTCATATTGCGTTGATCGCTGTAAAAGCCCTGTTTATCAGGCACCTAGCAACACTGTTTTGAATAAAAATTACCCCTTCAAATAGCCATTAGGAAAACACACCTTGAGGCCAAATGTCTCTGCGCTCCAGATTTTCTGCGGCGAGCGCAATCGTGCTGTAGGTCAAGCAGCGTATCCGAAGAGCCATCAGATAAGCAAGTGTACAAAGTCTTCTGGCCACATTCTCGAATGGAAGGGCATGAGATTCTTGATGGAAACGATGCCTAAGTCGCTTTCACAGGGTGATTTGTAACCGGGGGCTGTGTGTGAGGAGCTTTATTGCTTCAGATTGGCGATGTGACTCAAAAATAACCCGATTAGATGAATTGCAGGAAATAGCTCCGCGATGGTTTGATGTTTGCATGCATCTGTATTACTCATTGGGGGACCCTATTAGCCGAGCAATATCTTGCCTCCTCATGCGTGTCGGCTTAAACGGGTGAATATTTTTGATTCGGCCTCACGGCTTGGCCCTGAGAATTTTCTCCGCATGTGTTTTAAAGGTGCTTAAAAGGCCAAATGCCAAGGAAGGCCATTTCACACACTGTTCCGGACTTTTCTTGAGAGAAAGAGCTCCATCCGAAGACACCTAACAAGTGCAGCGTTCAGACGGAGAAGACGGTTGATATATTTTCTCGGGAGATTTTTTGCGGCCTGTCTCTCAGTGCACTGGCTCGGGATCCAGATAGCGTCTCCATCATCCAAGCTTTACTCCACTTTTTCCCCCATTAGATTTTCTTTCCCCTTAAATTCCCTCACACTTACTCCCCTTCACACACGTCTCACACACACACCTCGTTATCTTATTTGTGGCCTTGGCAGCCAGATTGCTGCCTTGCGGTTCGGTAGCCAGAGTTTTCTCTGTCACAGAGAGTTGTGGGTGCAGAACCTACACCACACAAGCTTCCATGAGAGCAGGAAGTCAGTTCCCGACATGCCTTGCCCACCCAGTGGAACCTGGGACGCATTAACCTTGGGCTCGGGGAGCAGATTGGAAAGAAGGTTATGCAACTTCTTCTATGTATCTGCGCGGACAGACTTCTTCTCTTCACAAACCTGGGGTGCAGACTAGATGGTGAGGAAAGCCACAATGTGATATGTGATTCTTTTCATATATGACTGACCTCTTTATGTAAACAGCCTCAGTTCGTGGCAGAGTTGAGGAAATAGGGTATAGGTTTCCCCCGTCCTCCGCCTATAAACTGTATTTAAAAAAAAAAAAAAAAGAAAGAAAATTACGTGTGTGTGTAAACATGAACATATGGTTCGTGCTACAAATTAATTCTGACATGATTTTGGTTGGTCTATAGAGGGCGCCAAGGCGGCGCCCCACTGCTTGCCAGAAAATGTTGAAGGCATTAGAGAATTACTAAATAAATAAGAAGTTCAAAAGCCATAATAATATTCTGAACAATAGGTCCATGCTTTTAGAAGAGCAACATAAGTATTATACAAACAAAAAGTCCATCAGTGTGTGGCATCATTGATGTATTTCCTCCTCAGGACAAAGAAATCTTTACCATTGACTCTTGTCAAAGCGTCTGTCAAGAGTCTGCCGACACTGCCGGGATGTCAAGTGTGGCTGACTGACAGGTCGAGTCGCGGGAGTTGGAGATGAAACTAAAATAAATAAATTATTAAATAAAATGTTGATCATATAGATATCTTTGTTGACACGGTGAGTAATGTGTAGAGTACTTTACTGTGAACCCAGTTTTCTGAAACCAATATGTTTAATGTTCACACACTATTCACAACATTTTTTAAAATTTATTTTAGGTCTTTTGAACAAAAAAAGAAAAGAAAAAAAAAAAACTTTTATTATAATTACTATAATAATTTTCTAATATAAGGAGAACTGCTATTTGAATGGTTTTACCTGACATTAATTTATAGCTGGAGATTTTATAGCTCCAAACACTCATTACAACATGAATTCCGAGTATTATAAAACTGTACAAGGATGAATAAGCACCTTTTAAGCTGTTGTTTTTATTAAATTATGTAATAAATGTATTGAGATGTTGTAAATATGATTCTGGCTCAGTGTCCCCTGAGAATTGTTTTCACTAGCCGCCACAGGCCCCGGGGCTGCACCAGTTGAGAGCCGCTGTCCACTCCTGACATAGGATACTAAACGGATGAAAGCAGTTGATAATCGGAAATGCTAAATCTGTTCAATATTTCTGATCAAACACTTGCGTGTGTGGGAGAACACTTCTGACTGGAACTGTGACGTGGTCTGACATCAGAAGGAAGCAAAAGGGAAAGTTTTAGTTTCCATTAATTCAAGTGTCCCAGTGGTATGTGTGACCGTGACTTTAGTTCTGAGCGTTGTGTTCCAATGTTATTTAGTTTGGGGATTTTTCCATTTAAAAAAAAAATGTCCGTGTTACGTGTTGTGTTTTCGCAGTATTCCTGCTTCCTTTTATCATGTGGGGTCTTTTCTCAGCTCTGGTCTCTGACAGATTAAAAAAATAATAATCGCTGAAGGATAAACCAAGTAGCTTGCTTCAGTTCTCTTCTGCCTGTTTCTCCATTGATAGTGTCAGAGTGAGCACAAGCGTCTTGTATTTCAAGAGGAGCACTTCTGACATTCTGACTGAATTCTTCTTCTAAATGAAGTTCGCATAGTCAAGTGCCCTTGTTGCGAGAAGTCCAGCACTGTAGTGTCCTCTCTCAAGATTATGTGTGATACATTTCATTTTTGCACATTTTATGAGCAACTATCTGGAATACAGAAAGGATTTGTACTTGAAAATATGCACGCAAGTATACAAGTGGGTTGGTATCGATGTGATTGAAATAATACAATTCTTGAGATTGTAGTCTATTCATCGTTCGCTCAATTGTTAGGAGGTAACAGTGGTGTGTAAAAGTGCTGATGGCCTAGACCAGTCCTGTGACTTGCTCCGGTTTGGTCCCACGACACTCGCTTATTCATCTGTTGTGCTGTGTTGCTAAGCACAATGGATTTGTATAAAAAAAGGAATTAAAAAAAAGTTGAAGAATTATCACATACCTTCCCTGGCAGCCCTCAACACCTTTACGTCCACTTCATTCATGAATGGAAAACGCATCTTAGACATTCTAACGACTGTTATTTAGTTCTACGTCACGTGCTTTTTCTTGAGTTATAACTGCCTGACATGTTAAATTAAACTGGCTGCAGTGGATCAATACTTAAGTGTTTTATAAGTACACTGCTTTAACAGCGAGCACAGAGCTCAAAATGGCAACCGGGTTGCCAAAAATCTTTTTACAGCGAGTTCAGGTCAACGTGGTTATGAGGGCTAACTGTCCGACTGGCCGTATAATTTCATTGATCATTTTATAAAGTCCCGTATCGCTGTCCATCCTCTCCCATCGGAAGCCATCGATCAACCTTCAAAAAGCCTGTGATACGCCGACTACCGCTGCATTCATTACAGTTTGATTATGGGTTATTAAAAAGAGTTGTCGAATTGATCAACATTGATGAAATGATTTCTCTTCCAGGAGGCTCAGGGAAACACCGAACCAAAGAACCAAAGAAGAAGAACAAGCAGAGGCTGCGGTTTCGGGCCCAGAACCAGCACAGCGACCACTTGGCCTCGGCGCGGCCCAGCCAATGAGGACTGAAGTCAACCCCACCAACAAAGGAGCAACGCGAAGCTGCTAGCTGCTGCTACACTCATACTCTGACCAACGACTCTCACGAACCCCACAACCTCTCCTGCCTCCCAGTGTGCCCCCCAACCAACCCCGGCACTCCCAAGGCCATGACTCACCATCCACCGCAAGAGTTCTATGTATGACATCGGTACCGATCTACTAAACACATACTTCATGCCTCCCGCTGCTTCTCTCCCAACGCGTCCAGGTGACTCTACTCCCGCTCCCCCCACCCCCGCATTGCCTCGTGGACCTTTACAGTTGACATTACTGAACTCATTTCCCGTCATTAGCAATGTCATTAACCGTCCAGGGTGATGGAAGATAGAGGGGCGAGCCCAGAGCGTGGGGGCGGGAGAGCCAGATAGAAGGAAGTTGCCTGGAGATTTAGTGAGGAGTTTGGCACGGTGAGCGGGAAAGTGGGGGAGGCAGATGACGGAGGAGAGGAAACAAGGGAGGATGGAAGAAGATTGAAGCGAATGATGCTGATGGACACAAGAAAAAAAAGGCATCTCAGCTGAAAGAGACTTTGCTCTATTTATGTGTAAAACAAACCCGCGCCTTTTCCTCCCGAAGTCGAGACGGTGTTCCCAATGTGTGGCCTTTATGTTCTGTACATTTTGGAGAGTTAATATTAAAGAAACTACCATGCCTAGTTGCAAAGTATTTTATTCTCAGCACAAACTGTTTACGTTCAGACCGCTTACCGCTCTAACTGTATAGTGTGGATAATAAAAGAATAATTTTAGTTGTTCAACTAGCATGGCGAAAGAGTGTTCATAGTTGAATTACGACAGCTTCTTACTGTATTTTCAGTATTGACCTGTTTACGTTCGAAATGTTTTAGAAGCTGTAATACCGAGCTGCAGATTAAAAAGGAGCAAAAACAAATATTAAACATAGCCGCCACATAGCTTCTTCATTTATATGCTATATAAATATATATATATATATCTAAATATATATATATTTGATTTATTTATTAATTCTATTTTGTACTATTTTTGGTTCCATGAGAGATTTATGCCTCTGTACTCCTATATGCTTAAATATTTGTTGAGGATATTATAAACATATTTTGCATATTTTTAACACCTGAAAAAAAGCTTTGTGTGTGTGCGTGCGTGTGTGTGTGTCACGCAATGTTGTATTGCATTCGTTTGACCTTATCTACTGAGTTCACCCTTTCAACGAAGAATACAAATAAACTCTGCTTTCATATATATTCTAGGTTTTATAAGTAGACTCCAGCAACAGTAAGGTCATAGGACTGCATATGTGTACATTGTGTTTTATTAAAATACATTTCATGTGACTGTATGATGGAATCTTTCATTATTGTCTGTGGCTATAATATATATGTGGCTAAACTCCCCAACTGCTGTTTCCTTGTCTCACTTCAGTGTGCAATTATACGAGTTCCAAAACATTTGTGAAATCCATCACGTCGCACTGCATGACACAAGTTCCAGCGCCAGCCAAAGGATTGGTCACGCTCAATTGGGCCTCAACGCCATGACAGCGCTGTAAAGGCCTGGTAATTCACTATGACGTATCCTCACGACTGGTAACAAACCAACACATGTCACTGGAGGTTCATTCATCTCCGACATCAGACTGTGATGCCCGAACATGTTTTTGGCTGTGGCACTCTTTCTTTCTTTCATCACGCACACGCCATCCATCACCTCCTCATGTGATGCAATGCCTTTTTTTTTGCATCTTAATACTTCAAGTCTGCAGATCCATATCTGTTTTACAGAGTGGCTTTCATCTTTTTCCCAGAACGTGGAGGAAGAAAAGTCTCCCTGACTGCTTGTGGAGGCACAGTAGCGGACGAATCAAGCGACATCTCAAATATATCAGTCCAGTAGACGCAGACCACAGTCTTTGGGCTCCTGTTTGACAACTTGAAATCACTCATATTACTTTCAGAAGGAATCTATTGAGGCTCGATGTCTGTCTCGCGTCCACTTGAGCTTATTGATTCTTTTCAAGTACAAGGAAGGTAAAGAAGAAGCCTGGAACAGCAATGACGGTGGTGAACTGAAAATGTATATATGTATGAAACTTTGTACAGTACCTCATAAGATCATGAGCTTTCACGGCACATATTTGTCGGCACCGCGAGTGCCGGTGATGGCCGGGTGAGGTGCCATACATGCTCGTAGGCATCCAACAGCATGTAGTGATGGCGCTCCAGATCGCCACAGTCCTGATCCCTGGGTCACACGGAAGGCTGACTTCTGCATCACTGTTGTATCCAAAAGTCCACTTGACGATAATCGACATGTGACGCCTTAGTTGTGAAACTGGTGCATTTCAACTCACAATGTCATTTTCAACCATAGTTTTGGCTGGTGGTCTCCAATGACGTCGGAATCACAGCGAGAGCACGTCGGAATATCAAAGTTCCTGAGGTGGCAGCCTCTGTCAATCTTCTGTAGCAACTCTGAAACAATGAGGAACAAACACTGTTTTATTTCATTATTTTTAGCGGGGTTTTTTTCTATGTGTCTCATCAATATTTCCAGAACTTTTCAGGTTTTCAAGTGTAATAATAATAATAATAATAATAATAATAATAATAATAATAATTATTATTATTATTATTATTATTATTATTATTACTTTCTATCTCAAAACAAGATTATTAAAGTAAGAAAGACTTGAAAAAGTACATAGGTTCCATTGCTTGAGTTAACAGTAACAGGGTCAGTGAGCACTTCTTAAAGTTATTGACAATTCTGATTTGAAAATAATGTTTTCTTTGGTTTAAGGAACTGCTGTAATTTGTGTTTAGTTGTAATATGGCTATTAAACAGCAAATGCATCATTTTGCATATTAATTTCAGTTCAATTTCAGACAGTTTGCAGCACACAATCTTCTAAATGAATTCAATGAATCAACATAAATAGGAACAGGACCTCACAAACACAAAAACATCTGAAAACCCGTTTATACACTGTTTATAAAAAAGAGGACTTCTGCACTGGCTGGTTTTAAAAAAGTCTACTTTATCCTGGATGAAGTGTCTGTTTCCACGTCACCAAACATATGTTTTAATTTTCACGCTGACCCACTTGCCTAAACCTGTTGCATGGCACTAGATTTTGTGTTGCACTTAATGAGACTGAACAGCGAAAAAACATTTTTTTTTAATAAATATTCACGATTTTAATAATTCCAAAGCACCAAAACCAGGAAAGAAAATGTGAGTTAATATTAATCATGTGTGAATTGTTTCCACCGAAGTTTCCCATGAATTTGCAGCTCCTCAAACGCTCCTAACAACCGAGTTGGTCTTTTTTAAAGTGCCTCTTATTCTCATGTAACAACAGAATCTACCTCATCACCGCTGAAGGACAAAAAAGACAACTTTCTCGCAACATCAAACTGCAGTTCCTCATTAATAGAGCAGCCGGTGCATGCGATGTTAATCACCCGTAGACTGTGAAGCGCAGCGCTGTATAAACTCTTGTAAAAGTAACTTAAGCATTTAAGCTGAAAAAGCATTACTCTTAAGTGCTTTGACCGTGAGTCACGAAAGATCTTTTTTTCTGCCTGCTTCTCACACTTATGCCACTCAGCCTCACGTACCAGCAAAGTGAGAGCTGATGTGCCATGATGGAGGAAATGGAAATATCATGCCTTGCCTTGTCATCTATTTTATCCCATGCGCTACCCATGTCAACTAAGTCTGATTTCACGTCATGTTTGCCCGTGTTACATGCAGTGAGTAGAGAGAAACCCGGACCATGAGTAATGTCACCTCCATTATGAAAAGTGGCGCCATGAGCTCCGGATTCAATAGTCAGTAGAGGAAGAACACTCAAAGTTGACAGGTAGCGAGGAGCCGTTTCAGACTGTTATGTTGTACTCAGTTTGGAGCCGTGCTGAGGGATTAGCTAGTTTAACTTGAGTGGTCCAGAATTAGCGCATTGGAGTGATAGATCAACATAGTCACTATCATGGAGCCGACATTATTGGAGTGACAAACTAAGCAACCATGCTAATGGTTCTCCTTCAACCAACAAATTATGCCGTCTTCAACCTGAGTGAAGGTGGTTGAAGAGAAATCTACGGCAGATCAGCATTCTCACGAATGACAACTGATATCAGGTTTGTTGTGTGTTCACCGCAGACAGAGGAGCACTGCCGCATCAAGTTTCACATACGACTTCTTGATCGTATGTCATGCTATTAGACCATCTTCAAATCTGAGGAGCTGTTTATTTCTGCTGCGTAGCTGAAGCTCAGCCACACAGTCCGGTCATAGTTGAGCTACATGGATACATGCAGGCTTAGTCCAGCTATTAACCACGTTATCCAGGTCCTGTAGTCCGACTAAGCTGTTTACAAGCATTTTAAAAGTTCGATCTTACGCAATAATTTGCTACTCTCTGCTGACTTGTAACTGTGCTCGATGTCAATACTCACTCTCAAGGCATCAAATATCAGCTTTTGTCGAGTTGTCTTTTGGACAAGTTGAAGAACACCCTCTACTCTGATGTTCTTTCTGGAGACAGGGAATTGTGACGGTGTTACAAACAGAGCAAGTTTTATTTTGAAAGGTAACTGGATGTTTTTATGTTGTGTCTGTGCTAAACCTCTTTCCATGCTTAAGGTGCTGACTGGGCCATCTAAAGTAGTGTACCCATGTAAGGATAATGGTGCTGTTTTAGTCCCCATTCAAATTTGTCCTGACAGACGCGAATAAAAAACATCTCTATAATTGACGATAAAAGAAAGTCCATGTAGGGGGAGCTGACCGCTCAATAATTACAATGTAATGTAGTCAATCATTCAGTGAGTCGAACTAGGGAGAAGGAACCAAAGGGAGGAGTTTCGACATTCATTGATTTGATGTTGATCTACTTCTATTCTATCTTTTTTGGTTCCATGAGCAGTGGTGGGATTCCTTTCATTTGTGTGAGTTCTCTTTTGTATTTTTGCACCCGGACTGCAAGTCATTCCATCCACTTCCATGTGTGAACACAAAAGATTTCTGGCTTGAAACTCAAACTTCTTGATCGTTGGTGGGACACAAGTGTCTTCTGATATTTCCCGGGTCACAACACATACATTGGAATCGACCACAGATTTTTTTCACGTGTGTCAATGTGAGTCACCTATGATGTTGACAAGAATGATGAGGCCTCAGTTACAGTGCCGTTACACAACTCCACACGTTGATCAAGTGTTGAAATGCCCTCTTGGCTTGGTGTTGCCAAAGAGTTTTTTCTAAATTTATGTCAGCTGAAGTGCGTAAGGTGCTTGTGATGCCGCACACAAGGTGCCTTTTGTTTTGCATCCACTAATGAAAACGGCTGAAGATTCATTACTTGAGAAGCGTTTCTGTGACAAGGTCAATAGGTCAGCTAGTGGGGGACCTTCAGAATCGGACCGGGCTTCAGGTACCCTTGAGAAGTTAATGGCGCATATGTTTGGTTGCTGGCTCACTTGACGTTGGCATTCAGGTTGAGCTGCGACTGAAGCGAAGCAAAAATGACTGTTTTGTGGAATTAAATGGGGCTTAGATGGAGTGAGTTGTTTTCAAAGACATCTGCTGTTGGTTACAAGTTAATGAACGATTCACAGATGTCATCCCCTGGGCCAGACTATCACTGCTCCAGACTGGGAGATTAAACCTTCAGGCTTATGGCGAGGAACTGCACTGAAGTGGATTCATTAAGCGCAGGACCACCACTAAAGTGCGAGTTGTAAAGCTGACAACGGAAGAACAAAGGGGTGCGAACAAAACCGTGTCACGCATCGGATTGATCTCTTCGTTTCCTGTCACCTTTACTCTGTACCGTCGCCCCGGTTTAGTGCGGAACATGACACCGATGGCATTCTCAGTGTTGTTAAGAGGGTTAGCAGTCATCCGCACATCATAGAGAACAGTGTGCTCTGTGTAAACCACTTCTGTGTGTGTACGTGCGCGTGTGTGTCTTTGAGCTAAATGTGGTTCAGTGGCTGAGACTGAAGCTCTCTTTTAATCTGACAGGGAACATTTTCATTAGTTCTGTTGGGTCCTATTATTAAAGGCTGCTTCAAAGGCACAACAAGTGAAACCACTAACAGGAAATGACCCAGTGGGCCCGCCACTGTATAGATCAGTGATCGCAATCTGGGCTTTACGGCAGGTTGTTAGAGAGCATAAGTGCAACTACTCTGCACTGTGTCCGTCAGACACTAAGAGGATAACATCGGTGACTTCTGCTCTATATTCTCTCACTGGAATCCTGACAGTTGTTCTGCCTCAGACGGTTGCTCCACACATCAAAGGAAACCAAAAGCTTTTTCGTATCATTCACAATCATCAGTATTGTGTTATTGTTGTTGAAAAAGATGGTGTCATGTTGTTTCTTCTCTTACATTTGGTGATTTAACAAAAAAAAAAATCCCCCAGTTGGATTTTACGTTTTATTCAAACTTATTTTTAATATTGCTGGTTAAAGTCAATAAAAAATACTATGGAAATATTTCATTCTCTGATTCATTTGTCTTTGACATGTTGTTCGCAGTGTCAGAATTGCAGAACATGTAAGTGTCTCCATGTGGCGCTGATCAGTTGACAAGAACGGCTTCATTAATATGTATTTTTTTGCTCAAATGTGAGGCTGTTTTTTTGTACTTAAATCATCAACATTTCGGAATGCGTCCAAATCCATGCTTTGAATCGGAGTCATTGTTTTGTGTGTACACCAGTGGCGTAACAGAAACTACCAATAACCAGTGTTATGAGAACCAAGACAGCAGGAATGGTGGAAATGTTTTCCATTGTCTCTACTTTTTTTCTCTAATAAGGTTGCCAAATTTTGACTTTATAATCCCAAAGGTCATTCAAAGGGGGCTCTATCCTTCTTATGTCTGGGGCTTTTAAGAAGATATTGGACCCCAGTGGGGCACAGAGGTAAGCGTCTTGTTATTAAGTTTTCAAATGAAGTGTGTTTGTTGAATGACGTGAGCGTTGGTTGGGGAAAAACACAATTTTCATCTGTGATCCTGCATGCTTCTGTGAAGCTTAAGGATACGGACCAAACAGAGCAGTATCACCAGACACCATGGGGGCAGTGTTGCTGTTAGAAAAAAATTAAATGAAGGATTTGATGGCACTTTCCACCACATGTGTAATATTCCTATTGCGGAATATATCAGCAATGCAGTGCATATTAATATGCTTGATCCTCAATGAACGCCTTGCTTTTCTCCTTTTACCTGGTCCTTCTATTTCCAACGTTCCTCGTCCAACATGTTCCCTGTCTTTCCTCTCAACGTCTGTAACTTTGTCTCCCAACATCTCCGAATGAGCTTTCCCTCTGATATACCTGTTCTAAACATGTCCTTCCTAGTCATTCTCAATGAAAACATGAGCATCTTCAACTCAGCCACTTGTAAGGTAGTGACTTGTCTTTTTAAGGCCTTTGTTGTAGAAGTTACTAGCAAGCCAAGTTGGAGCCTTATTGTCCAGCTTTCACACTGTATGCAGTTCCGTGACAAGGGCCCATGGGCGCACTACACTCTGATTTCTTCTAAATTCCTGCTTGACAAATGAGGGATTATTTACAACTGCGCCGGAGTTTATCGTTGTGCCAGCAGGTGCATTTGTGGCTACATGGGATTTTTATCGCTTACACGAACACACCGGTGTTTCCCCACGTTCTTTATATTACCCTCATGAGCACGGATCGTATATTGTTCGGAAAAAAATTCATTTTACTTTTGCACTGGGATCTCGACGCAATACTCGGCCATTGTTCACGTTACCATGATTGAGGACTGAGCGGGTCGGTCCTGCTGCACAGGATGTGACATGCGAGGGCTTTATGACCCAGGCTGAATCATGCTACACACCTTAAAAACATTACGGGCCGGGCAAGCTATTTCCTCTTTCAGAGCCATGGGCAGAGGCATTATATTGGGCTCGAGAGCCAGCTGGTATGGACAAATCCACCAGGATTCCTATTTTCCCCCGCCTGACTCTCTGGCAAGCAGAGGCCATTCATTCATTTTATATGTGCTGGTAGCTGCGTTACTACCGGTTTCAAGGGAGAATAAATCGAAAACAGGTCTTATTAAAGTGTATAAAGAGCGGCTGAATTGGATGTAATGTGCTCAGCGAGGGCCCAGGAGGGATGTATTTGAGCCATGGCTGACACTTGCGGCTTTAAACAGAGGGGATATGTTACTCTGGAGTGGCACTGCTCCGTTTCCAATGGGGGCTTTTCACTTGAGCCAAGTGTTGCATTGTGGGAAAACAAAGTTAAGTGGTTATGAGTACAGTAGGGGGTAAAGGAGGGTCTCATTGTCCAGGAATGTTTATCCCCTCCTTTATTCGGTGTGGGATTATGCTGTGCCATGCCTCTGAGGAAACCTTTGCCTCCTCTTGGAGGGTCTCAACAGGAAACACTGAAAAACACACGCACAAGCAGGCATTATACTGCCACTTCCTCGAGGCCCCTGTGTGTAGGTGGAAATGGTGTTTGGGCACCTACGCTTCACTTTGCTGATCCGGGGTCAGTGATGCTCCCACTGAGAGCAACCGAGTCATCATCCCCGGCCGGTGTTGGGCCGTGTGTGTTTAATCAACTCAGCAAGCAGGGGAGGTCTTGACCTCGTGCCAGTGTTTCCCAGCCTTGATTGTGTTGTTGTGTCAGCGTGTGTGAATGGCAGCCAGGCTTTTGCCGTGGAGTGTGACCTGCACTGGAGCCTTCGCTTTCTGTTATCGCTGGTTTAAGTGATTAACTTCAGCGATGAGTCATGGTTTAGAGGCAAGGAACAGTTAGCGTGTGACATATGGCTGCAGGCGGGATCATCGCTGATTCCTGAACAATGTTATAGTCAACTTTCAACAGCTTCAGAGAAAAATCTGGGGTTGAAAAAGTGGTACAATTTCACGGTCATGCTCCCCGACTCTGTTTTAGTCGGGAGTAAAAAAGAATCCTTGTTTTTCCAGGACAATATCCACATGCACAGAACATTAAAGGAATCTAGGCAGCTGCACTGTCCAGGAGGGAACAACCAGGACAGGTAGTATCACTGTCTGTCTGAAAACTGATGGATGGTTTTAGCATAAGGCTCTTCAGTGTGAAGGTTCAAAAGACATAGATTCTTCTCCTACACCACTGGATTAAATGGCAGGACACAGTCAGAGTTTATTTGAAGCACAGACATTCATCTGCTGTACAGTTATTTATCAAATTATTTTACAGAGCTCAATTTATTTGAATTTATTTGAGAATAATTCTTCCCATTTGCTTGTCTGTTTCACAGCTAAGCTTGAACACCAGTCTGTTCATCTTGAACACATAATCAGTTACACAATTAACATGCTTCTTTTTATGAATTGAACAATGAGTGTATTGATATAGCTGAAATGACTTTGTGGGCCAGATTTGGACCCTTTACCATGGGGTTTTCAGTGACCCTTTGAATATTTTGTTGGTGTAAACCTACAAACACAAGGTCAAAATTCAAGACACAAATGTCATTTGCGCATTTACAGTTATTTTTATAATGAAATAAAAATTAATTTGGACCATCTTTAATGTATTAACACCGTCGGATAAGCAGTGCTTCATATGTGTAAGTTTGTTTTATGTATTTTCACCTGGCCAGTAGAGGGCAGTGGCGTACAGTGTAGCGCGCAAAGAAATTGCTGCTATTTGGAAGAAGTGATAGAATAAAAATACCTTTAATTTGTGGAGCATCTGTCTCATTGATAACAATTGAATGTTTTTTATTTATTTATTTTGAATTTAAGTATTTTAGACTATTTATTTATTTTGGACTTTTTATTTCGTCAATGCAGTTCACTTGTATCTTATTTTTTTAAGCATTTGCAGCGCATCCGCCTCATGGTGGCACCAGAGAGCGAGTCACAAGCCTCCATATTTTTTTTTTATTTTAAATAAGGAGCATGTGCTGTGTCTGTGTGTGAGAGAGAAGCCGGCAGCAATACATCAGTCTGCGCTCACGTGTCATCAGATAACTCACCTTGATGGAAAGTCTCATAAAACAGTTCAATTAGCAGCATTACAGCTGCTATTATTCATGAGGAATCTGGCCTGCTCCCAATTGGAACTTTCATTTGACATTTCATTTTTTATGACAAAGCGGCTGGTAAAGTGGATGAGTTAGTCACCTCATCAATCACGCTGTTTCCTTGCCTTCGCAGAAGAAAAAGAAAGTCACAACTGCTGCTCTTAAAGAGATGAATGATGTCATGCTTCAGTTCTGATGTTGTTGCAGTGCCAGTATAGGGACATTCAGACGGCACAGGCCTTTTAACCGCGACTTGAGGCAATGTGTGTGCCCAATGTGTGTTTTGTGTGTGGTTTAGAAGCGGATAAAACAAGTCATGTGTGCATGTGTGTGAGGAGGCAGAACAAAAACCTTCCTCGTCTCATTTACTATCTCCTTGTGTGGTTTTTGGCAGCAGCTCTGCGTGTACGGGGGCGTATAACGGGCATCCGTCTGGGCGCGAGTCAGGCCTGGCACGACGCTGAACCCCCCGTGAGCCGGTGTGGGATCAGTCCGCCAGGCTCCAGTCTGGAAGTCTGTGCATGTGCGAGCCAACGTCGGCTGCTGAAACTGTAATTCATTTGTGTGTTAAATGGTAGCTAGAGCATTGCCATTGTTCTGCCTGTCACAGGAATTGATTTAATTCAACAATTCAAACCCTCCTCAACGGCTCTTGCAGTGACATCCACGTGACCTCTGAGGTTTTCCTGCCCATGAGGTGTAACACAATAGCAGGAGTCAAAACGCGGCCACAATGATGCAACCAAAGTGGTCTTCCCAAAATGACTGTGCTTGCTCTGTCAGGTCAAAAGGTCACACCGGTGATTCAGCTGCGACAGCCAAAACGCTGGCACGCACGGTTTAAAAAAAAAAAAAAAAAAAAACGGATCATGATCATGTGACCTCCAGGAACTTCAACTCCTTCCTTAAAGAATGACCATAATTTTCATCCTTATTTAACAGGGACCTATTATAGTCTGCAGTGTTTGCAGGTAGAAACATGTTTCAGTAGTTCACTTCCTGCTCTGCACAGCAAAAAAATCAAACAAAATAAAACAGAGTGTGACAAGCATGTGCCATTTACAAGCTGTTACAGTGCAATATAAACAAGAAATACTTTTACGATTTATGAATAATAATTCAATGAAGGGTTTTTTTTTTTAGTCAGAGCTGAACCATGTAAAACTCACCTGAAGCTGGTGAAATATTTGACATTAGAAAAGCCTGCAACGGATCATGGGGCTGGTGAGGTACTGCACACTACAAACAGTGCCACTGACAGACTCCACAGAGCGGCTTTTTAACCATGGCACGCTGTCGTCTTGAACGATGAAGAAGTGTGTTTTTTCACTGTGATTTATAAATACTTAAACACCAGTTAACTCCTACTGGATTAATAAAACTATGAACAAGAAAATAGAGCAAACGTACAAACTGATGGAGCTAGAGAACATCTCCACGCATAAACAGTGACGGCGCTCATTCAACATCTCAGGAGTTTATGTGGCATTGTGTTCACAATTCACAAGCTGAAATGCAACAATGTCTCACCATGAAGACATGTGAGTCAGTTTTGTTTTGAAGTGACAAATTTTGATGGTTTGTTGAAGCTGCTGGAAATACTTAATTGACTGACATTTATGACCATCTGAAACCAGAAGGGACTCGCAGGTCCAGCTCAGTTCTTTGTCCATGTTGGTCATTCAATGTACATGGAATATTTTCACATATTTTAAGAGATACACCTTCGACATTACGAACATTTAAAAATAATTTTAATGCAGAGCTCGTCCTGAGGTCAATTCGTCCCTTGTAACAGAACACAGAGGTCACCTGAACTTTAGCAACACATTTAGGCATCTAGACGTGATGAAGACTTGCTGAAGTTGAAACGGTATCATGATAATGATAGACAGCAATGATTCTGATCCACTGGGATTTTCATGTTCAAGCACGCCAAGCGGTAGGGTTAGGTTTAGAGGCAGACTGGTACAATAGATGTAAGTCACATAACCACTTGTTCCGCCCAAGGTGTGGAGAGCACCATCAACACGTGAAGCAGATGGACTACAGGTCAAGACTCAGCTAGATGTCACTCCTGCCTGCTCCGGACTAGAGACAGTGGCGACACTCTTCACAGGCTCACAGTGTCTTGATTTCTGCTGTGACTTCCACACGGTAGGCTTGGAACGTGGAGTCAAGAACATGAACAAGATCATTTGAATCTTGAAGAGCAGTGTCTGTGCTGTGGTGCAATTGTTTTTTTTTTATGTAATGCTGAATTTGTAGTGAACTTTGTACTGGTTTTACTTAGGATGTGCCTGTTCCACTGTGGTTCACTTGACAGTGAATGACACACAGCTGCCACCACCCAGCAAACAGTTCAGCTGTGTTTCAATGCTCCTGGGTTCCAGATGATCCTCACGTTTGTTGAGTTTTTAGTTGGATTGTGTTGACTGCCATGTGCTTTTCTGTTTTCTCCTTGCCAGTGCAAGTGTACTGACCTTCACATTAGAAACTCCATGAGCATGTGTCAGTGTAACCCAGTCTCATTCAAAAATGTGTGACACACACATTTGTAGATGGTTTGGTCGACCTGATCAGCACACACACTTGGGTCCCGCTCTGCACAGAAAAAAAAACAAAGAAAAGTAAAACAGAGTGTGACAAGCATGTGCCATTTCTGAGCTGTAATGGTGCAATATAAACAAGAAATAATTTTCTTTCTTTTCTTAGTCAGAGAACCATGTAAAACTTGCTTGAATTTGGTGAAATAGTTGACGTTAGAAAAATGGTGTCTAATAAAACATAGCCTATTTTTTAATATTGGAGATTGCATTCACATATTTTTACTGGCCTTGTACCTGAAAGTGGTGTAATATTTAATTCCTGATCATGACTATGTTTTTGTGCAAAATTCTGCAGATCAGGGCCAAGTGAAATCCCCTTGTTTTCGAACTGAACGTTTGGAGACAGTTAATGAAATACCTGCAGGTCACAGTTCAGCAGCGGAACTTCCAGGAAGTCTTGCGCAACACCAAAAACTACAGCAGTGCTGAGGTCTGTTGCGTCAAACAAGCTGTTCTGTTTGTACCATTCCATCTCAGTGTTTCAAAACATCCGGATGAAATGAGAATTATTTAGTTGCCAAGAATTGTTTGCGATTTTGTGAACACCCTACAGTGCAGCACGCTGTTCTCAGCTGTGATGAGAGGAACACACAGTGATATTGTGTCGCAACTTCTTGGCCTCAGTTTTGGTCATAAATGAGTTTCAGAGTCTCACTTCAGGTGATCTGACTTTCAAAGGGAACAGCAATTTTTATTGCCTCATGTCCTCCACAGACATGATCCTTTGATTGTTAGCAGTTTTTGTTATTCCTCTTTTTCCCCAATTGATTTCCTTCTACAGAAGACCCATTGCTGAACATTTCATCTGTCTCTTCATGTTTCTTATACCTTAAGGTTATTTTAATTTTTGTTTTTCTCATTTTGTTTTGTTTTATTATATATATATATATATATACTGTACTTGGCTTTTTTTGATTTGTTTGATTGTATTTTATTTGAATTTATGAATGTCATTGAGGTCATACATTTATTGAAAAATGTTGTCTTGTGGTGGTAAAATTTGGATTCCATTAAAATAACCTCTATCTTGTTGACTCACTTTTTTCTACTTTTTTAAACAGTCATGGCAGACCAACAAAAGAAAACATTGCTCACAAAAAAAGTGGAAATAATCAATCATTTTCACTTTGAATCCAGTTTTAATGAAAACATTCCACTCCAAACTGCATGTTTTTACTGACACAAGGGTTTGCACTGCTGCAATAACAAAAGGCTTCTCCAGGTTGCTGTTGATGACTCCTCAGAAGCTGCAGCAGACCCCACAGCCTCCAGAAGAGCAGCAGCCGCAGCAAAAGTCACTGTTGCTGTCTCTGTTGTCCTCACCTTCATCTGCCTTCAGCAGAGCTCTTCTCTTCCACTCATGAAGGTGAGAATGTCAGTTGCATCAAAAACATTGATGATAATTTCTCTTGTTGCTCTGACTGATTTTATTTGAAGGAGGAAGATTTGGGGCAGATGAAGCCCAGTCAAGGTTCTGGAGATGAGAACACGTCCCTGAAATCATGGGAGGTTTGTTCTTGTGGAGACAGAGTTCAGGAACATCAACTCAAGTCTGTCTCTCTCTCACACAGGGCATGTCGGTGGGTGGAGGGAGCTATGGCTCAGGAAGATATGTTCAGCTCACATCATATGCTGCAACAAAGTAGCTGCATTGACTTTCTTCTTCACCATTGTCCAGCATGTGTGCGATGCTTATATCGAGTGCTCCTGACCAGTTATGTAACGACTTGGAAAAACTACCTATTGTCCAGATTGATGGAAGTTGTCATTAAAGTATTCAATAAAATGTTGGTCACATTAGTGGCTTCTTTCACACTCCATTATATTCTAATTTGCATCGTCGGTCGTTGACATGTCCCAAGGTAAGCTATGGCTCTGGAAGTCCTGGTCTGCACTCATCATCTGGTACACGCACACACTGACGCTACATTGTAGCTGCAATGACTTTCTTCTTCACCATTGTCCAGCATGTGTGCGATGCTTATATCGTGTGCTGCTGTCAAGTAATGTTATGACCTGGCAAAACTACGTTTTGTCCAGACAGATGGAAGTTCTTATTAAAATATTCAATAAAATGTTCGGCTTCATCACTGGCTTGTTTCACACTCCATTACATACTTATTTTGCATAGTTGGTTGTTGACATGTCCCAAGGTGCATTCTGGGTAATATCATTGATATGGGTTTGGACAGTGAAGTTGTTGGATAACTGACTAATAAGTTACTGGGAAAGAAAACATTTCGCCTCCTATCCAGCAGGCTTCTTCAGTTCTGATGAGCTGGGTTGGAGCTCAGGCTCATATTGGGCCAGTTGAGGGCAAAGGTGTGAATGGACAGGGGTGGAGCCAGTCCCGTGTGATGGGTGACAAGAGTCAGCATTATGCTGATGGAGATGTGCTTATGGGTCCCCACCCATTGAGGATGGGTATTAATGGTCCATTAATGCAAGTGCTGAATGTAGCCCAGGTGGCAATTGGGACTATTCAGATGTTGATACCACGCTGAACAGGTGTGAAGGACCTCTCTAGATCAATGGCTAAATCTGCCTGGGGAGGGTGTTTAGGTCAGCATTGTATGAGGATGAAAGATGGTGTCTCAGTCCTCCACCTCTGTTTAGAGAGGGTTTTTCCACTTTGACAAAAATTGGTCTCTTTCACTCCTCTTTCAAACCACCGGTCTTCTTTCGCCAAAATGCAGACATTGCTGTCTTCAAAAGCGTGTTTCTTGTCCTCTGGATCTAAATGGACTGCTGAGTCTGGACCAGAGGAGTTGGCTCTCCTGTGTTTGGCCATTCGTTTATGGAGAGGTTGTTTAGTTTCTCCAATGTAAAGGTCTGGGACTCGTGGCTGCACTGGACTGCTTAAACCACATTACTCCTTTTGTGGTGAGGCGTTTTGTCCTTGGGGTGGACGAGTTTCTGTCTTATGATGACCTAATGATGCCGTTACGGCGCTGGACATTGTTTTCCTTGTCCTTTGTGTTCCCCTTTGATGTTTCGGTAAATGCCCAGTTGGGGTAGCCACATTTTTGAAGGGCATTTCTGATGTGATTCTGCTCCGTCTCTCTCCCCCTAGGTTTTTGTTGTAGTGGGTTATGAGAGTCAAACGGGAGGTTTTGGTCGGTGTATGTTGGGTTCCTGTACACCTCCATGTTGAGGCTCTTGTCTGCTTCAATGTTAACAGCACAGTCCAGAAAAGGTAGTCTGTTGTTTTCCACATCTTCTCGGGTGAATTTTAAGAATTTTTCTACCACGTTGATGTGTTGTGTGAAGGGTTCAACTTCATCCATTTTAGATTAGATTGTGCCCTTGTATGAAGCCAAAGCAGTGTTCTCAACTTCTTCCATGTACAGGTTCACAACTATGGGTGACAGTGGGGAGCCCATTGCACAACCGTGTTTTTGTCTCTAAAAGGATCCATTGTATAAGAAGGTTGTGGTGAGGCAAACATCCAACAATTCACATATGTTCTCTGGTGAGAGACTGGTTCTGTCAGGTAGACTGACATCGTGGAAGAGTTTCCGTCTTACCGCGGCCACCGCTTCGTTGGTGGGGATACATGTGAAAAGGGATGTGACATCATATGAGAGCATAGTCTCATCCACATCTAGTTTAGTTCCCGGACTCTTTTGTGTGTTAGATGTTTGGCAGTGCTGTATGTTATAGAGTTAATGCTGCTGACAAGAGGTCTTAAAGGCGCTCCTGCCTTGTGGACCTTAGGGAGACCATAAATGCACTGGATGTCTTCCCCTGGGTGTAAGCGGTCGTAAAGGAAACGGTCCAAAGATTTGGACTTCTCAAGTCTTTGCAGACAGTCAATCGCCATCTTCTTGTATGGGTTGGTGGGATGCCTTTTTACGGGTTCATATGTGTCTTTGTCGTTTAACAGCCTTTCCATCTTACTGTGATAGTCAATAGTGATCATAACCACCATGCATCTGCCTTTGTCTGCTGGTAGGATAGTGACATTTCTGTCCTTCTGGAGTGCTGTCAGAGCCTGTTTCTATTCCCTTGTTAGATTGGATGGAGGTATTTTTGCGTTGCTCAGTGCCCTATCCAAATGCACTGCCAATGTGCCAACATGCAACACTGAAGACTGCCTGTTTTCTCAACATGAGATGCAAAAGGCAACTTATTCAACGTCAATATATGAGTGAGGATGCGTCACCAGCTCATCAGGTTGTATGGAAGCGCCATGACACCACACCACAGCTGTGACTAACACTGTCATCCATTCATGTTTTAAGTCTAGAAGACATTCAGCCTTTGGACCCTGATGTCCGCAGACTTCCATAGTTTCATCGGCTTTTTAGTTGCAGGCTGGATGAACTAGTTTGCCTGCTTCATTATCGAAATGAAAACGGTTATTACATGGATTTGTACCAAGAGACTATTGATCTATGACAAATGAGTGATGACACAGCCGATTCTCTGGGTATAAAACTGCACCAGTCCAAGACGTCACTCACTGGAACACTCCATCAGACAAACATGAAGATCTTTCATGTTCTTGCTGCTGTCGCTGTTGTACTCACCTTCATCTGCCTTCAGCAGAGCTCTTCTCTTCCACTCATGAAGGTGAGAATGTCAGTTGCATCGAGAACGTTGATGATAATTTCTCTTGTTGCTCTGACTGATTTTATTTGAAGGATGAAGATTTGGGGCAGATGAAGCCCAGTCAAGGTTCTGGAGATGAGAACACGTCCCTGAAATCATGGGAGGTTTGTTCTTGTGGAGACAGAGTTCAGGAACATCAACTCAACTCTGTCCCTCTCTCTCACACAGGCCACACTGATGGGTGGGGGTGACTTTGGCTTTGGCCTTGGAAGTCCTGTTCTGCACACATCATCTTCAACTGCAAAGTAGCTGCATTGACTTCACCATTGCCCAGTATGAGTTCAATGCTTATATTGAGCGTTTCTGTCCAGTAATGTAATGTCTTGGCAAAACTATATTTTGTCTAGAGCGATGCAATTTTCCTTAAAATGTTATAAACTGTTCGGCTTCATGACTGGCTTCTTTCACACTGCATGACACCTGCTCCTCTGGGTATAAAACTGAGCAGTAGTGATGGGTCGTTCTTTGAACAATTATTTCATTTGAACGACTCTTCAAAAGGAACTGAGAACTATGAGTCATCTCACTTGTGCGCACATACGGTTTCCTCACCATCGTTTTTTTGTTTTGAAAGCCGCTATCGAAAGTCTTGTCATTAACGCTTAATCGTCCACTATAGCTCGAACAGAAGCGTTGGATTCCTCCGCTTTGTTGTTGGATTAATAGTTCCTAAATATGAGTGCATGGATCATGATCAAGAAGATATTCAAGGAAACAGTTGTTGTATTAATTGTTTCGCTCTTTCCCTTCCCTTTCCGGTGTAGAGTTTCGTTCAGTTCTATTTCCCGTTCAAAGAACTAATCGTTCGCAGTTCTTTCGTTCAAACAGAATTGAATGAAACTGTGAACGATTATATATATATATATATAGACATCGATATGTCGATAGATTAATGACACTTATCACAATATGAAAGCATTTCTGTCCAGAAATGTTATGTCAGGCAAAACTACATTTTGTCCAGATTTATGTAATTTTTCTCAAAATATGTAATAAAATGTTCAGCTTTATGACTGGCTTCTTTCACGCTCCGTTGTGCTCTAATTTGCATAGTTGGTCGCTGACATGTCCCAAGGTGTGTTCTGGGTATCACTGATATGGGTTTGCACCAAGTAGCATGTGTTTATAGGACAATTGAGCAATGAGACACTAGGAAACTGAAGCAGGTGATCAGGCATCTGCTTCTCTGGGTATAAAACTGAACACGTCTCTGGATGTTAGACCCAAAACCCACTGGGAAAGTCAATCAAGAAAGTGATGGAGTTCAAAGCAGAGTGTCACGTGTCGAGGAACGTGTAGCGGGAACCAAGTGCGAGTGGTGAAGGTTACAGTGAGGCAGGAGCGAGTAAGAAATAATATTTATTAATTAAACAAACAACAAAAACACAACAGAAAAGCGTGACCGAACCGGGAGAAACTAAGCAAAAGCAGAATGTACAACGAACCGAGAATAAACTACAAAAGAGAACAGGGAACGCATGGAAACTGGGAGAAACAAAACACTAAGTCAGGCACCAGGGATCTAACAAAGAATAATCCAAAGTTAGCTAGCAAGACAGTAATCAAAATGAACAAACTAGAGCATGGCGAGAGAACAAACAAGGAGAGCCACGAGAACCAGGAAAATAAGCTAGCTAGCTCACAGAACGAGAAACCGAACACAGGAGAGCCACGAGAACCAGGAAAATAAGCTAGCTAGCACACAGAACGAGAAACCGAACACAGGAGAGCCACGAGAATCAGGAAAATAAGCTAGCTAGCACACAGAACGAGAAACCGAACAAAGGAGGGCCACGAGAACCAGGAAAATAAGCTAGCTAGCACACAGAACGAGAAACCGAACAAAGGAGAGCCACGAGAATCAGGAGTTACCACGGGGAATAGGAGGAGACCAAATCTCAGGAACTAGAGGAGACGATCACACGGAGCAAAAGGAGAGAGTCCAGGAAACTAGAAGAGTCCCAGGAAACAGAAGGGGATCTGGCCCACGAGATCCCCTTGGGCCAGGGGATCAGGGGTTAATTGGCTCCAGCCGTGTGCCAAAGGAACAGGAAGGGAGGCGGAAGATACCAAAACATGGCTCAAGGGACAAAACAGGAGCAGGATCATGACATAGCCACCCTCACCTATGGTCACGAGCTTTGGGTAGTGACCGAAAGGATGAGATCGCGGATACAAGCGGCTGAGATGAGTTTCCTCCGCAGGGTGGCTGGGCGCACCCTTAGAGATAGGGTGAGGAGTTCGGTCATCCGGGAGGAGCTCGGGGTGGAGCCGCTGCTCCTCCACATCGAGAGGAACCAGCTGAGGTGGCTCGGGCATCTGATCCGGATGCCCCCTGGACGCCTCCCTGGGGAGGTGTTCCGGGCATGTCCTACCGGGAGGAGACCCCGGGGAAGACCCAGGACTCGCTGGAGAGATTATGTCTCCGGTCTGGCCTGGGAACGCCTCGGGATCCCCCGGGAGGAGCTGGAGGAGGTTTGTGCGGACCGGGAAGTTTGGGCTTCCTTGCTCCGAATGCTGCCTCCGCGACCCGACCCCGGATAAGTGGCAGAAGAAGGTGAAGGTGAAGGATCATGACACAGAATTTACTTGTCGTAAACAGATGTAGTCTTGAGATCTGGAGTTTCTACTTCAGTGCTCCTCCCTCTATGAGCGGTATATTCCTCAGGCTCTGCCCTGGCACAGAGAAAAAAGGAGGGTTTTTTTTTCTGCAGCCAGGCAGAGGATGTTTTGTCGTTTTGCTCAGGGGCATGAAGGGTGACACACCTGTGCCACCTTGTGTCATGGCTGCCGGCCTCATTTTAATGTTTCTTAAAAACACCCATTGCGCTTGCTGGCATTGGTTATTTTTTTCTTTCCCAGATGTGTGCAGATCACTTCCCCCTGTCAAATAGTCTGGAGAGAGGCTTCTCTGTCCACAGGGTTTTTTGTTGAAGTGCAACTCATGGCTTCCACACATTACCAGGAGACTCTGGTTCAATTCCAGGTCGGCTTAGTACAGAGAAGGTCCCACCAGTATTCTGACCTGATCAAACAACTTGTCTGTCTTGGTGGTGGTGATTACACACACACACACGCAAGGGTTAAACTTCTTGGATAAACGAAGGAGTGAGATGACTAAAACGTCTCACATGCAGACTGAATTGACGAGGAGGAGAGCGGAAAAGAGACGAGGAAGAGCAAGTCCTTGTGTCATGGCTGCCAACCACATTCTAATGTTTGTTAAAGACACTCCATGCCCTTCCTGGCCTTGTTGGGGCATGAAGGGTGACACACCTGTGCCACCTTGTGTCATGGCTGCCGGCCTCATTTTAATGTTTCTTAAAAACACCCATTGCGCTTGCTGGCATTGGTTATTTTCTTCTTTCTCAGATGCGTGCAGATCACTTCTTCCTGCCAAATGGTCTGGTGAGAGGCTTCTCTGTCCAATGGGTTTTTATTGAACTGCAACTCATGGCTTCCACACATTACCAGGAGATTCTGGTTTAATTCCAAATGACACCTGTTTTAATTCACGTTTTAAGCCGTGAAAACAATTTGCCATGGGGTCCCGGACCAGAATGACCTGATGATAGTTTCCATTACAAGTAGCTTTCTGCAGTTTTACACGGTGCTTGTCAAAAGAAGAGCAGCAGGGGTAAGCCTTGCTAACCAGAAGAAGGGGAAAGGATACCCCAAGATACAAGTGATCTGGGCGACATTTGAGATGAGCCAGTGTGGTGGTGCAGTGCGTAATTATTCTGCGAGAAGCAGAAGCAGCCCAAGAAGCAGGATCCCCGAGGAGGAGACCAGGGTCTCCAAATGTCCACTGCGTATATGAGATGTACATGCACTAAATGCACCATCTACTGTTGTGACTCAGAAGTGTCCAGACTGTGTCTTCAGGCGATGTGACAGATCCAGTGGCTGCAGCTGGTTCAATGCTCACACGGTTCTGGAACTGTTTCCAGTTTCCATCCAGGAGAGTGCAGCAGGTGATCAGACTGCTGCTTCTCTGGGTATAAAACTGAGCTGGTCTCAAGACATCAGGCACAAGACTCACTGGGAAAACTTCAGACATGGAGACCTGTCATGTTTTTGTTGCTGTCGTCACTGTTCTCACCTTCAGTGACCAGCAACAGAGCTTGCTGTTTCATTCACTCAGGTGAGATCAGTTAAATGGAGACGCATCGAAAATGTTTCTTAATATTCGACCTTGTGTGTTGCTCTAATTGGATTATATGGAAGAATTGGAGCAGATCATTTAAGTTTCTGAATATGAGAAGATCGCCCTGAAACAGTGTCAGTTTTCTGGCCTCACATTTCGATGTGGTAGCTCAGCAGGTTGGATGTGACGGGCCATGACTCCATATCCTCATCAACAGGCCCTGCAGCTTTCCTCCATGAGAGTGGAATTCTGACATGTTTTCAGACACTGAGCCTTTGGGTCCCGATGCACACGGACATCCGTAGTTTCATCGTCTTTTGAGAAAGTTTTAGTTGCGTCCTGGATTAACTAGTTTGCCTGCTTCGTTATCTAAATTAAATCAGTAATTACATGGATTTGCACCAAGAGACTATTGATCTATGACAAATGAGTGATGACACAGAAGATTCTCTGGGTATAAAACTGCACCAGTCCAAGACGTCACTCACTGGAACACTCCATCAGACAAACATGAAGATCTTTCATGTTCTTGCTGCTGTCGCTGTTGTACTCACCTTCATCTGCCTTCAGCAGAGCTCTTCTCTTCCACTCATGAAGGTGAGAATGTCAGTTGCATTGAAAACGTTGATGATAATTTCTCTTGTTGCTCTGACTGATTTTATTTGAAGGAGGAAGATTTGGGGCAGATCACGGCCAGTCAAGGTTCTGAAGATGAGAACACGTCCCTGGAATTATGGAAGGTTTGTTGTTGTGGAGACGTACAGTTCAGACACTTCAACTCAAGTCTGTGCCTCTTTCTCACAGGGCATACCGATCCCTGATGAGGGCTTGGCAATGGAACGTCCTGAACTTCTACATCACCATTGCCCAGCATGTGTGTGATGCTTATGCCAAACGTTTCCATCCAGAAATTTTACATCTTGGCAAAACTACATTTTGTCCTCACTGATGTAAATTTCCTTAAAATGTTACAATAAGATGTTCGGCTTCACGACTGGCTTCTTTCACACTCTGTTATGCTCTAATTTGCATAGTTGGTCGCTGACATGTTCCAAGGTGTGTTCTGGGTGATATCAATGATATTCTGACTTGCCAAAGTGGGTCAGTCGCCGGGGGGCGTGGTCTCATGTTGTGAATGTTGTGAATGTGGATTTAAAGATGGCGGAGCTTGGTCACATACAAGCGGCGCTTTATCTTTTCAAAAAAAAAGGAAAAAAATGACGTCTGTCGGGTCATAATGTCCTCCTTGATCGCTCGCAATTCAGCGAGTTTCACCACCTCCTCCAGGAGGTTCAGCTGGATGATGAGCCATTCCAGCGGTACTTTCGACTGAACCGCAGCCAGTTTTATGACCTGTTGGCCCGGATCAGTGCTCGGATTTCCCATGAGGACACCAACTGCTGGCGCTCAATCCCTGCGGCTGAACGGCTGTCCATTTGCCTTTGGTAAGGTAGTCAGTGTGTAATTTTATTATGTGCTGAAGTCAGTCTGAACAGTTTTATATATATATATATATATATATATATATATATATATATATATATATATATATAAATGAACGTGGTTACAGTCGCAATTACTGTATGCATGACGTCATTTGGAAGACACACAGACTGTACACCTCGAATATATTCTGACAAGTGGATGTTTAAAATACAAACTTTGTGATTATTGTCAGTAGGCGCCACTCAGTGGCTAAAACTCAATTCAACAGTTATAAAGTCAATATGTTTTGTGTGAAGGTAGTGTCCTAAGATTAATATTTATTTTTGGTTCTCATGTTTGCATATTCATGTATATGAATATGCAAACAGTATTTGTGTTTATGTATTCACAAGTATTTATTAAATTTTTCAGGTATCTTGCAACTGGAGATTCATTCAGGACCATCGCCAACAGCTTCCGTGTTGGTGTGTCAACTGTCCAAGGAATAGTCCCAGAAGTTGCAGCAGCCATTTGGGATTGCCTTGTGGGGCAGTTCATGGCAGTCCATTGCTCAACAATTTGAAGAGCGATGGAACTTTCCGCTTTGCTGTGGGGCCCTGGACGGGAAACACATCATCATGAAATCCCCACCCAACTCAGGATCTCTTTTTTACAACTACAAGGGAACTTTTTCTCTAGTTCTCCTTGCAGTTGTAGACTCCAAATACTGCTTCCGAGTGATTGATGTTGGTGGGTACGGGAGAAGTAGCGATGGTGGGATCCTGGGAAATTCAGCCTTTGGTCAGGCTCTAAGATCCGCTTCTCTCTCCCTGCCTGCTGACCGTCCACTTCCCGGAGATGGCCACAGAGGACCACAGCCATATGTGTTCGTGGCAGATGAGACCCCCTCCCTCCTGAGCGAAGTGTGTACAACTACCGTCTGGCCAGGGCCCGGCTGGTTGTTGAGAATGCTTTTGGCCTTTTTCATCACAGTGGAGGTTGTTTAGGCGCGTCATTGATGTCCATCCTGATGTTGTGGAGAAGTGCGTGATGGCTACGTGTGTTCTTCACAATTACACATGGGTGTCACATCAGCAAGACAGAGCGTGCCATTTCATGCAGGCGAGCCACTTCCAGGTCTGGGTCGTGTTGCAGCGAACAGCCAGAGCAGGGAAGCTCTCCGGGTGAGGGAAACCTTTGTGGAGTGCTTCTCTGCAGAGGGGGCAGTTCCATGGCAGCCACACACCGAGAGCACATTCAGTGCACCACAACGGCTCTTTTCAGAGCCACACACCTAAACCTAAAAGAGCATAAGTTCCTTGCATATTATTTATCATCTCTGCAATAAAATAAAACTGTGTCCCTTTTGTTTCACTTGAGTTGTTGAGTTTTGCACTGTGTTTTTCAGTTTATTCACTTGAAACTAAGCATTTTTACAACAAAACCAAGGTTCCCATTCAAAACATGTATGAACAAAAATAGACACATTTCTGTACATACACAACTGTAATAGACTTTCTTTATGAAAGCAGCTTGCCTGGAAGAATGAAGGACTTGAGAGAGAAGGGAAGGACAGGGAGCCTGGTTCCTATGATCCAGAAATTGGAAATGAAAAATACATAAATAAATAAATAAAAGAAATTAAACAAGAACATCATTTAATAACTGAATTAGCTGCTTGTTTCTCGAGTGCGTTCATAAACTAAATTGTGAATGTCCAAAAGAAGAGCTTGTTTTTTTTTCTAGCGACAATCACTGGATCATCGGAACCAGGCTCATCAAAAATGACTCCTCTGCTGAGGGAGGTGGAGCAGTGGGTTTGGACAGAGAGGCGAGGAGAACCCGTGGCAAATCTCTGTCCTCCTCTTCCATGAATGATGTAGATGACAGCTTCCTTTTTTGTTCTGTAAATAAGGAATATATTGATTTCAATTATATACGTCAATGATTAATAATAACAATAACCTGTATATCACAAATCACAGATAAATGATAAGTAAAATGTTGCTATGACAATTTATGTTATGGAGTTTAAACATTTTAATAACAATTATTTGAAGGAGAAAGATTTGGGGGAGATGAAGCCCAGTCAAGGTTCTGGAGATGAGAACACGTCCCTGAAATCATGGAAGGTTTGTTTGAATGGAAACATGGTACAGGAACATCAACTCAAGTCTGTCCCTCTCTCTCACAGGCCACACAGTATAGGAGCCCCAATCCAGGGTGAGTTGTCTATGGAAGGCATGATCTTCCCAAATCATGAAATATGCCACACACACTGACGCTACATTGCAGCTGCAATGACTTTCTTCTTCACCATTGTCCATCATGTGTGCGATGCTTATATCGTGTGCTCCTGACCAGTAATGTTATAACTTGGGAAAACTACGTTTTGTCCAGACAGACATCATTTTCCTCAAAATATTATCATAATATGTTCAGCTTTATGACTGGCTTCTTTCACACTCTGTTATGCTCTAAATTGCATAATTGGTTGCTGACTTGTCCCAAGGTGCATTGTGGGTAATATCAATGATAAGTTGTTGAATAACTGAGCGATGAGGTACTTGGAAACTGCAGCAGGTGATCAGACACCTGCCTCTCTGGGTGCAAGTGATTTATGACAGAGATCGGTTCCAACCAACTGGTCGTAAGTCAGATTGAACGTAAGTTGAATGCCATTCGAAATAGCCGACGCAAGGGTGATAGGTGCTACTGTAGTAAGTTTTAATACAACTCTGCACTATTTTGGTCGCAGTAGTGCTTCATTCAACTAAAGGATACAATCGTTGCACATGTTGTTCTTTGCAGCTAGAAAAGTCCACAGATCTGAGTTTTTAGGGGGCCAACACAACAACAACATTTTCATTCCAATTACCAACCAAGGTTGGTCTGTGATGTGTTAAAAGTGAGTTTTTCCCAATAACTAGCGCCGAGAATGGTCGTAATTGCTCACCATGTCCAATATTTACAACCAAAATGATGTGGCATTCGTTCATTAACTTTTAACAAACTTTGTTGCATAGTTTCATTTTACTTGGCTTTGAGTGTTCTGAAGAAGAAGTTTATTTGAAGGAGGAAGACTTGGGGCAGTCAAGGCCAGTCAAGGTTCTGGAGATGAGAACACGTCCACATGGAATGTTTATTCAAATGTAGAAAGAGTTCAGAAATATCAACTCAAGTCTGTCTCACTCTCACACAGGTCGATGAGTGGAGGCAGCGGTGGCAAGGGTATGGAAATCATCAAATCACCAAATCATAGGCTACAAAGCCACACTGACGCTATAAAGCATCTGCAATGACTTTCTTCTTCACCATTGCCCAGCATGTGTGCGATGCTAATATCAAGTGCTTCTGTCCAGAAATGTTACGTCTTGGCAAAACTACATTTTGTCCAGACTGATGTAATTTTCCTCAAAATATTATAATAAAATGTTCAGCTTCATGACTGGCTTCTTTCAAAATGTGTTATGCTCTAATTTGGATAGTTGGTCGCTGACATGTTCCAAGGTGCATTGTGGGTAATGTCAAAGATCTGGATTTCGGCCAAATTGTTGGATCACTGAGCAATGAGATCCAGAACTCACTGGAAAAGTCAAAAATGAAAGTGATGGAGTTCAAAGCCGAGTTTAAACTTGCAGTAAACAGTAGGGGATTAGAGTTTCTACTTCAGTGTGCTCCACCCTCTCTCAGCAGTTTATACCTCGGACTCTGCCCTGGAATAAAGGAAAAACTGAGGGGCGTTTTCTGCAGCCAGGCAGAGGATGTTTCGTTGTTTTGCTTGGGGCGTGGAAGTTGACACACCTGTGTCACCTTGGGTCTTGGCTGCCAACGTCATTCTCATGTTTGTTAAAGACACTCCATGCCCTTCCTGGCCGTGGTTATTTTTTCTTCCACAGATGCGTGCAGATCACTTCCCCCTGCCAAATAGTCTGGTGAGAGGCTTTTGTTTAACTGCAACTCATGGCTTCCACACATTACCAGGAGATTCTGGTTGAATTCCAAATGACACATGTTTTAATTCACGTTTTAAGCCGTGAAAACAATTTGCCATGGGGTCCCGGACCAGAATGACCTGATGATAGTTTCCATTACAAGCAGCTTTCTGCAGTTTAACCCGGTGCTTGTTGAAAGAAGAGCAGCAGGGGTAAGCCTTGCTAACCAGAAGAAGGGGAAAGGATACCTCAAGATACAAGTGATCTGGGCGTCATTTGAGCTGAGCCAGTGTGGTGGTGCAGTGTGTAATTATACTGCTAGAAGCAGAAGCAGCCCAAGAAACAGGATCCCCGAGGAGGAGACCAGGGTTCCCTCAAGATGATCGTTGCTGCTTCTCTTGGTATAAAGCTGAGCTAGTCTCAAGACATTATATGGAAGAATTGGAGCAGATCAGTCAAGCTTCTGAATATGAGAAGATCTCCCTGAAACCGTGGCAGTTTTCTGGCCTCATATTTCGATGTGGTATCTCACCAGGTTGGATGTGATGGGCCATGACACCATATCCTCATCAACAGGCACTGCAACTTTCGTCTATCACAGCGGAATTCGGACATTTTTTAAGTCTAGAAGACACTCAGCTTCTGGGTCCCGATGCACCTGGACTTCCGTAGTTTCATCCGCTTTTGAGAAAGTTTTAGTTGCGGGCTGGATGAACTAGTTTGCCTGCTTCATTATCTGTTTGAAAATAATAATCACATGGATTTGTACCAAGAGACTATTGATCTATGACAAATGAGTGATGACACAGCCGATTCTCTGGGTATAAAACTGCACCAGTCCAAGACGTCACTCACTGAAACACTCCATCAGACAAACATGAAGATCTTTCATGTTCTTGCTGCTGTCGCTGTTGTACTCACCTTCATCTGCCTTCAGCAGAGCTCTTCTCTTCCACTCATGAAGGTGAGAATGTCAGTTGCATGGAGAACGTTGATGATAATTTCTCTTGTTGCTCTGACTGATTTTATTTGAAGGAGGAAGATTTGCGGTAGATGAAGCCCAGTCAAGGTTCTGGAGATAAGAACACGTCCCCGAAATCATGGAAGGTTTGTTCAAATGGAGACAGAGTTCAGGAACATCAACTCAAGTCTGTCTGTCTCTCACACAGGCCACGATGGGTAGGAGAATCATCAGTGGGGGCGGTGGCTGTGGAAAGTGTTTCTGATCATTAATGTTACAACTTGGGAAAACCATGTTTTGGGCAGACTGATGTAATTTTCCTCAAAATATTATAATAAAATGTTTGGCTTCATGACTGACTTCTTTCACACTGTGTTATGCTCTAATTTGCATAGTTGGTTGCTGACATGTTCCAAGGTGCATTGTGGGTAATATCAAAGATCTGGGTTTTGATCAAGTTGTTGGATCACTGAGCAATGAGATACTCAGAAACTAATAAAACTGAGCACATTTCAGGATGTCAGATCCAGGACACGCTGGAAAAGTCATAAATGAAAGCGATGGGATTCAAAGCTGAGATTAAACTTGCAGTAAACAGTCGGGGTATCACAAACCCCCCTCCGTATGCTCCATTTTGTTTGGACTGCATCCTGCTCCTGCCTTTTTCTCCACCTCTCTTGCAGGATTGGGGGCCTGTTTCCCACCACAGACACACACACACCTGAGTCTGATCCCGCAATCATGCCCTGCACTACTTGAACGCCGGCCAGTTGACAACCGGTGTCAGTTCGTCACGTTTTCTCCCTGGTATGACCCTCCACGTTCGTCTCTGCATCTTGAATGATTCATTTCTTCGCTTCCCTGGACTTGCTACGCGCTCACGGATGCTTGTTAATTCATTTGACTGTTTCTGTTTGATTATTGGACTTTCTCACCATCTGTTGTATTTTTGTATTACATTTGTCTTTTCCAGCTCCCTTAGTTATTTATAGTAGTTTTATTTCTGTATTTCTTGGATCCTCCTACGTGATGAGAAGTAGAGTAAATTTTTCTTTTCTTAGGTCTCTTTGTTCTTTGTTTCATGTCCGGTTTAACTCCTTCTGTCCTGAGATTTAGTAACAGAAGTGAGTTTAATTAAACTGTTGAACTTAAACTCCAGTCTCTGTCTGCTGCACTTGGGTCTTCAGACTACGTTCCTAAGAGGGGGATTGGAGTTTCTACTTTAGTGTGCACCACCCTCTATCAGCCACCTTGTCATTCTCAGTTTGTTAACACTAATTTCCCTTCCTGGCCTTGGTTATTTTTTCTTACCCGGATGTGTGCCGATCACTTCCCCCTGCCAAAATAGTCTGGTGAGAGGCTTCTCTGTCCACAGGGTTTTTTGTTGAACTGCAACTCATGGCTTCCACACATTACCAGGAGATTCTGGTTGAATTCTGATCAAACGTCTATCAGAGCCCAAATTCGACACAGACACCTGTTTTAAGCCGTGAAGACACTCTGCCTTGGGGTCCAGGAGCAGCATGATGGGAGGAAAGCTTCTATTACAAGCAGCTCTCTGCAGTTTTACCTGGTGCTTGTCGAGGTAACAGTAGCTGGACTTACGGTACGTACAGACCAAACGCGACTTCCGCGAGCGACACGACTGATTTGCATAGAAAGTCAATGGGGTTGGCCGATTGACGGCGACCAACATGGCAGCGACACGACTGGGGTGTGCAACGCTACAAGATTTGAGCTACATACGGCGACTCCGGCTACTCAAGACAACACAACGCCAGTGACGTAACGCATGAGGGGGAAATTGGAAAAGAATAGGAAAAAAATGGAGGACATGCTGATTTCTGCGGTGGCTGCATGCCCGGTCATTTACGACCCGCAATGCCCATTTTACCGGGATAGAAACAGAAAGGAGCTTGCCTGGAGGGAAGTCAGCAAAACCATTGACGTCCCCGGTGAGTTGTGACATTTATCATCAATATACGTAGCGCACGCGTTGTAGTGGCTGTATCGTCGGGATATTTAACATAAATATTTACTTTTCCTTCAGTGGAAATCTGCAAAAAAAAATGGAAGGGACTCAGGGATATGTACATGAGAGAGAAGAGGAAGGCCATGGAGAAAAAGAGTGGGTCAGCAGCATCTAGCCAGGGAAAGTGGAGGAGGTTCGCCGTCCTGTCCTTCCTGGACCCCTTCATCACCCCGAGGGAGACGTCGGGGAACATGACTACAGCAGCAGCAGCAGGTAATAGTTGTTGTTGAGGATCTAAATACTCGCTATATTAAAGTGTAATGAGCTTTCTGAATAGGAAATATAATCACACAATGTTCTCATTTTACAGAAACATGTCATCATGTTGATGAGGAAGAGGAGGAATTTGAAGAAACCTTTGATGAAAGTGCAGAGGTGGAACCTCCTGCTTCCTCTTCTGCTGCTGCTGCTGCTGCGTCAGCTCCTCCACCTTCACCTGCTGCTGGCTCATCCACATCCTCTGCTGGTCCCTGAAGTATGTATAAAAATAATTTTTAGGCATTCAATATTAAGTGATTGTACTGTTATTAAAATGTTTCTACTCCATAACATAACTTGTCATAGCAACATCATTTTACTTGTCATTTATCTGTGATTTATGATATACAGGTTATTGTTATTACTAATCATTGACGTATACAATTGAAATCAATATATGCCTTATTTACAGAACAAAAAAGGAAGCTGTCATCTACATCATTCATGGAAGAGGAGGACAGAGAGTTGCCACGGGTTCTCCTCGCCTCTCTGTCCAAACCCACTGCTCCACCTCCCTCAGCAGAGGAGTCATTTTTGCTGAGCCTGGTTCCGATGATCCAGAGATTGTCGTTAGAAAAAAAAGAGGCTTTACTTTTGGACATTCACAATTTAGTTTATGAATGCACTAGGGAAGCTAATTAGGTTATTCAATTATGTTCTTGTTTAATTTCTTTTATTTATTTATGTATCTTTCATTTCCAATTTCTGGATCATAGGAACCAGGCTCCCTGTCCTTCCCTTCTCTCTCAAGTCCTTCATTCCTCTAGAATCAGAATCAGAATCAAATTTATTGCCATGGTCAGTGGGGAGCCCACTGACTAGGAAAGTGCCTTGGAATAAAGTGCAACAAAAAACAAATAAAATAAAATAAAATAAAATAAATAGAATAACATAACAACAAGGCTGTTCACGAATTTAACAGTCTGACGGCCGAGGGGAAGAAGCTGTTCCTGTGACGGGAGGTTCTGGTCTGGATGGACCGTAGCCTCCTGCCAGAGGGAAGAGGAACAAACAGTCCATGTCCAGGGTGAGAAGGGTCGGCTCTGATCCGACCTGCACGTCTCTGGGTCCTAGAGGCAAGCTGCTTTCATAAAGAATCTATATGAGTTGTGTATGTACAGGAATGTGTCTTTTTGTTAATAAATGTTTTGAATGGGAACCTTGGTCTTTTTGTAGAAATGCTTAGTTTCAAGTTAAGAAACTGAAAAACACAGTGCAAAACTCAACAATTCAGGTTAAACAAAATGGACACAGTTTTATTTTATTGCAGAGATGATAAATAATATGCAAGGAACTTATGCTCTTTTAGGTTTAGGTGTGTGGCTCTTAAAAGAGCCGTTGTGGTGCACTGAATGTGCTCTAGGTGTGTGGCTGCCATGGAACTGCCCCCTCTGCAGAGAAGTACTCCACAAAGGTTTCCCTCACCCGGAGAGCTTCCCTGCTCTGGCTGTTCGCTGCAACACGACCCAGACCTGGAAGTGGCTCGCCTGCATGAAATGGCACGCTCTGTCTTGCTGATGTGACACCCGTATGTAATTGTGAAGAACACACGTAGCCATCACGCACTTCTCCACAACATCAGGATGGACATCAATGACGCGCCTAAACAACCTCCACTGTGATGAAAAAGGCCAAAAGCATTCTCAACAACCAGCCGGGCCCTGGCCAGACGGTAGTTGTACACACTTCGCTCAGGAGGGAGGGGGTCTCATCTGCCACGAACACATATGGCTGTGGTCCTCTGTGGCCATCTCCGGGAAGTGGACGGTCAGCAGGCAGGGAGAGAGAAGCGGATCTTAGAGCCTGACCAAAGGCTGAATTTCCCAGGATCCCACCATCGCTACTTCTCCCGTACCCACTAACATCAATCACTCGGAAGCAGTATTTGGAGTCTACAACTGCAAGGAGAACTAGAGAAAAAGTTCCCTTGTAGTTGTAAAAAAGAGATCCTGAGTTGGGTGGGGATTTCATGATGATGTGTTTCCCGTCCAGGGCCCCACAGCAAAGCGGAAAGTTCCATCGCTCTTCAAATTGTTGAGCAATGGACTGCCATGAACTGCCCCACAAGGCAATCCCAAATGGCAGCTGCAACTTCTGGGACTATTCCTTGGACAGTTGACACACCAACACGGAAGCTGTTGGCGATGGTCCTGAAGGAATCTCCAGTTGCAAGATACCTGAAAAATTGAATAAATACTTGTGAATACATAAACACAAATACTGTTTATATATTCATCTACATGAATATGAAAGCATGAGAACAGAAAATAAATATTAATCTTAAAACACTACCTTCACACAAAACATATTGACTTTATAACTGTTGAATTAAGTTTTCGCCACTGAGTGGCGCCTACTGACAATAATCACAAAGTTTGTATTTTAAACATCCACTTGTCAGGATATATTAGAGGTGTACAGTCTGTGTATCTTCCAAATGAGGTCATGCATACAGTCATTGCTACTGTAACCACGTTCATATATATATATATATATATATATATATATATATATATATATATATATATATATAACTGTTCAGACTGACTTCTGCACATAATAACATTACACATTGACTACCTTACCGAAGGCAAATGGACAGCCGTTCAGCCGCGGGGATTGAGCGCCGGTAGTTGGTGTCCTGATGAGAAATCCGAGCACCGATCCGGGCCAACAGGTCGTCGGCTGCGGTTCAGCCGAAAGTACCGCTGGAATGGCTCGTCATCCAGCCGAAGCTCCTGGAGGAGGTGGTGGAACTCGCCGAATTGCGAGCGATTTCGGAGGACATCATGTACCCACAGACGTCGTTTTTTCCTTTTTTTCCCCAAAAGATAAAGCGCCGCAACTGCTTGTATGTGACCAAGCTCCGCCATCTTTAAATCCACAATTCACACGCACACAACTTGGGACCACACCCCCCGGCGACTGACCTACTTTCGATCCGGACAGGTGGCGACTAATGACGACAGGAGCAAGCGACCTGCTGCTGACGACTGGCGCTACAGCCACTGAAATGTCGCGTTCGGTGTGTATGTACCTTAAGCCTTGCTAACCAGACAACCCAGTCTCACTGAACAACGTACAATAACGACGTTTGTCCACTCCAAGAAAACGTAATGGTTTGACGAATTTGCCTCAAAAAACGTATCCCAGGTACATTTAATTTCTCAATGGCTTAGTGAAAGGCGTTCCTTTGGTCACGTGACTGACAGCTTTCTCTCCTGTCTGAACACAAAACATGGTGGACATCCGTTCTATTTTGCTCTAAATTGTGAGATTTTAAAACAACTTTGTTGACTTTTGATCGCATTTCTAGCGACAAATATATTCTATATTGGGTTGGTTATCTGCTCGCACTGAAAAACGTGTAATAACTACGTTTGTCCACTTTACATACCGTAATACATTGACGAATTTGCCTCAAAAATCGTTTCTCTCGTACGTTTCATTTCTCAATGGCTTTATGAATGGCGTGCCTCTGGTCACGTGACTGACAGAGCACAAAACATGGCGGACACCCGTTCTAGTTTTGCTTTAAATTGTGAGATTATAAAACAATTAAAAGCTATTGTTGCGTTTTGATCAAATTTCTTGCGACAAATGTACGCCTTACTTTCATTTTTTCCGCTCGTTTCATGTGTATGACGCTTTGTTTTTTTTTTCGTTTTGACCCAGATTCTCTCGTAGGTCTCAATTCAATGGTATTATTGTACAGCTGGCCAGTAATTCCACAGCCAATTGCGGGGTTGTAAAATAATTAAAAGCTTTTGTTGAGTAGTAATCACATGTAATGTACTCTTTAATTTTTAAATATTATGTCATGAAAATGATATAATATTTATTATCCGACTGGGGAAGGAAGTGGATGGCAGGAACTTACGTCACGGACCAAATACGTTATTTATTTATCATTTGTATCGAATACATTTCTACGCCAAATAGTATTATCGGATATTTAAAATCGTGTCAACTGCATATGAAGTCTTTTGGCAAGAAAGGAAGTTCCGTGATTTATTCGTTTTGCTGACTCACTCTTCGTTCTCCATCACTGACGTCAGCGGACCATTCCAAACCTCCCAAGCCGAAGTTTCTATTTTTCATTCTGTTTAAATATGTACACGTGTTGTGGACGCCGACGTTTCTTTGGAGACGTGAATTCTTGCTTTGGATGAATAATTAAATTATACAACACGTCGGACTTTGACGTCATCAGTGGTCGACCAGAACAAAAACATGGCGGAAAGTCATTTGGCTTGACTTCGGAAGAAACTCCTCTTGTTTTTTGTTTATCATCCTTTCGTCTATTTAGCGTCTGTCAGTGATTTTGTAGAATTGCAATACTGCGTTTGCTGTTGGTACTGTAGAAGCTTATTTTGTTCTCCGGGAGTTGCCACACCTCTGTGGTCTCTTCAGCACCGTGTTCCACTTTACAACAAAGGACTATGCTGTCTCTTAGTGACACAACTAAGATTAATGATGTCACTGAGACAGCAAAGTCGATCACAGTCACTTTTGATGAGCCACCCCCTCACCTCTCCCCTCTTCCTCTTTCTCTTGACATCATGGAGCAGGACGTGTGCACTCAGTTCAGGAAGCTGAACCTACAGAAGGCTGTGGGTCCGGACAGAGTTTTCCCTGCCATCCTGAGGCATTGTGCTGCTGAGCTGGCTCCAGTGTTCACGGACATCTTCAATGCTTCCTTGGTGTCCTGTCATGTTCCTGCCTGCTTTAAGCCCTCCACTATCATTCCTGTTCCCAAGAAGGCCAGGATCACAGGACTGAATGACCAGTGGCACTGACGCCTGTGGTCATGAAGTCCTTTGAGCGCCTGGTCCTGTCTCACCTGAAATCCATCACTGCTTCTCACCTGGACTCATTGCAGTTTGCCTACAGAGCCAACAGATCTGTGGACGATGCAGTGAATTCATTCATTTCCTTCTGGTGCATCTGGACTGCCCAGGAACCTATGCCAGGATCCTGTTTGTAGACTTCAGCTCTACCTTTAACACGATTCTTCCAGCTGTGCTGCTTGAAGACAAGCTTCGCCAGCTCGACGTGCCTGACTCCCTCTGCAGATGGATGACAGACTTCCTGACCAGCTTGCATCAACGTGTGCGGCTGGGGACGACTGTCTCTGACACTCTGACCTTCAACATCGGGTCTCCTCAGGGCTGTGTTCTCTCTCCATGGCTCTCTCCATGGCTCTACACTAACTGCTGCACCTCCAGCCACGAGTCCGTGAAGCTGATCAAGTTTGCGGATGACACCACCATCATCGGGCTCATCATGAGTCGGCTTACAGGAGGGAGGTGGAGCGGCTGGTGTCCTGGTGCAGCCACAACAACCTAGAGCTCAACGCTCAGAAGACAGTGGAGATGGTCATAGACTTCAGGAGAGTAACAGTTTCTCTGTCCCCTCTCATGTTGGCTGGTTTACCTATTCCTATTGTAGACTCCTTCTGCTTCCTAGGAACCACTATCACTGAAGACCTCAAATGGGAGCCAACCATCAGGTCCCTCCTCAGGAAGGCCCAGCAAAGAATGTTCTTTCTAAGGCAGCTACGGAAACTACGACTGCCGACAAAGTTGCTGGTGGAGTTCTACACGGCCATCATCCAGTCCATCCTCACCTCCTCTATCACTGTCTGGTACAACAGTGCCACCTCCAGGGACAAGAGCAGACTTCAGCGCATCGTACGTTCTGCTGAGAAGGTGATCGGTTGCAACCTGCCACCTCTTCAGGACCTGTATGTCTCTAGGACCCAGAGACGTGCAGGTCGGATCAGAGCCGACCCTTCTCACCCTGGACATGGACTGTTTGTTCCAGTTCCCTCTGGCAGGAGGCTGCGGTCAATCCAGACCAGAACCTCCCGTCACAGGAACAGCTTCTTTCCCTCGGCTGTCAGACTGTTGAATTTGTGAACAGACTTGTTGTTATTCTATTTATTTTATTATTTATTTATTTTTTGTCAGCACTTTATTCCAAAACACTTTCCTAGTCAGTGGGCTCCCCACAGACCATGGCAATAAATTTGATTCTGATTCTGATTGATTCTGATTCTGATTCTGATTCTAGAAGACACTCAGCCTTTGGCTCACAGACCTCCATAGTTGCATCGGCTTTTGAGAAAGTTTTAGTTGCAGGCTGGATGAACTAGTTTGCCTGCTTCATTATCGAAATGAAAACAATAATTATCTGGATTTGTACCAAGAGACTATTGCTCTATGACAAGTGAGTGATGACAAAGCTGATTCTCTGGGTATAAAACTGCACCAGTCCAAGACGTCACTCACTGGAACACTCCATCAGACAAACATGAAGATCTTTCATGTTCTTGCTGCTGTCGCTGTTGTACTCACCTTCATCTGCCTTCAGCAGAGCTCTTCTCTTCCACTCATGAAGGTGAGAATGTCAGTTGCATCGAAAGCGTTGATGATAATTTATTTTGTTGCTCTGACTGATTTTATTTGAAGGAGGAAGATTTGGGGCAGATGAAGCCCAGTCAAGGTTCTGGAGATGAGAACACGTCCCTGAAATCATGGAAGGTTTGTTCTTGTGGAGACATACAGTTCAACCACTTCAACTCAAGTCTGTCCCTCTTTCTCACGGGACAAAATGGTTCCTGGGCCAGGCCATGGACTGGCCGGCGGCTATTCCATGATCTTCCCAGATCATTAAATATGCTACACACACACTGACGCTAAAAAGTAGCTGCATTGACTTTCTTCATCACCATTGCCCAGCATGTGTGCGATTCTTATATTGTGTGCTCCTGGCCAGTAAAGTTAGCAACATTATTATTACTACTATTTTGTCCAGCCAGATGTCATTTTCCCCAAAATATTATAATAAAATGTTCAGCTTCATGACTGGCTTCTTTCACACTCTGTTATGCTCTAATTTGCATAGTTGGTCGCTGACATGTCCCAAGGTGTGTTCTGGGTAATATCATTATTATGGGTTTGCACCAAGTGGCATGTGTTTCTAGGACAATTGAGCAATGAGACTCCAGGAAACTGCAGCAGACACCTGCTTCTCTGGGTACAGACCACCTTCTGCACAAGGTTCCAGTCCATGCTGGAGAAGATATTTCTTTATATATTTCTCTGTCACTGGTTTCTGTTTGTGTCACCTGTGGCTGCACTTTCGTGAGGTCATGGCTGGTTTTAAATATATAGAGACGTTGCCGGTAGGTGCACTGCTTCCTCTACTGCCCTGCATTTGGGCAGGTGCATCGCCATGTGCCAAAGTCTGGTAAGTGACGAACAGCACTCGGACTGACCAGAGCCCCTCTGGTTTAGATGTATCTCGTCGGAGCTGTGAAGGCGCAGCACCAGACGGAAGAACCACTGCTGTTTTGCCTTGTTTAGTTCTGTTTTATACCACATCGTTTTGTTCGGTTCTTTTTTGTTCTCGATTGTTCTGTTCTTGTACCATTTTGTACTGTTTTTGGTGTGGTCTTATTTGTTTGTCTTTATTGTTGGGTCGAGTCTCTTTGTCTTCATTTTGATTTTGTGATTTGCCGTGTTGCCTCGTTTTTGTATTGCTTTACATGAGGACAACAGGGTTTTTATTTTGTGCTTGTTTTTGTTTCTTTTGTTATGTGGTTTGTTTATTCTGGGTTGTGTCTGATATTCCTTTTATTGTGAGTTCTTCATTGAGTTTGTTATTTTGTTTCAAGTTTTTTGTTGCTGTGACCTTGTACGCTATTTACACTCCGGTGGAGAGACTTAATTTTGCGGGCATCTTGTAGCTGCTGGGGCCTGCGCTTGCTCAGTTTCATCGGTTTGTTGTTTGTTTGGACCCAGTACCTCAGTGGGTCTCCCCCATCCGGGTAAGCCCCAGCTGCACTGTAGTTAAGGGATAAGGTACGACCTCACGTTGTGCTTTTCCGGTGGAGAGTTTTGAAAGAACTTGGCGCTTCATCATCCTGGCGGGTGAAGGACCGGGCTTCGGTGGTTCACGAAAGTAAAAGTTGGAAGTACTTTCACCTAGCGAAGTTGGAGTTGAAGGTCTGTAGCGGCAGAAAAAAAGTCACAAGAGGAGCTGGAACTTTGAGGGGACACGTTTCAGTGAAATTGTTTGGAACCAGTAAAGATGGCGACACTGGTCGAAAATATTGCACCATATGATGAAATGGAGTTCATACACTAGGAGGTTTGAGTACTTTGCACTGTCAAATGATATAAAATCTGCCGTTCTTGTGCCAATGTTTCTTAGTGTCATGGGAGGAAAAACTTTCAACTTATTGAGAAGTCTGGTACAACCAAGTAAACCAGGGGAAAAATCATATGAAGAAATTGTGGCAATATTGAAGAACCACGATTCCCCCAAACCACTGAAAATTGCGGAAAGATTTAGATTCCATAAAAGGAACCAAGAAGAAGGGGAGTCTGCATTACAGTTTGTTGCCTGTTGTTATCTGAACTTTGGGAATTTGGACACGCTGGCCTCATGCTGCGAGGCCATCCAAAAGAGGTTATTGACTGAAGCTAACTTGCGATTGGAAAAGGCTGTTGAGATCAGCATGTCAATGGAAATGGCTGCGAGAGAAGCTCAACAGCTAAGTACATCCGTCCAAGTGCAGAAAGTCACACAAGAGTCCATGAAGAAGACAGCACCTGGTCAGCAAAGTTACCGCTGTGGAAAAGCAGGACATCAAGCATCAGAGTGTTGGTGTCAGGACTTGGATTGCAGAATCTGTGGTAAGAAAGGTCACATTAAACGAGCCTGCGGGAACAGGAAGATGTTCAACCCATGAAAGAAAACGAAAAGAGGATTTTTCAGAACAAAGAAGAAACGTGAATCAGATGGAACAGAATCATGGTGGACAAAGTGATTCAGATGATGATACTGTACATATTTTATATGTTATGGATAGCGATGCCGAGGGATACTGGGTCACACCACAACAAACTGAACAAACTGGTTGGCATGCAGGTGGACACTGGTACTCCATGATATCTGAGAAAGTGTACAAAGAAAAACTGCATCACCTTCTCCTGCGGTAGACAGGGCTCAAGTTGAGGACATATACTGGTGAGCCTGTTCCAGTGTTAGGAGCGGCGAACGTGAAGGTAGAGTACAACCAACAAAAAGAAACTCTTCCTGTTTTTGTCATTGCAGGCAATTTACTCCTTTATTCCTGAACCTTCAGAGGGTGAGTTGTCTATGGAAGGCATGATCTGCCCAAATACATACACACTGACACTACAAAGTGGCTGCAATGACTTTCTTCTTCACCACTGTCCAGCATGTGTGCGATGCTTATATCGAGTGCTCCTGACCAGTCATGTAATGACTTGGCAAAACTGCTTTTGTCCAATGTTCGGCTTCATGAGTGGCTATTAACACACTTCGTTCTGCTTGGGGGCTGAAATGTCCCAACGTGCATTCTGGGTAATATCAATGATATGGGTTTGTGTTTAGATAACTGTGCAATGAGGCACCAGGAAACTGCAGCAGATGATCCGATACCTGCTTCTCTGGCTATAAAACTGAACACGTCTCAGGATGTTAGACCCAAGACACACTGGAAAAGTCCAACATGAAAAGGATGGAATTCTTTTCATGTTTCACGTCTTTCTCCATGCTGTTATTTTGTTAACCCCTGTAGTTTCCGTTTCCTTCTCCACATCTAGCTTAACTCATCTCGTCATCAGCGCCTCTGTTGATATCTTCTTGTGAGTTCCAGACTGCTGGCTGCTATATGGTCACTTTGTGTCATTCGGTAACTCTCCCACTTATATTCCTTGTAGATCTTTTTTCCGAGTCTTATTCCGCGCTTGAATTCCTCTTCAGCCGCTTTCTTAGTTTCATTTTCTTAGTTTCATCTCCTCAATTCTATTATCAATCCACGTCTGAGTCTTATTTAGCTCACCTTTTCATTTAACGATTGTTACAGCCTTTTTTCCTTTGTGTGAGTTTGAGTCTTCTCCTCCTCGTAGCACTTTTTGTTGTATTGGACATTGTGAGTTTGTATCCGATTTCTGATGTTACAGATTTTTCCCAGTCGCTTTGTGTATCTCCCAGTTCGTGTTTTGGCTTCAGCTGCTGTCTTCGTCTTCTGAGTATACAGTAATTTGTCTATGAAATTTTTAAATTTAATCCCGTTGTCCGTGCCTTCTGTAAGTCTGCAGTTAACTGCACCTGGGTCCATCCATAGGCAATTATGTCAGTGAGGGTATTTTTTTCTGCGGCCAGGCAGAGGATGTTTTGTCGTATTGCTCAGGGGCATGGAAGTTGACACACCTTGTGTCATGGCTGCCATCCTCATTTGAATGTTTGTTAAAAACAGTCATTGCCCTTCCTGGCCTTGGTTATTTTTTCTTACCCGGATGTGTGCAGATCATTTTCCCCTGCCAAAATAGTCTGGTGACAGGCCTCGATGTCCACAAGGTGTTTTGTTGAACTGCAACTCATGGCTTCCACACATTACCAGGAGACTCTGGTTCAAATCCTGGTCGGCTTAGTACAGAGAAGGTCCCACCAGTATTCTGACCTGATCAAACAACTTGTCTGTCAGAGCTAAAATGCAACACAGATACCAGTTTTAATTCATGTTTTAAGTCAAGAAGACACTCTGCCTTGGTGTACTGGAGTATAATAATGTGTGCATAGGTTCCATTACGAGCTGCTCTCTGCAATTTTACCTGGTGCTTGTCGAGAGAAGAGCAGCTGGGCTAAGCCTTGCTAATCAGAAGAAGGGAAAATATATACAAGTGATCTGAGCATCTTTTGAGCTGAGTCTGGTGCAGTTATTCTGATAGAAGCAGAAGCAGCCCAAGAAGCAGGATCCCAAGGTGGAGGCCAGGGTCCCCTAAAGTGTCCACTGGGTATATGAGATGTGTCAGCTACCTGGATGTACCTGCGCTAAATGCACCATCTACTACTGTGACTCAGAAGTGTCCAGACTGTGTCTGCTTCTATGTCTTCAGGCGATGTCACAAATCCAGTGGCTGCAGCTTGTTCAGTGCTCATACGTTCTGGAACTTCTTCCAGTTTCCATCCAGGAGAGTGCAGCAGGTGATCAGACTGCTGCTTCTCTGGGTATAAACCTGAGCCTAGTCTCAAGACATCAGGCACAAGACTCACTGGGAAAACTTCAGACATGGAGACCTGTTGTGTTTTTGTTGCTGTCGTCATTGTTCTCACCTTCAGCGACCAACAACAGAGCTCTGCTGTTTCACTCCCTCAGGTGAGATCATCAGTTAAATGTAGACACATCGAAAATGTTTCATAATAAATTACCTTGTGTGTTTTCTGATTATATTGGATTATATGGAAGAATTGGAGCAGATCAGTCAAGCTTCTGAATATGAGAAGATGTCCCTGAAACCGTGGCAGTTTTCTGGCCTCACATTTCGATGTGGTAGCTTAGCAGGTTGCATGTGACGGGTCATTAGACCATATCCTCATCAACAGGCACTGCAACTTTCACCGATCAGAATGGAATTCGGACATCTTTTAAGTCTGGAAGACACTCAGACTTTGGGTCCTGATGCACCCGGACTTCCGTAGTTTCATCGGCTTTTGAGAAAGTTTGAGTTGCGTCCTGGATTAACTCGATTGCCAGGTTCATTATCGAAATTAAATCAGTAATTACATGGATTTGTACCAAGAGACTATTGATCTACGACAAATGAGTGATGACACTGCCGATTCTCTGGGTATAAAACTGCACCAGTCCAAGACGTCACTCACTGGAACACTCCATCAGTCAAACATGAAGATCTTTCATGTTCTTGCTGCTGTCGCTGTTGTACTCACCTTCATCTGCCTTCAGCAGAGCTCTTCTCTTCCACTCATGAAGGTGAGAATGTCAGTTGCATAAGAAAACGTTGATGATAATTTCTCTTGTTGCTCTGACTGATTTTATTTGAAGGAGGAAGATTTGGGGGAGATGAAGCCCAGTCAAGGTTCTGGAGATGAGAACAAGTCCCTGAAATTATGGAAGGTTTGTTCTTGTGGAGACATACAGTTCAACCACTTCAACTCAAGTTTGTCCCTCTTTCTCACAGGGTAAATTTCTTCCTTGGACATGCTTCACACGTCACGGCTTCCAAATTATCTCCTGTAAAAAATAAATATGCTTCACAGACACACTGACGCTACATTGTAGCTGCAATGACTTTCTTCTTCATCAATGTCCAGCATGTGTGCGATGCTTATATTGAGTGCTCCTGACCAGTCATGTGGTGATTTGGGAAAAACTACATATTGTCTAGATTGATGGAAATTTTCATCAAAATATTCAATAAAGTGCTCGGCCTCATGATTGACTGCTTTTACACTCCGTGATGCTCTAATTTGTATAGTTGGTCACTGACATCTCATAAGGTGTGCTATGGATAACATCACTGATATGGGTTTCTACCTAGTGGCATGTTTTTGTTGTATAATTGAGCAATGATTTCAGAAGAAACTAAAGCAGGTGAACAGGTGTCTGCTTCTCTGGGTATAAAACTGAGCAGGTCATAATTGACGGCTGATGGACCCAAGTGCAGGAAGTGTTGGTCGGCAGAAGGCACGGGAGACGAGGTTAAATTATAAAGATTTATTCGTTGGAACGAACAAATAAATACAGACAAATAACTAGAAACTAAGGACGCCCGGAACCAAAACGCGTATCGGGAATAAGACACAGGGAACAGGGTGGAAAACAATCGAAACGACTTACTGTATAAATGGGAGAACAGAAAGCACACACTAAGAGTTAGGCTCAACGTGGTGGTGGCACTAAACTGAAAGCGCTCTGTGGCGGCGGCTAATCACACTCGCACATACGTGGGGTAAACTGACAGATCTATAACTAAAAAGTTATATGCAGATCACTTCCCACTGCCAAAGGTGTCTTTGTCCACAGGTTTTGTTCCCTCATGGCTTCTGAAATTAGCTGGTGGTTTGCTCACCTCCTGAAGTGGGAGACCTTGGTACGACTCCTGGTCAGCAAGGTGTAGAGAAGGTACCCGCCTGTTTTCTGGCCTCACATTTTGATATGGTGCCTCACCAGGTTGTATACGATTGGCCATTACACCGCACTGCAGCTTTCGCATATGGGGGCAGAGTTGGGACACGTTTTAAGTCAAGAAAACACTCAGCCTTTGGGTCCCTATGCATGTGGACCTCCGTAGTTTCATCGGCTTTTGACAAAGTTTTAGTTGCCAGTCGGATTAACTAGTTTGCCTGCTTCATTATCTAAATGAAAACAATATTTACATGGATTTGTACCAGGAGACTTATGGAGATGATGCCCAGTCGTGGTTTTGGAGATGAGAACACGTCTCTGAAATCATGGAAGATTTGTTCGAATGGAGGCAGGGTTCAGGAACATCAACTCAAGTCTGTCTCTGTCTCACACAGGCCATGCCGATGCCTGGGGGAGGGCGCAGGTGAGGCGTTGGCATTGAAACTCTTGATCTGCCCAAATCATGAAATATGCTACACACACACTGACGCTACAAAGTATCTGCAATGACTTTCTTCTTCACCATTGCCCAGCATGTGTGTGATGCTTATGCCAAACATTTCTGTCCAGAAATGTTATGTCTTGGCAAAACTACATTTTGTCCAGACTGATGTAATTTTACTCAAATTATTATAATAAAATGTTCAGCTTCATGACTGGCGTCGTTCACAATCCTTTATGCTCTAATTTGCATGGTTGGTCGCTGACATGTCCCAAGGTGCATTGTGGGTAATATCATTGATATGAGTTATGTATATGAGATGTGTAAGCTACCTGGATGTACCTGCGCTAAGTGCACCATCTACAGCTGTGACTCAGAAGTGTCCAGACTGTGTCTGCTTCTATGTCTTCAGGCGATGTGACAGATCCAGTGGCTGCAGCTTGTTCAATGCTCACAAGGTTCTGGAACTGCTTCCTGTTTTCATCCAGGAGAGTGCAGCAGGTGATCTGACTGCTGCTTCTACGATCACCCCGTCTGCGTCGAAAGATCCTCGACGGTCCGAGAGTGCCATCCACACCTGAAGCCGCGGGTCCTCATCACCTCCAAGCCACCACGCTGAGAACCAGGACGCCTCCCTCCAAAGCCGCCTGCCTCCTCCCTCATCTTCTGACCGACCTCCAGCATCTACTCATCACCCTCTCATCCATCCATCCATCCCATTCATCCCTCCACTCAGCGCCAAAGTAAGCCGATGCTCGTCATCTCTGCACAGAGTGGTGTGTTGGGGTTTAGTCATATCATTACTTGCCTGAGGTTGACAGAACGTCTGAACTTTCCCATCAGTTACACACGTGTCTGATACGCCATTGACATTGCTTCATAACTGGTTTGCGTTTCCATTGCAATATTGTCGGGATCATCTCATTCTACTTTTGCATCTTTGTTGTTTCTTTCTGTTCTTTAATTCTTAAATAAATTTACAAAATTACGTTGGTCTTGATCACGTTACATTGGAGTGTATTATAATCAATCTAAGAGCCTCTGATCAACAAAGGACGTTACATCACGACTAAAGTAGTGACTTCAGATAAATGGATTGATTACACTAATAATTAATTAGGTTACCACGGTTAATTAATTAATTAAGTGTTAATCAAGAGAGCTTAATAGTCTCCTGAAAACTATATTTCAGGTGGTGCCCCAAACTTTCCAGGTGATATTATTTTTCATAAGATCCACATCACAGATGCAGGCGTCCGTGACCAAACAATCCTTCACTTTCACTACAAAGGCCTCCACACATTACCAGGAGACTCTGGTTCAAACTCCTGGTTGGCTTAGTATGGAGAAGGTCCCACCAGTATTCTGACCTGATCGTCTGGATTTGTCTTCCTATCCTGAAAGACGGTGGATAAACATCTGTGCTGTGGCTATTTAAGTCACACTTTGGTCCCGGCACGTCTCTCTCTCTCTGTTTCCGGACTGCCGGTTTTGAGTCCGGGACACAAGTAGGATATCTGTCTGCGCAGACAAGTGGCTGAGGGTTTTGGACCGCCAGTTTATTAAATTTGATCGTGGTGATGCAGGTGTGATCGCTGTCGCATGTATGGATGCTAAGCTGTCGTTCTCCACCCTGATTCTGGTTTGCACTTTCGCGAGCTCATGGGTGGTTTTAAATATATCGATACGTTGCCGGTAGCTGCGCTGCTTCCTCTACCGCCCTGCATTTGGGCAGGTGCATCGTCGTGTGCCCATGTCTGGTAAGTGACGAACTATGGAGTGAGGCAGCACTTGGACTGACCATAGCCCCACTGGTTTAGATGTATCTCGTTGGAGCGGTGAATGCGCATCACCAGACGGGAAGAACCGCTGCTGTTTTGCACCGTTTTGTTATGTACCATTTGGTGTCGTTCTGTTCTACGTCATACGTGCTCCGCCCTCAAACGGGCTTCGCTACTGGTTTAACCACTCCGAGTTGATTGGCTGAACTATCTGCCCAGATAGGCTCCACCTCTCCCGATAAAGCCCCCTGTTCAGAGCCATTCATCTCCTTTTGTCACTCATTCTGTTGAATTTTTGTCTGTGTGCATTATCACCCTCAGGTTTGATGGAAGCTACTTGCATGATGGGCCAATTGTTTTTGGAGGAAGGAGATTCCCATTCGCACTGCTTCAGCTGTTTGTGGGCGCTGCACGTGTTGGAGTTTGACACTTGTGCTGCGTGTGTCAACCTGCCCGTGGAAGAGCGGTGAAAAAGGGAGGCGCTCCGTGCTTGGTTCGACGACCTGGTCGAGGAGGTCAAGCCGACGGAACCCGAGTCGTTTCAGTCCAAGGGCCAGGGAATGTGGCCCAAGATGAAGCCCTGGGACTTGGTCTTGGTCTGGGACGAGGTCTTCTTACACGATGACCCGGAGCTTTTGTTTACGACGTCTCGGGGCCAGTCTGTGATGGGCCATTACACCGCACTGCAGCTTTCGCCTATCGGAGGCCAGTTCGGACACAGACACTTCACACATCCATTCAGGCTTGAAGTAGGGAAGACACTCAGCTTTTGGGTCCCGGTGCACACAGGCATCTGTGATGTTGCCCCCCGCCAAGAGTAAAAACTGGCCATACTTTCATTTACACTTTACTTGTATCTTCTTTGGAGTTTAAATTAAATATATTATTTTTATTTATTTAGACATGGCTCAATGATATATATTTTATTTAGAATTTTATTCCGTTATCCCAATTTTCCCAACAGTTTGCATCAAGTGCATTTTTTTTCTTTAGTAAATTTGATGAATATGACTTGCACCTGGTTCTGCTGTTCGTGGGTCTTTTCAATGACAAATAAATATCTTTGTGATGATCACATGGTTTCATGTCATTTCACAAGGTTTTGGTTTGTGTCCGTGTAAGTCGATAAAATATGATTGTTGATCACAAATGAAATCCAGAGTAATGAATCAGTTCTATTGAAAGGGACCCAGGCCCATTTGTTCTGCGAAAGGTGGGCCCTGAGATAAAAAAGGTTAAGAACCCAATGATAGAGAAAAAGAGAATACAAGCGCTGTCACTGAAGTCTGCTCCTCTGTGACACAGGAGATGCTGAGGAAGGGCTCCAGGGGGAGCTGCTGTCCCAGTGCCCAGACCCTCAAGTGGCGGACGGTCCTAAAATACACACTTGGTGATGCTACAATGTACCGATGCAATAACTTTCTTCTTGACCATTGCACAGAATGTGTGCGCCCTTTATACTGTCCAGTAGTGCTGAGTCGTTGTTAGTAACAGCATGTGCAGGATGTGCCTCTTCATGACTAAAGATGTTTGTGCCCATGCGTCTTCTTCCATTTGAAGAACAGCAGATGTGTACAGTAAGTTCTTGTCACTGCCTGTGCCAGTCACATGTAGCTGTGTGGCATACAGAGCACCAGCAGGAGGGTTTTTCTGCAGCCAGGAAGAGGATGTTTTGTTCTATTGCTCAGGGACATGGAGGTTGACACACCTGTGTCATGGCTGCCTGCCTTGTGCTAATGTTTGTCGAAGACACTAATTGCCCTTGCTGGCCTTGGTTATTTTTCTTTCCCAGAAGAAGATCACTTCCTCCTGCCCCATCTCTGTCAACAGGTCTTTATTTATTTATTTATTTATTTTTTTTAAGTGGGACCCTCATGGCTCAGCTCCTGTAGCGTTGTTTTAAGTCAAGAAGACACTCAGCCTTTGGGTCCTGATGCAAGTGGACGGAAAGTTTTAGTTGCCAGCTGGATGAACTAGTTTGCCTGCTTCATTATCTAAATGAAAACAGTAATTACATGGATTTGTACCAAGAGACTATTGATCTATGACAAATGAGTGATGACACAGCCGATTCTCTGGGTATAAAACTGCACCAGTCCAAGACGTCACTCACTGGAACACTCCATCAGACAAACATGAAGATCTTTCATGTTCTTGCTGCTGTCGCTGTTGTACTCACCTTCATCTGCCTTCAGCAGAGCTCTTCTCTTCCACTCATGAAGGTGAGAATGTCAGTTGCATCGAACGTTGATGATAATTTCTCTTGTTGCTCTGACTGATTTTATTTGAAGGAGGAAGATTTGGGGCAGATGAAGCCCAGTCAAGGTTCTGGAGATGAGAACACGTCCCTGAAATCATGGAAGGTTTGTTCTTGTGGAGACATACAGTTCAAGCACTTCAACTCAAGTCTGTCCCTCTTTCTCACAGGGCAAAATGGTTCCTGGGCCAGGCATGGGACGGGGCGGTGGCCTCTCCATGATCTTCCGAGATCATTAAATATGCTCAACACACACTGAAGCTACAAAGTAGCTGCAATGACCTTGTTCTTCACCATTGCCCAGCATGTGTGCGATGCTTAATTCAAGCGCTTTTGTCCAGTAGTGTACTGACTTGGCAAAACTACATTTTGTCCAGACAGATGGAAGTTCTTATTAAAATATTCAATAAAATGTTCGGCTTCATCACTGGCTTCTTTCACACTCCATTACATACTTATTTTGCATAGTTGGTCGTTGACATGTCCCAAGGTGCATTCTGGGTAATATCAATGATATGGGTTTGGACAGTGAAGTTGTTGGATAACTGACTAATAAGTTACTGGGAAAGAAAACGTTTCGCCTCCTATCCAGCAGGCTTCTTCAGTTCTGATGAGCTGGGTTGGAGCTCAGGCTCATATTGGGCCAGTTGAGGGCAAACGTGTGAATGGACAGGGGTGGAACCAGTCCCGTGTGATGGGTGACAAGAGTCAGCATTATGCTAATGGAGATGTGCTTATGGGTCCCCACCCATTGAGGATGGGTATTGATGGTCCATTAATGCAAGTGCTGAATGTAGCCCAGGTGGCAATTGGGACTATTCAGATGTTGATACCACACTGAACAGGTGTGAAGGACCTGTCTAGATCAATGGCTAAATCTGCCTGGGGAGGGCGTTTAGGACAGCATTGTATGAGGATGAAAGATGGTGTCTCAGTCCTCCACCTCTGTTTAGAGAGGGTTTTTCCACTTTGACAAAAATTGGTCTCTTTCACTCCTCTTTCAAACCACCGGTCTTCTTTCGCCAAAATGCAGACATTGCTTTCTTCAAAAGCGTGTTTCTTGTCTTCTGGATCTAAATGGACTGCTGAGTCTGGACCAGAGGAGTTGGCTCTCCTGTGTTTGGCCATTTGTTTGTGGAGAGGTTGTTTAGTTTCTCCAATGTAAAGGTCTGGGACTCGTGGCTGCACTGGACTGCTTAAACCACATTACTTCTTTTGTGGTGAGGCGTTTTGTCCTTGGGGTGGACGAGTTTCTGTCTTATGATGACCTAATGATGCCGTTACGGCGCTGGACATTGTTTTCCTTGTCCTTTGTGTTCCCTTTTGATGTTTCGGTAAATGCCCAGTTGGGGTAGCCACATTTTTGAAGGGCATTTCTGATGTGATTCTGCTCCGTCTCTCTCCCCCTAGGTTTTTGTTGTAGTGGGTTATAAGAGTCAAACGGGAGGTTTTGGTCGGTGTATGTTGGGTTGCTGTACACCTCGATGTTGAGGCTTATGTCTGCTTCAATGTTAACAGCACAGTCCAGAAAACGTAGTCTGTCGTTTTCCACATCTTCTCGGGTGAATTTTAAGAATTTTTCTACCAAGTTGATGTGTTGTGTGAAGGGTTCCACTTCATCCATTTTAGATTAGATTGTGTTAATGCTGCTGACAAGAGGTCTTAAAGGCGCTCCTGCCTTGTGGACCTTAGGGAGACCATAAATGCACTGGATGTCTTCCCCTGGGTGTAAGCGGTCGTAAAGGAAACGGTCCAAAGATTTGGACTTCTCAAGTCTTTGCAGACAGTCAATCGCCATCTTCTTCTATGAGTTGGTGGGATGCCTTTTTACGGGTTCATATGTGTCTTTGTCGTTTAACAGCCTTTCCATCTTACTGTGAGAGTCAATTGTGGTCATAACCACCGTGCATCTGCTTTTGTCTGCAGGTAGGATAGTGACATTTCTGTCCTTCTGGAGTGCTGTCAGAGCCTGTTTCTATTCCCTTGTTAGATTGGATGGAGGTATTTTTGCGTTGCTCAGTGCCCTATCCAAATGCACTGTCAATGTGCCAACATGCAACACTGAAGACTGCCTGTTTTCTCAACATGAGATGCAAAAGGCAACTTATTCAACGTCAATATATGAGTGAGGATGTGTTACCAGCTCATCAGGTTGTATGGAAACGCCATGACACCACACCACAGCTGTGACTAACACTGTCATCCATTCATGTTTTAAGTCTAGAAGACACTCAGCCTTTGGACCCTGATGCCCGCAGACTTCCATAGTTTCATCGGCTTTTAAAAAAGTTTTAGTTGCAGGCTGGGTGAACTAGTTTACCTGCTTCATTATCGAAATGAAAACGGTTGTTACATGGATTTGTACCAAGAGACTATTGATCTATGACAAATGAGTGATGACACAGCTGATTCTCTGGGTATAAAACTGCACCAGTCCAAGACGTCACTCACTGGAACACTCCATCAGACAAACATGAAGATCTTTCATGTTCTTGCTGCTGTCGCTGTTGTACTCACCTTCATCTGCCTTCAGCAGAGCTCTTCTCTTCCACTCATGAAGGTGAGAATGTCAGTTGCATCGAAAACCTTGATGATAATATATCTCCTGATTTTATTTGAAGGAGGAAGATTTGGGGCAGATGAAGCCCAGTCGAGGTTCTGGAGATGAGAACACGTCCCTGAAATCATGGAAGGTTTGTTCTTGTGGAGACATACATTTCAACCACTTCAACTGAAGTCTGTCCCTCTTTATCACAGCGCAAATTTGTTCTTCGGACAAGCTTCACACGTAGCGGTCTCTCTGGAGGCTTTACACATGATCTTCCCAAATAAATAAATATGCTAAACACACACTGACGCTACATTATAGCTGCAATGACTTTCTTCTTCACCATTGCCCAGCATGTGTGCGATGCTTATATTGAGTGCTCCTGACCAGTAATGTAATGATTTGGAAAAACTACTTGTTGTCTCGATTGATGGAAGTTTTTATCTCAATATTCAATAAAGCGTTCAGCTTCATGACTGAATACATGTCCCAGGGTGTGTTATCGGTAACATCACTGATATGGGTTTCTACCCCGTGGCATGTTTTTGTTGTATAATTGAGCAATGATGTATGAAGACACTAAAGCAGGTGAACAGGTGTCTGCTTCTCTGGGTATAAAATTGAGCAGGTCTCAGGATGTTAGACCCAAGACTCAATGGAAAAGTCAAACATGAAAGTGATGGACTTCAAAGCAGAGTTTAAATTTGCAGTAAACAGTTGCACTCTTGAGAACTGGAGTTTCTGCTTAAGTGTGCTCCACCATCTGTCAGCAGCATATTCCTCAGACTCTGCCCGGGCACAGAGAAAAGACAATGTAGTCCTCGTCCAGCAGTGACGTTTCATACTAAAGATACTTGTGTCCATGCATCTCTCTCCATTTGAAGAAGAGCAGATGTGTACAGTAAGTTCTTGTCACTGCCTGTGCCAGTCACATGTAGCTGTGTGGCATACAGAGCACCAGCAGGAGGATTTTTCTGCAGCCAGGAAGAGGATGTTTTGTTGTATTGCTCAGGGGCATGGACAGACCTGTGTCACCTTGTGTCATGGCCTCATTCGTACGTTATAAAGACAGTCATTACCCTTGCTGGCCTTGGTTATTTTTTATTTCCCGGATGGCTTCCACACATTACCAGGAGACTCTGATTCAATTCCTGGTCGGCTTCGTATGGAGAAGATCCCACCAGTATTCTGACCAGATCATCTGGATTTGTCTGCCTATCCTGAAGGAAGGTGGGCAAACAAAGCCCCTTTAAAGTCTCTTTACTTGTGATGGTCCAGGAAGGTCCAAAGTCACATCTGTAGCTATTGAGTGATGACGCTACAGAGTTGGACCACCTTCTGCACAGGGTTCCAATCAATGCTGGAGAAGACATTTCTTTATAAATAAACAGTGTGACGGCTCAGACAATGAAGGGAACCCAAGTGCAGGAAGTACAGAAAGGCAGATACCAATATGTCCACAAATAGAGTTTATTCCACAAACGTCAGAGTCAACACAAATGGGACACAGCCGAAGTCCAAATAAATAAGTAAGGGAGAGTCCAATGGAGCAAGCTAAGCGTAGTCCAGGGAGCAATCAAAAGAGTCCAGAAACACACAACAGGTCGGGCACGAGTGGCGAGGAACTAAGAAACAAGAGAACATAAATTAGAATAATCTTACGAAAACTCTCAGTAGCAAAGGCAAAAAACAGGGCAAACGAGGAAGTAACAACGGGGAAGTAAAAGTCCAAAAACATTCAGGAGTCCAGAAGCATACCACGGTGTAAAAACATTCACGATCTGGCGCTGCATCATCCTCCAGCTTCTCCTTAAGAGGTGGAGGTTCATCAGTGAGAGAATGATTGCAGCAGCCGATCGCGCCCGACACTGTCAAGACAGAAAGACACACACACACAGGAACAGGAAGTAGCTGACAAAATAAAAGCATGGCGGGAGGGGCCATGACAAACAGTCCAGTCATGTCTTGTCTGGTCCTGGTTTCTGTATGTGTCATCTGTGGTGTCTACTGAGAGTCCCCAGATTCATATTGTAGCAGATGGACAGGTGGTTCATGCGCCTGCTGCCTTTAGTGGCAGTAGCCAACCAATCACCAGGGGACGCTGTGGCTATTTAAGTGATGCTTTTGCATGGTCAGGTCTCCCTCTCTCCGCCTCAAGGCTACCGGTTTTGATCCCGGGCACCCGTCAAGTTTGCACTTTCGTGAGGTCATGGCTGGCTTTAAATATATAGGAACGCTGCCGGAATGTTATTGTATGGATTATCACCCTCAGGTGCGATGGAAGTGTTTTTGAAGGAAGAAGATTCCCATTAGCGCTGCTTCAGCTGGGGGTGCAGCACGTGTCAGAAAGGGGGCTGCGTGTGTCGACCTCCCCGTGGAAGAGCAGCGAAAAAAGCAGGCACTCCGTGCTTGGTTCGCCGGCCTGGTCGGGCAGGTCAAGCCGACGGAACCCGAGTCGTCTCAGTCCAAGGCTGCTCCTCCGTCGAGACGTTTCCCGATGGATGACATGCCGGAGCTCTTTGCGGCGGTGATGGAGCGTTCGGGATTGCCCCCCACTGCAGGATTCCGAACCCCCTGAAGAGGACGATGTGTCTTGCTCAATGCACGAGCTAAAGACGAGACCAAAGAGGAGGCCTTCGAACACGATGAGGCACCTCAAGAAGGACCTGGAGGCCCAGACTATTTTCAAGACCCCGGGTGATGCATACGAGCTGGATGCTAAGGTGGAGGGAGTCGACTAGAGGAAGTCTTTCTCCGTTAGGCGACTCGCTAGCGCTGGGTCTGGTGCCGACTACTTCCCTGTGTGCAACGCGGAAGCAGGTACTGCCAGATAAGCACTTGGGTTATACATATGCTCTGGTGGACAAACCAAGTGACAGCGTTGGCAAAGACTCGTGAACGAGCATGTGAAGATACTCGAGAGCTCCAGGGAGACGGTGGGGTCGCTCTCTGGCATGCTGCATGTGGGCATGGAGAGGAGGCAGGGAGGATCGGAGAGGTTCATGTCGGGAGGAGAGGAGAGAGGACCGGAGACGGGAAGAGCTGAGGACCAATAAGCAACAACAGAGGGAGCCGAGACCAGGTGGAAGCGGTGCCCCACGGAGAGAGGAGACGGAGGCGAGAGACCCTGATCGTGCCAGGCTGGGGCCCGTCAGATATCCAGCTCCCTCAACTGACTTCTGTTTCAATAAAAAGACTAAGAAATATTCTGGTCGGTCTGGTGATTTGTGTACTGTTGAACATACTGTTTCATTGATTGGACGAAGTTTCATGTGGTTCCACTGTTTCATCTTCACCTGTGCAGTTTAATGTTGTGGCTCCTGCGATTTGGCACGTTCTCCTGGCAGAAGTTACGTCTCCATTGTCTCAGACCGCTAGTTCTGGTGCTTTTAAAGGAGCAGTCTGCCATCTTGGGCAGCCTCCAGTAGCAGTTGCAGAAAGTAGCAGATCGCGTGGTAGGTTTGGCCATTTTCTCCTTCCTCCAGTTAAACCTGTGCGGGGGACGGATCTGGTAAGTCGAGTTGTCAACAACTGTGTGTGTGTCACTAGTTCCTTGTGGTGAGCGATCATAAAACGGCCGCGGAAAGCCACAAAGTGAGGCACGCAGTTCTCCTGCCTCATGGTAGGGGCATTTGTGATCCCAGGAATTCTTCTCGTGACAACAGAAAAAGTGACAACAAACAACAGTCTAATTTGGCCATACTTCCAAAATAGAGTATTCCATATCGAAACTCAAACAATTTTCTAAACTGGACTTTCAATCGATGCAGGAAGTAATAATTAAAGAAAGACCAACGCTGGAGCTCAAGGGTTTGCTTCTCTCACACATTCTAATATGCTAAGTTGGTCACCCGCTGCTTTCTGGCTCCCAACCCTCCTGTCAGTCTTGTCGTCATCAACTGTGTGGACTATTTTTTGAAGAGACTCATTGCCTCATGACTCATTTTTTCTTTCCCAGATATATGCAGATCACTTCCCCCTGCTGAAGGTGTCTCTGTCCACATGTCTTTTTGTTGAGCTGTGTCCCTCATGGCTTCTGAACTTAGCTGGTGGTTTGCTCACCTCCTGAAGTGGGAGACCTTGGTACGACTCCTGATCAGCATAGTATAGAGAAGGTCCCTGCCAGTTTTCTGGCCTCACATTTCGATGTGATACTTCACCATGTTATCTGTGACGGGCCATTACACTACACGGCAGTTTTCGCCTACGGGAGTGGAATTGGGACATGTTTTAAGTCAAGAAGACACTCAGCCTTTGGGTCCAGATGCATGTGGACCTCTGTAGTTTCATGGGCTTTTGACAAAGTTTCAGTTGCCATCCGGATGAACTAGTTTGCCTGCTTCATTATCTAAATGAAAACAATATTTACATGGATTTGCACCAAGAGACTATTGATCTATGACAAATGAGTGATGACAAAGCCGATTCTCTGGGTATAAAACTGCACCAGTCCAAGACGTCACTCACTGGAACACTCCATCAGACAAACATGAAGATCTTTCATGTTCTTGCAGTAAACAGTTGTACTCTTGAGAACTGGAGTTTCTGCTTAAGTGTGCTCAGCCCTCTGTCAGCAGCATATTCCTCAGACTCTGCCCGGGAACAGAGAAAAGACAATGTAGTGACGTTTCATACTAAAGAGGCTTGTGCCCATGCATCTCCTTCCATTTGAAGAAGAGCAGATGTGTACAGTAAGTTCTTGTCACTGCCTGTGCCAGTCACATGTAGCTGTGTGGCATATACAGCACCAGCAGGAGGATTTTTCTGCAGCCAGGAAGAGGATGTTTTGTTGTATTGCTCAGGGATATGGAGGTTGACACACCTGTGTCATGGCTGCCTGCCTTGTGCTAATGTTTGTTGAAGACACTAATTGGCTTTGCTGGCCTTGGTTATTTTTTGTTTCCCAGATGCGGATCACTTCTTCCTGCCAAATAGTCTGGTGAGAGGCTTCTCTGTCCAAAGGGTTTTTGTTGAACTGATACACCTGGCTTCCACACATTACCAGGAGACGCTGGTTCAAATCCTGATCGGCTTAGAAAAGAGAAGGTCCCGCCAGTATTCTGACCTGTGTTATGACCCCACGGTCATATTGCTTTGCTAACTAAGAAGACTGCAGTTTTGCTTCCTGCAGTGTGTGTGTACCTCGGGCAGCGAGCTGATTTCAATTTACACCGTGGCGGAAGCAAGAGTTCATTGTGAGGAGTCCGAGACGAGAAAGCTTGAAACCCACAGAGCAAGATCTCTGACAAGAGTCAACATAGATGCATTCACAGCCTGGAGAGAACTGAGAGCTACCAAAGGCTTTTCATCTGATCCTGAAGTGGCGATGTTTCTACTCGACTTGTAAGTCAATTTTGTGTTCACTGCTGTCTCTGTCGTGTTGGCAAATCATGAAAAAATGCCTGTATGCTTGGTGTTTGTATATAGGTGTCCTGTATATATGTTTGCAGTGAAACAGGTGAACTGCAGTGCGAAAACAGGATAGATATACTTTGTGAAAATAATTTATATATGAACTAGTTTGCCTGCTTCATGATCTAAATGAAAACAATAATCACATGGATTTGTACCAAGAGACTATTGATCTATGACAAATGAGTGATGACACAGCCGATTCTCTGGGTATAAAACTGCACCAGTCCAAGACGTCACTCACTGGAACACTCCATCAGACAAACATGAAGATCTTTCATGTTCTTGCTGCTGTCGCTGTCGTACTCACCTTCATCTGCCTTCAGCAGAGCTCTTCTCTTCCACTCATGAAGGTGAGAATGTCAGTGGTATCGAAAACGTTGATGATAATTTCTCTTGTTGCTCTGACTGATTTTATTTGAAGGAGGAAGATTTGGGGCAGATGAAGCCCATTCAAGGTTCTGGAGATGAGAACAAGTCCCTGAAATCATGGAAGGTTTGTTCGTGTGGAGACATACAGTTCAACCACTTCAACTCAAGTCTGTCCCTCTTTCTCACAGGGCAAAATGGTTGCTAGGAAAGGCTTTGGACGGGGCGGTTGCTCTGGAGGCATCTACATGATCTTCCCAAATCAATAAATATGCTCAACACACAGTCGCTTGAAAGTAGCTGCATTGACTTTCTTCTTCACCATTGCCCAGCATGTGTGTGATGCTTATATCGAGTGCTCCTGACCAGTAATGTAATGACTTGGCAAAACTACATTTTGTCCCGACAGATGTCATTTTCCCCAAAATATGAAATAAAATTTTTGGCTTCATGACTGGCTTCTTTCACACTCCGTTGTGCTCTAATTTGTATAATTGGCTGCTGACATGTCCAAAGGTGTGTTCTGGGTAATATCATTATTATGGGTTTGCGCCAAGTGGCATGTTTTTCTAAGACAATTCAGTCATGAGTTACGAGGAAACAGCAATAGATGATCAAACACCTGCTCGTTTGGGTATAAAACTGAACTTGTCTGAGGAAGTTAGACCGAAGACTCACTGGAAATGTCAAACATGAAAATGATGGAGATGTAGTCTTGAGATCTGGAGTTTCTACTTCAGTGTTCTCCTCCCTCTATGAGCGGTATATTCCTCGGGCTCTGCCATGGCACAGAGAAAAAAGGAGGGTTTTTTTTTCTGCAGCCAGGCAGAGGATGTTTTTTTTTGTTGTGTCACGAGTCAAGATGTGGAGCGGGACCCAAGAGCAGTGGTGAAAGACACAGGAGGCAGGAGCGAGTCAAAAATAATATTTTAATCATTAAACAAGAAAACCACAACAGAACATGTCACCAAACCAGGAGAAACAAAGCAAAGTCTGAATGTCCAAACAGAGTCACCAAACTGGCAGAAGTCCATAAACATGATCCAAATAAGCTAGATAGCGCACAGAACGAACGATGAGAGCCAATGTACCACAGGGAACTGAATAAGAGTCCAACGGAAAGAGTCACCGAACCGGCAGAATCAAACGAACTTGAATCACAGGGAACAATAGGAGTCGATCTGGCCCACGTTGCTGGAGTCCAGGTGTCTTTATATTCAGGTGATCAGTGGTTGATTGGGTCCAGCCATGTGCCACAGGAACAGGAAGAACGGAGGGAGAAGGCAAAACAGGACTCGCGTGACAAAATAAAAGCGGAATCATGACATGTTGAACTGCAACTCATGGCTTCCACACCTTACCAGGAGACTCTGGTTCAATTCCTTTTCGGCTTAGTACAGAGAAGGTCCCACCAGTATTCTGACCTGATCAAACGTTTGTCAGAGCCCAAATGCGACAATGAGACTGGTTTTAAGTCGAGAAGATACTCCGCCTCGGGGACCTGGAGCAGAATGACCAGAGGATAGGTTCCATTACAAGCAGCTTCCTGCAGTTTTACCCGGTGCTCGTCGATAGAAGAGCAGCTGGGTTAAGCCTTGCTAACCAGAAGACGGGAAAAAGGTTGGATACCACAAGATACAAGTGAAGCTGGGCGTCATCCGAGCTGAACCAGTCTGGTGGTGCAGTGCGTAATTATTCTACTATAAGCAGAAGCAGCCCAAGAAGCACGATCCCCAAGGTGGAGGCCAGGGTCCCCACAAGTGGCCACTTGGTATATGAGAAGTGTAAGCTACCTGGACGTATGTGGGCTAAATGCACCATCTGCTACTGTGACTCAGAAGTGTCCAGACTTTGTCTGCTTCTATGTTTTTAGGCGATGTGACAGATCCAGTGGCTGCAGCTTGTTCAATGCTCACATTGTTCTGGAACTGCTTCCAGTTTCCATCCAGGAGAGTGCAGCAGGTGATCAGACTGCTGCTTCTCTGGGTATAAACCTGAGCCTAGTCTCAAGACATCAGGCACAAGACTCACTGGGAAAACTTCAGACATGGAGACCTGTTGTGTTTTTGTTGCTGTCGTCATTGTTCTCACCTTCAGGGACCAACAGCAGAGCTCTGCTGTTTCACTCCCTCAGGTGAGATCATCAGTTAAATGGAGACGCATCGAAAATGTTTCATAATAATTTCCCTCGTGTGATGCTCTGATTATATTGGATTATATGGAAGAATTGGAGCAGATCAGTCAAGCTTCTGAATATGAGAAGATGTCCCTGAAACCGTGGCAGTTTTCTGGCCTCACATTTCGATGTGGTAGCTCACCAGGTTGGATGTGACGGGTCATGACACCATATCCTCATCAACAGGCACTGCAGCTTTCGTCTATCAGAGTGGACTTCGGACATGTTTCAAGTCTAGAAGACACTCAGCCTTTGGGTCCTGATGCACACGGATTTCTGTAGTTTCATGGGCTTTTGTGAAAGTTTTAGTTGCGTCCTGGATGAACTAGTTTGCCTGCTTTGTTATCTAAATTAAATCAGTAATTACATGGATTTGTACCAAGAGACTATTGATCTATGACAAATGAGTGATGACACAGCCGATTCTCTGGGTATAAAACTGCACCAGTCCAAGACGTCACTCACTGGAACACTCCATCAGACAAACATGAAGATCTTTCATGTTCTTGCTGCTGTCTCTGTTGTACTCACCTTCATCTGCCTTCAGCAGAGCTCTTCTCTTCCATTCACGAAGGTGAGAATGTCAGTTGCATCAAGAACGTTCATGATAATTTCTCTTGTTGCTCTGACTGATTTTACTTGAAGGAGGAAGATTTGCGGGAGATGAAGCCTGGTCAAGGTTCTGGAGATGAGAACAGGTCCCTGAAATCATGGAAGGTTTGTTGTTGTGGAGACACAGTTCAACCACTTCAACTCAAGTCTGTCCCTCTTTCTCACAGGGCAAAATGCGTCTTGGGCCAGGCATGGGACCGGGCGGCGGCAATTCCAGGATCTCCCCAGATCATTAAATATGCTAAACACACACTGACGCTAAAAAGTAGCTGCAATGACTTTCTTCTTCACCATTGCCCAGCATGTGTGAGATTCTTATATCCAGTGCTCTGTAATGTTGCGACTTGGCAAAAGTACATTTTGCACAGACCGATGTAATTTTCCCCAAAATATGATAATAAAATGTTCAGCTTCATGACTGGCTTCTTTCACACTCCGTTATGCTCTAATTTGCATAGTTGGTCACTGACATGTCCCAAGGTGTGTTCTGGGTAATATCATTGTTATGGGTTTGCACCAAGTGGCGTGTGTTTATTGGACAATTGAGCAATGAGACACTAGGAAACTGCAGCAGGTGAACTGAATACATCTCAGGATGTTAGAGCCAAGACTCGCTGGAAAAGTCAAACATGAAAGTGATGAAATTCAAAGCAGAGTTTAAATATGCAGTAAACACATGTAGTCTTGAGTACTGGAGTTTCTACTTCAGTGTGCTCCTCCCTCTATCAACAGTATATTTCTCGAGGCTGTGTCCTGGCACAGAGAAAGGACAATACACTCCTCGCCCAGCAAAAGACAGTTGTGCCCATGTCTCCCCCACCTTTTCCTTAAGGAGACGATGGAAGCCTTAAGGTACATAAACACCGAACGCGACATTTCAGTCGCTGTAGCGCCAGTCGTCAGCAGCAGGTAGCTTGCTCAGGTCGTCATTAGTCGCCACCTGTCCGGATCGAAAGTAGGTCAGTCGCCGGGGGGCGTGGTCTCAAGTTGTTGTGGACGGTGGATTGAAGATGGCGGAGCCGGTGCTCAAACTATCGCTACTTATTAATTGAAAACATGGAAAAAGACACGTCTCTCGTTTCGTAGCATTCGCCAGAGCCGCTCACACTGGTGAATTTAACTTCCTGCTCCAGCAGCGTCACCGGGATACGGCCGTCTGTCTTCGGTAAGCAACTCGATGTATAGTTATGTAGTCTCTCTGAACTGTCATCAATTCATGAACTCCGCGGTCGTATCTGCTGTATGCTTGAAGTAATTTTCAGAGATATATAATCTGTCATTGTCAATCATTGTACACTAAAGTCTTTTCAGTGATGAATGCAACAGTTAAATGCATTGTGATGAAACAATTTATCCTGTGAGGTAGATGCACTGTTGTATGGTTGATATTTACTTTGTTCAATTATCACCAACATATATATGTTTACATATCCATGTATGGTTTATATTTTGCAGATCTTCGGTAACAGGAGACTCATCACCAACTGCTTCAGTGTTGCTGTTACGGTCCACTTCCAGGAGCTGACCAGAGGACCACTGCCACCGACCGCATATGTTTTCATCGCAGATGAGGCTTCTCCTTTTTGGAAATAAACAGTTATCAGTGCAACACAACTGCTCATTCAAGAGTCAGCCTCCTATTTTAACAAAGCATAGGTCCTTGCATATATAATTCATCTCGGCAATAAAACAAAGCTGTTTTCAACTCAATTTGTTGACATTTTGCAAAGTGCTTTTGATTTTATTTTTTTCTGTGAAGCCATTTTCCACAAAAAGAAATGTTCATTGTCAAACTCTTTATTTGCAAAAATAAAGTAAATAATTCATTTATACTCATTCAACACACACAGAATCACAGTCAAACTTGAAGTGGACTACGTAGGTGTGTTTTGAAGGATCTTCCCTGGAGGGACGAGGGTCAAGAGAGGCAGAGGAAGTGGGGCGGAGTCCGGTTCTTTAATGAGACTGTGGCTACAAAGAAAATAAATGAAGGTCCAAATGATCCAAATTTCAGTCAGCTGTTGTTTTGCTTGGTAAAGTAACATGTACATTTTAAATTTATGTGGAACCTGGAAGGAACGAGGACCCAGAAAACTGTCCCGTCTTCTGAGCTGGGTTTGTGGAAGGAGCTCATTAGTAGATGTTTGAGCTCAGCTTCAGCATCAGGGGACACCTTCCTCTGTAGGTCTCTTCCTTCGGTGTCCTGCACATAATGGAAGTTGAGTTCAATTACATGCCATAGTGATGAGTACTAATAAATAAAATCTGTATAGAACAGCAATGGTTAACCTAAAGCAAGTTATGTCAATTTCTACATACATGGGGAGCAGCAGTGGATGAGGAGGCGCCAGTGGCAGGTGGAGGAGATGCAGCAGCACCAGGTGAGGCAGAGGAAGGTCCATATTCCTCCTCATCATCATCACCAACATCATGAGTGGATCCATCCTCCTCCTCTCCTTAATGACAGCATAGCGTGATTACATTATTGTACAAGCTATACAGAAAAAAAGCAATACAGAAAGCTACATATGTTTATATATATATATATATATTTGCATCAAAAACAATAACTTCTCTTGTCTGATTTTATATGAAGGAGGAAGATTTGGGGCAGATGAAGCCCAGTCAAGGTTCTGGAGATGAGAACACGTCCCTGAAATCATGGAAGGTTTGTTTGAATGTAGACAGGGTTCAGGAACATCAACTCAAGTCTGTCCCTCTCTTTCACTCAGGCCATGCCGATGCGTCAGAGAGGGCACGGATGGGCCGGTGGCAGTGGAACTCGTGATCTGCCCAAATCATGAATTATGCTCCACACACACTGACCCTAAAAAGTAGCTGCAACGACTTTCTTCTTCACCATTGCCCAGCATGTGTGCGATGCTTATATCGAGTGCTTCTGTTCATTAATGTAACAACTTGGCGAAACTACTTTTCTCCAGATTGATGGAAGTTCTTATTAAAATATTCAATAAAATGTCGACTGAATGAGTGGCTTCTTTTACACTCCATTATATTCCTTCAGTTTTCGTCAAAATATTCACAAAAGCGTTCAGCTTCATGACTGAATACATATCCCAAGGTGTGTTATGGGTAATATCACTCTGATATGGGTTTCTACCTCGTGGCATGTTTTTGTTGTATAATTGAGCAATGATTTCAGAAGAAACTAAAGCAGGTGATCAGGCATCTGCTTCTCTGGGTATAAAACTGAGCAGGTCTCAGGATGTTAGACCCAAGACTCAATGGAAAGGTCAAACATGAAAGTGATGGACTTCAAAGCAGAGTTTAAATTTGCAGTAAACAGATGAAGTCTTGAGACATATAGTTTCTGCTTAAGTGTGCTCCACCATCTGTCAGCAGCATATTCCTCAGACTCTGCCCGGGAACAGAGAAAAGACAATGTAGTCCTCGTCCAGCAGGATGTGTCTTTCCATCCTAAAGATACTTGTGTCCATGCATCTCTCTCCATTTGAAGAAGAGCAGGTGGGTAAGTTCTTGTCACTGCCTGTGCCAGTCACATGTAGCTGTGTGGCATACAGAGCACCAGCAGGAGGGTTTTTCTGCAGCCAGGAAGAGGATGTTCTGTTGTATTGCTCAGGGATACGGAGGTTGACAGACCTGTGTCATGGCTGCCTGCCTTGTGCTCATGTTTCTTGAAGACACTCATTGCCCTTGCTGGCCTTGGTTATTTTTCTTTCCCAGATGCGGATCATTGATATGAGTTATGAATATGAGATGTGTAAGCTACCTGGATGTACCTGCGCTAAATGCACCATCTACTGCTGTGACTCAGAAGTGTCCAGACTGTGTCTGCTTCTATGTCTTCAGGCGATGTGACAGATCCAGTGGCTGCAGCTTGTTTAATGCTATGATTCTGGAACTGCTTCCAGTTTCCATCCAGGAGAAGCAGCAGGTGATCTGACTGCTGCTTCTCCTGGTATAAAACTGAGCTGGTCTCAGTCGGTTCTGCTGCTCCTGGTCTTTTCAATGACAAATACATATCTTTGCGATGATCACATGGTTTCATGTTGTTTCACAAGGTTTTGGTTTGTTTACGTGTAAGTAGATTATCACAAATGAAATCCAGAGTAATGAATTGGTTCTATTGAAAGGGACCCAGGCCCATTTGTTTGCAAAAGGTGGGCCCCAAGATACAAAAGGTTAAGAACCCCAGTTACAGAGAAAAATAGAATTCAAGCGCTTTCACTGAACTCTGCCCCTCTGTGACACAGGAGATGCTGAGGAAGGGCTCCAGGGGGAGCTGCTGTCCCAGTGCCCAGACCCTCAAGTGGCGCGGACGGAACGGTCCTAAAACACACACTCAGTGATGCTACAATGTACCGATGCAATGACTTTCTTCTTTACAATTGTACACAATGTGTCCACTCCTTAAGGTAAGTTCACACCGAACGCGACTTTTCAGTCGCGGTAGCACCAGTCGTCAGTAGCAGGTAGCTTATCGTCGTGTCGTCTTGAGTAGCCGGAATCGCCGTATGTAGCTCAAATCGCGTAGTGTCGCACACTCCAGTCGTGTCGCACACTCCAGTCGTGTCGCGGCCATGTTGGTCACCACTGATTGCCGTCAATCGCCCAACCCCATTGACTTTGTATGCAAATCAGTCGTGTCGCTCGCGGAAGTCGCGTTCGGTGTGAGTGTACCTTCACTCCGGGTGTGTGTTTTCTGTTCTCCCATTTATATAGTAGGTCGTTTATTCTAATCTACCTCTCTTGTTTTCCAGATTCACCCCGTTCCCTGTGTGTTGTTCCCGATCCGCGTTTTGGTTCCCGGCGTCCTTAGTTTCGAGTTATTTGTCTGTCTGTATTTATTTGTTCGTTCCAACGAATAAATCTTTATGATTTAACCTCGTCTCCCCTGTCTTCTGCTGACCAACACTTCCTGCACTTGGGTCCATCATCCAGAAGAAGAATCCAGAAGAACAGATGGAGGTCAAAGCAGAGTTTAAACTTGTCGTAAGCAGATGTACTCTGGAGTTTATACTTCAGTGTGCTCCGCCCTCTATAAGCGGTGTATTTCTTGGGCTCTGCCTGGGCACAAAGGATAAAAGGAGGGTTTTTTTTTTTCTGCAGCCAGACAGAGGATGTTTTGTCGTTTTGTTCAGGGGCATGGAAGTTGACACACCTGTGCCACCTTGTGTCATGGCTGCTGGCCTGATTCTAATGTTTGTTAAAGACACTCATTGCTCTCACTGGCCCTGGTTATTTTTTCTTTCCCAGATGCATTCAGATCACTTCTTCCTGCCAAATAGTCCAGTGAGAGGCTTCTCTGTCCACAGGGTTTTTTTTTTGTTTGTTTTGTTTAACTGCAACTCTTAACTGCAACTGGCTTCCACACATTACCAGGAGACTCTAGTTCAATTCCTGGACGGCTTAGTGTAGACAAGGTCCCGCAAGTATTCTGACCTGATCAGACGTTTATCAGAGCCCAAATGCGACGTAGACACCTGTTTTAATTCATGTTTTAAGTCGAGCAGATACTCTGCCTTGGGGTCCTGGAGCAGAATGACCTGAGGATAGGTTCCATTACAAGCAGCTCTCTGCAGTTTTATCAGGTGCTTGTCGAGAGGAGCAGCTGGGCTGAGCATTGCTCACAAGAAGAAGGGGAAAAATACCCCAAGATACAAGTGATCTGGGTTTCATTTGAGCTGAACCAGTGTGGTGGTCCAGTGCATAATTACTATGCTCGAAGCAGAAGCAGCCCAAGAAGCAGGATCCCCAAGGTGGAGGCCAGGGTCCCCTAAAGTGTCCACTGGGTATATGAGATGTATAAGCGCTACCTGCACCATCTACTGCTGTGACTCAGAAGTGTCCAGATTGTGTCTGCTTCTATGTCTTCAGACGATGTGACAGATCCAGTGGCTGCAGCTTGTTCAATGCTCACACGGTTGTGGAACTACTACCAGTTTCCATCCAGGAGAGTGCAGCAGGTGATCAGTTCAACTGAGACGCATCGAAAATGTGTCATCATAAATTACCTTGTGTGTTGCTCTGAGTATATTGGATTATATGGAAGAATTGGAGAAGATCAGTCAAGCTTCTGAATATGAGAAGATGTCCCTGAAACAGTGTCGGTTTTCTGGCCTCACATTTCGATGTGGTAGCTCACCAGGTTGGATGTGACGGGCCATTACTCCATATCCTCATCAACAGGCACTGCAGCTTTCCCCTGTCAGAGCCAAGGTGCAGACACCTGTGACTAACACATCCGTTCATGTTTTAAGTCAGGAAGACACTCAGCCTTTGGGGCCTGAAGTACGTGGACCTCCGTAGTTTCTTCGACTTTTGAGAAAGTTTTAGTTGTCAGCCGGATGAAGTAGTTTGCCTGCTTCATTATCTAAATGAAAACAATATTTAAATGGATATCGAGTGCTCCTGACCAGTCATGTGATGACTTGGAAAAACTACATATTGTCCAGATTGATGGAGCTTCTTCTTAAAATATTCAATAAAATGTCGACTGAATGCGTGGCTTCTTTTACACTCCATTATATTCCTTCAGTTTTCGTCAAAATATTCACAAAAGCGTTCTGCTTCATGACTGAATACATATCCCAAGGTGTGTTATGGGTAATATCACTGATATGGGTTTCTACCTAGTGGCATGTTTTTGTTGTATAATTGAGCAATGATTTCAGAAGAAACTAAAGCAGGTGAACAGGTGTCTGCTTCTCTGGGTATAAAACTGAGCAGGTCTCAGGATGTTAGACCCAAGACTCAATGGAAAAGTAAAACATGAAAGTGATGGACTTCAAAGCAGAGTTAAGAGCTTAAGTGTGCTCCATCATCTGTCAGCAGCATATTCCTCAGACTCTGCCCGGGCACAGAGAAAAGACAATGTAGTCCTCGTCCAGCAGGATGTGCCTCTTTCTACCAAAGATACTTGTGCCCATGCATCTCCTTCCATTTGAAGAAGAGCAGATGTGTACAGTAAGTTCTTGTCACTGCCTGTGCCAGTCACATGTAGCTGTGTGGCATACAGAGCACCAGCAGGAGGGTTTTTCTGCATCCAGGAGAAGGATGTTTTGTTGTATTGCTCAGGGATATGGAGGTTGACAGACCTGTGTCATAGCTGCCTGCCTTGTCCTAATGTTTGTTAAAGACAGTCATTGCCCTTGCTGGCCTTGGTTATTTTTGCTTTCCCAGATATATGTAGATCACTTCCCCCTGCCAAAGGCTTCTCTGTCCATAGGTCTTTTTGTTGACCTGTGTCCCTCACGGCTTCGGAACTTAGCTGGTGGTTTGCTCACCTCCTGAAGTGGGAGACCTTGGTACGACTCCTGGTCTCTATAGTATAGAGAAGGTCCTCGCCAGTTTTCTGGCCTCACATTTTGATGTGGTACCTCACCATGTTGTACATGACGGGTCATTACACCGCACTGCAGCTTTCGCCTATGGGAGTGGAATTGGGACATGTTTTAAGTCAAGAAGACACTCAGCCTTTGGGTCCCAAAGGCTGAGCGGACCTCCGTAGTTTCATCGGCTTTTGACAAAGTTTGAGGTGTGGGCTGGATGAACTAGTTTTCCTGCTTCATTATCTAAATGAAAACAATAATTATCTGGATTTGTACCAAGAGACTATTGATCTATGACAAATGAGTGATGACACAGTCGATTCTCTGGGTATAAAACTGCACCAGTCCAAGACGTCACTCACTGGAACACTCCATCAGACAAACATGAAGATCTTTCATGTTCTTGCTGCTGTCGCTGTTGTCCTCACCTTCATCTGCCTTCAGCAGAGCTCTTCTCTTCCACTCACGAAGGTGAGAATGTCAGTTGCATCGAAAACGTTGATGATAATTTCTCTTGTTGCTCTGACTGATTTTATTTGAAGGAGGAAGATTTCGGGCAGATCAAGGACAGTCGAGGTTCTGGAGATGAGAACATGTCCCCATGGAAGGTTTGTTCGAATGGAGACGGAGTTCGGGAACATCAACTCAAGTCTGTCTCACTCTCTCACACAGGCCACAACGATGGGTAGCAGAGGCTTCAGATGGGGCAGTCGCTCTTCAAAGCGCTTCTGATCATGAATGTTACGACTTACCAAAACTACATTTTTGGCAGACTGATGTAATTGGCCTCAAAATATTATAATAAAATGCTCAGCTTCATGACTGACTTCTTTCACACTCCGTTTTGCTCTAATTTGCATAGTTGGTCGCTGACATGTCCCAAGGTGCATTGTGGGTAATATCAAAGATCTGGGTTTCGATCAAGTAGTTGGATCAGTGAGCAATGAGGTACTCAGAAACTGCAGCAGGCGATCAAACTGAACGCATTTCAGGATGTCAGATCCAAGACTCTCTGGAAAAGTAAAAAAATGACAGTGGCGTTCAAAGCCAAGTTTAAACTTGCAGTTAACACTGGTGTGAATTGGAGTTTCTAGTTCAGTGTGCTCCACCCTCGATCAGCCACCTTGTGTCATGGCTGCCGGCCTCATTCTAATGTTTGTTAAAAACACTCGTTGCCATTCCTGGCCTTGGTTATTTTTTCTTTCCCAGATGTGTGCAGATCACTTCTTCCAGCCAAATAGTCTGGCGATAGGCTCCACACATTACCAGGAGATTCAATTCCTGGTCGCCTTGGTGTGCAGATGGTCACACGACATAGTCACCTGTTTTAATTCATGTTTTCAGTCGAGAGACACTCTGCCTTGGGGTCCTGGAGCAGAATGACCTGAGGATAGGTTCCATTACAAGCTGCACTTTTACCTGGTGCTTGTCGAGAGAAGAGCAGCTGGGCTAAACCTTGCTAACCAGAAGAAGGGGAAATAGATACAATTGAAGTTGGACGTCGTTTGAGCTGTTCTTCTGCTATAAGCAGAAGCAGTCCAAGAGGCAGGATCCCCAAGGTGGAGGCCAGTGTCCCTCAAGTGTCCCCTGGGTATATGTGTTATGGGTCCCAGGATGGTCAACCGTAGCAAATACTGCATGCCCACGAAAGAAGACAACACAATCAACAGGTGTCTCGTCCGGAGTCCAAGTGGCGTCTGATGAACGTGTTCCCAGCATGGTGTAACACTTGGTGACCCCCTCGCAACTCCGACCCCAGACAATAGTTCCGCCTCACCGTCTTCTATCAGTAATTTCAAAAAAAAAAATTCGCAAAACTCCAAAAGAACACTCAATAACCAAACGATAAACATTAATAATAGAGTACATATTTGACTTATTGTGTTCACCTATCAAGGGGTGCCACATATGAGATGAGTAAGCTACCTGGTTGTAAATGGTTGTAAATGCACCATCTACTGCTGTGACTCAGAAGTGTCCGGACTGTGTCTACTTCTACGTCTTCAGGCGATGTGACAGATCCAGCGGCTGCAACTTGTTGTATGCAGATATGGATCTGGAACTGCTTCCAGTTTCCATCCAGGAGAGTGCAGCAGGTGATCTGACTGCTGCTACTTCTCTGAGCTGGTCTCAAGACATCAGGCACAAGACTCACTGGGAAAACTTCAGACATGGAGACCTGTCATGTTTTTGTTGCTGTCGTCATTGTTCTCACCTTCAGTGACCAACAACAGAGCTCTGCTGTTTCACTCACTCAGGTGAGATCATCAGTTAAATGGAGACGCGTCAAAAGTTTCATAATAAATTCGCTAATGTGTTGCTCTGATTATATTGGATTATATGGAAGAATTGGAGCAGATCAGTCAAGCTTCTGAATATGAGAAGATGTCCCTGAAACCGTGGTAGTTTTCTGGCCTCACATTTCGATGTGGTAGCTCACCAGGTTGGATGTGACGGGCCATGACTCCATATCCTCATCAACAGGCCCTGCAGCTTTCCTCTATCAGAGTGACATTCAGACATGTTTTCAGTCTAGAAGACACTCAGCCTTTGGGGCCTGATGCCAGACTTCCATAGTTTCATCAGCTTTTAAAAAACTTTCAGTTGCAGGCTGGATGAACTAGTTTGCCTGCTTCATTATCGAAATGAAAACAATAATCAAATGGATTTGTACCAAGAGACTATTGATCTATGACAAATGAGTGATGACACAGCCGATTCTCTGGGTATAAAACTGCACCAGTCCAAGACGTCACTCACTGGAACACTCCATCAGACAAACATGAAGATCTTTCATGTTCTTGCTGCTGTCGCTGTTGTACTCACCTTCATCTGCCTTCAGCAGAGCTCTTCTCTTCCACTCACGAAGGTGAGAATGTCAGTTGCATCGAGAACGTTGATGATAATTTCTCTTGTTGCTCTGACTGATTTTATTTGAAGGAGGAAAATTTGGGGCAGATCAAGGACAGTCGAGGTTCTGGAGATGAGAACACGTCCCTGAAATCATGGAAGGTTTGTTTGAATGGAGACAGGGTTCAGGAACATCAACTCAAGTCTGTCTCTCTCTCACTCAGGCCATGCCGATGCCTGCGGGACAGTACGAATGAGGCGTTGGCATTGAAACTCGTGATCTGCCCAAATCATGAAATATGCATCGCACACACTGACGCAACAAAGTATCTGGAATGACTTTCTTCTTCACCATTGCCCAGCATGTGTGCGATGCTTGTGCCAAGTGTTTCTGTCCAGAAATGTTACGTCTTGGCAAAATTACATTTTGTCCATTTTGCACCATCTACAGCTGTGACTGAGAAGTGTCCAGACTGTGTCTGCTTCTATGTCTTCAGGCGATGTGACAGATCCAGTGGCTGCAGCTTGTTCAATGCGCTAACTCTAGGTTGCGGCAGACAGTAAACATGCACCACAAAGACCTGCGCGCGTTATTTCAGATCATTCGACAAAAACCGGAGAGCTGGGATAACATCACGCTGATGATGGCTGCAGGATACGATCGGTGGCTGTCAAAAGCATCAACATGCTTTTTCCTCATGGCATATGAGGGACGCACTTTTTCGTGTGCTGCAAAACAAAGTGATGGACATTGAATACTGTCTCGCATGCATCACACAAAACAGTTGCAGCTCTCGAGCGCATGAGTCTGGAGTTCGGCCGTTTCTGTGACCGATTTGAGAAGAAATGCAGCGCACTTGGTCTGACAGAGAGTGGAGACATTAATGGGAATTGCACATTTATTCTACTGTATTAATGTTATTCATTGTTTGTGCTACTAATAAAGAAGTTATTTACTGATGCAGGAATGCTGAATGAGGGAGTGTGGCTGAGAGTGTGTGAGAATTAGAAGTTGCAGGTGGAGTCCAAAGACGGGAGTGAACCACACTGGAGGAACAAACATTGGAACTCAGAGGGTCCAAGGTCAGACGGAGGAGGCTGGGAAGTACCATCTTTCCCAGAGCTGGAAGGAGCTGGTCCTGATAAGATCCACCTGGGTCCGGAATGGGGGCGCATGCTTTGTGTTCGTTGCCATGGTTACGAGGGAGCCAGCGACCAGGACTGGTTTCCACAGCGGAGGGCCAATCGGACGAGGACGCAGCCCATGCAGAGAACTCAAGACCTCAGATAGTTTTTTTTAAGTCTCTACTAGACTTCTGCTAACGCTAAGTCAGGCGTAGTTGCTGACCTGAACTTGTTGGATTCTTGGTAGTCATTCTCATGAGTAAACGAACGTGCGGAGGTACACAGGAGGTGTATTTCCAACAACAGTCAGTTAAATGTGAAAGAAAACGACTGTTCAGTAACATCCTGGATAACATATGTCATCAGATGAAGGCGAGGTTTGATCGTTTTGGTGAGCTGGCTTTCCTTGGTTTGGTGGATTGCGCAAAATTCAGTGAAATGTCCCAACATTTTGATGACATGAAACTGCAGAGCCTGTCAAAATATGCCAAATTCTTTGACTTTGTCAGACTAAAGGCAGATCTCATTGGCCGTGTTTCGCTCACAAACGGTGAGGGATGTATGCAAGTCTTCTGGACAAAGTTGCTCCAGCTCGTGCTCACTGTTCCAGCGACTACAGCATCAGTGGAGCGGTCATTCTCAGCAGTCAAAGGAATCAATCGTACAGTCAGAACAGGACTGATCAAGGACGACTTTCTTCCCTGGCAGTCATCTCCATTGAGACAGAGAGATTTGTAAAACTTAAAGAAGACAAGGAAGACTTCTACAAACAAGTCACAGATGCTTTTGTTCAGAAGGAGCAACGCATGGATTTCATTTATAAATATAGGTAAGACCATAATAAAGTTTTTTATTGTTGTTGTTTTTTTATATGCTACAGTTTGTATATGAAAAAGGTGATATGAGATTTTAAACATCACCTGTTAACTGCTGCCAGTCAAATCGTGAATAGGTTTCTCTGTAGGGTCCATGTGTTTGTAAATCTGATTGTCATGAAGTCAGTGCCTCACCAGCCAGAAAACTCACCGCACATCACTGCTGTGAACATTGTCAGGTCACTAAGGACGTTCACCCTGTGGCCCGTAGCTACATGGGGCTCCTGCTGGCATCACGGCCCAATGAGATTCTTGCCATTGATGACACGACTTCAGAGTCTGCCCAGAATGTGGTAGAGAATGCTTTGGTGATGACGGATGTTTTCACCAAGTACACAGTGGCAGTCCCCACTCCAGATCAGTGTGCTTCTTCAGTGGCAAGGGTTTTAGTGTCAGAATGGTTTTATAAGTTGGGTGTAAGCGCTCGGTTACATTCTGGCCAAAGTGACATTTATCATCAATATATGTAGCACACACACTGTAGTGGCTGTATCGTCGGGATATTCAACATAAGTATTTACTTTTCCTTCAGTGGAGATCTGCAAAGAGAGCATGAGAGAGAAGAGGAAGGCCATGGAGAAAAAGAGTGGGTCAGCAGCATCTCGCCAGGTACAGTGGAGGAGGTTGGCCGTCCTCTCATTCCTGGACCCCTTCCTCACCCCGAGGGAGACGTCGGGGAGCAGGTAATAGTTGTTGAGAATCTAAATACTCACTATATCAAAGTGTAATGACCTTTCTAGGAAATATAATCACACTATGTTCTCATTTTACAGAAACATGCCATGAAGTTGATGATGAAGAAGAGGAGGAATTGACCCTAGAAGAGACTCTATAACTGTTGAATTACAGTTTTCACCACTGTCGAAATCCACTTGTCATAATATATTGGAAGATTGCAGTCTGTGTATCTTCCAAATGACGTCATGCAGACAGTACGTGCTACTGTACCCATGTTCAACCATGGATAAAACTGTTCAGACTGACGTAACACATTGATGACCATACCATACCATAACTTTTGACATGGAGACCTGTCATGTTTTTGTTGCTGTCGTCATTGTTCTCACCTTCAGCGACCAACAGCAGAGCTCTGCTGTTTCACTCACTCAGGTGAGATCATCAGTTAAATAGAGACACATCAAAAATGTTTCATAATAATTTCCCTCGTGTGATGCTCTGATTATATTGGATTATATGGAAGAATTGCAGCAGATCCGTCAAGCTTCTGAATGTGAGAAGATGTCCCTGAAACAGTGTCAGTTTTCTGGCCACACATTTCAATGTGTTATCTCACCAGGTTGTATGTGACGGGCCATGACACCATATCCTCATCAACAGGCACTGCAGCTTTCCCCTGTCAGAGCCCAGTTTGGATACAGACACCTGTGACTAACACGTCCGTTCATGTTTTAAGCCTCAGCCTTTGGGGCCTGATGCCCGCAGACTTCCATAGTTTCATCGGCTTTTAAAAAAGTTTTAGTTGCAGGCTGGGTGAACTAGTTTGCCTGCTTCATTATCAAAATGAAAACGGTTATTACATGGATTTGTACCAAGAGACTATTGATCTATGACAAATGAGTGATGACACAGCCGATTCTCTGGGTATAAAACTGCACCAGTCCAAGACGTCACTCACTGGAACACTCCATCAGACAAACATGAAGATCTTTCATGTTCTTGCTGCTGTCGCTGTTGTACTCACCTTCATCTGCCTTCAGCAGAGCTCTTCTCTTCCACTCATGAAGGTGAGAATGTCAGTTGCATCGAGAACGTTGATGATAATTTCTCTTGTTGCTCTGACTGATTTTATTTGAAGGAGGAAGATTTAGGGGAGATGAAGCCCAGTCAAGGTTCTGGAGAGGAGAACACGTCCCTGAAATCAATGGAGGTTTGTTCTTGTGGAGACAGACTTCAGGAACATCAACTCAAGTCTGTCTCTCTCTCACACAGGCCACACAGATGCGTCGGGGAGGCTTTGGATCGGGCGGTAGCTATGGAAGGGGCTTCTCATCATGAATGTTACGACTTGGCAAAACTACATTTTGTCGAGACTGATGCAATTTTCCTCAAAATATTATAATAAAATGCTCAGCTTCATGACTGGCTTCTTTCACACTCGGTTATGCTCTAATTTGCATAGTTGGTCGCTGACATGTTCCGAGGTGCATTGTGGGTAATATCAAAGATCTAGGTTTCGATCAAGTTGTTGGATCACTGAGCAATGAGATACTCGGAAACTGCAGCAGGTGATCACACACCTGCCTCCAGAGGAATTAAACTCAACACATTTCAGGATGTCAGATCCTGGACTCACTGGAAAAGTCAGAAATGAAAGTGATGGTGTTCAACGCCAAGTTTAAATTTGCAGTAAACAACAGTGGATTGCAGTCTCTATTTCAGTGTGCTCCACCCTCGATCAGCGATATATTCCTCGGGCTCTGCACTGGCTCAGAGAAAAAAGTGAGGTTTTTTTTCTGCAGTTTCTGAACGTTTGTTAAGACGCTCATTGCCCTTCTTGGCAATGTCTGGTGAGAGGCTTCTCTGTCCACGGGGCTTTTTTGTTGAACTGCAACTCATGGCTTCCACACATTAACCAGGAGATTCTGTTCCTGGTGGGCTTAGTACAGAGAAGGTCAGTTCTATCAGGGCCGAAATGTCACCTGTTTTAACTCATGTTTTCAGTCGAGAAGACACTCTGCCTCGGGGTCCTGGACCAGAATAACAGGAGGATAGGTTCCACTACAAGCTGCTTTTTGCAGTTTTACCTGGTGCTTGTCGAGAGAAGAGCAGCTGGGCTAAGCCTTGCTAACAAGAAGAAGGGGAAATAGATACAAGTCAAGTTGTTGTTGTTTGAGCTGAGCCAGTCTGGTGCAGTTATTCTGCTATTAGCAGAAGCAGCCCTAGAAGCAGGATCCCCAAGGTGAAGGCCAGGGTCCCCACAAGTGTCCACTGGGTATATGAGATGCTAAATGCACCATCTACTGCTGTGACTCAGAAGTGTCTCTCAGACTGCTTCTTCTCTGGGTATAAAACTGAGCTGGTCTCAAGACATCAGGCACAAGACTCACTGGGAAATCACTGACATCATCAGTTAAATGGAGATGCATCGAAAATGTTTCACAGTATATCACCTTGTGTGTTGCTCTGATTATATTGGATTATATGGAAGAACTGGAGCAGATCAGTTAAGCTTCTGAATATGAGAAGATCTCCCTGAAACCGTGGCAGATTTCTGGCCTCACATTTCGATGTGGTAGCTCACCAGGTTGGATGTGACGGACCATGACACCATATCCTCATCAACAGGCCCTGCAGCTGTCCCCTATCAGAGTGACATTCGGACATGTTTTCAGTCCAGCTTTTGGGCCAAGGTTCTGGAGATGAGAACACGTCCCTGAAATCGGGGAAGGTTTGTTCTTGTGGAGACATAGAGTTCAGCCACTTCAACTTAAGTCTGTCCCTCTTTCTCACAGGGCAAAAGGGTTCCTGGGCCAGGCTTTGGACGTGGCGGTGGCTCTGGAGGGTTCTACATGATCTTCCCAAATCATTAAATATGCTACACACAAACTGACGCTACATTGTAGCTGCAATGACTTTCTTCTTCACCATTGTCCAGCATGTGTGCGATCCTTGTATCGAGTGCTCCTGACCAGTCATGTGATGATTTGGAAAAACTACATATTGTCCAGACATATTGATGTTTTCATCAAAATACAGTGGTACCTTGGTTTTCGAACATCCCAGATTGGAAACAAATCGGAGTTCGAATGAAAGTTTAGAGATTTTTTTGCTTCTGATTTCGAACGAAAATACAGAACATGAACCCCCACGTAAAAAGCCGGAAAAAACATGAAGCAGAATCAGAATTTAATTTACTGCCATGGTCAGTGGGGAGCCCACCAACTAGGAAAGTGTTTTCGAAAAAAGTGCTGACAAAAAATAAATAAAATAAAATAAAATAAAATAAAATAAAATAAAATAAAATAACAACAAGGCTGTTCACAAATTCAACAGTCTGACGGCCGTGGGGAAGAAGCTGTTCCTGTGACAATGTGAAGCGCGTGGACCGATCACCTGACCCACGACGCGCTTTGTTATTGTGTATAACGCAGCCTCTGTATGGAGACGTGTCCCGTTAGTTAGATTTACTGACTGTTTTTTCTTCATATTGAGGAGTAAAACCTTTCCTGTCTCCGCACTGGACCGTGGTAGAGTGTCAGAGGGCAGGTGCTCGCTCTCCACACCTCCGAGGCTGGAGCGCACACTCCAGGGTTTGATGTCCTGTTGTGGGCTGGAGCTGGGACAGGGATGAGGCGAGTCTGGGACAGAGCGTGACTTGGTTTATGACTTTGTCACAGCCAAACTGCACAGAAGCGCACATTCAGAGCTGGACACGCACCGGGCACCTCTTCACTTCTGGAGAGACGTCACTCACTCTGCAACCCCTCCCACATGCAGCGGCCACACACATAGAGGAACAGCGCACCTGCAGCAGACACTCTACATTCACTCCTACAAAAGACTATTTTAAGGCTTGGAACGCATGATTTCTTTTTCCATTCATTGTAATGGGAAATATCGATTCAGATTTCAAACAAATCGCTTCTCGAACTGCAGTCTGGAACGGATTGTGGTCGAGAACCGAGGTACCACAGTATTCAATAAAACCTGCCTCTCTGGGTATAAAACTGAGCAGGTCTCAGGATGTTAGACCCAAGACTCACTGGAAAAGTCAAACATGAAAGTGATGGACTTCAAAGCAGAGTTTAAATTTGCAATAAACAGATGAAGTCTTTCTGCTTAAGTGTGCTCCACCATCTGTCAGCAGCATATTCCTCAGACTCTGCCTGGGCACAGAGAAAAGACAATGTAGTCCTCGTCCAGCAGGATGTGCCTTTTCATACGAAAGATACTTGTGCCCATGCATCTCCTTCCATTTGAAGATGAGCAGATGGGTAAATTCTTGTCACTGCCTGTGCCAGTCACATGTTGCTGTGTGGCATACAGTGCACCAGCAGGAGGGTTTTTCTGCAGCCAGGAAGAGGATGTTTTGTTCTATTGCTCAGGGACATGGACAGACCTGTGTCATGGCTGTCTGCCTTGTGCTAATGTTTGTTGAAGAGACTCATTGCCCTTGCAGGCCTTGGTTATTTTTCTTTCCCAGATACAGATCACTTCCCCCTGCGAAAGGAGTCTTTGTCCACAAGGTTTTTTGTTGATCTACAACCCTCATGGCTTCTGACCTTAGCTGGTGGTTTGCCTGGCACCTCTAGAGGCAGACTTTGGTACGACTGCTGGTCAGCATAGTATGGAGAAGGTTCCCACCATTTTCACATTTCGATGAGGTACCGAACCAGGTTGTATGTGACGGGTCATTACACCACACTGCAGCTTTCACCTATCAGAGCCCAGTTTGGACACAGACACCTGTGACTAACACGTCTGTTCATGTTTTAAGCCTCAGCCTTTGGGTCCTGATGCCTGCAGACTTCCATAGTTTCATCAGCTTTCAAAAAAGTTTTAGTTGCTGGCTGAATTAACTAGTTTGCCTGCTTCATTATCGAAATGAAAACAGTAATTACATGGATTTGTACCAAGAGACTATTGATCTATGACAAATGAGTGATGACACAGCCGATTCTCTGGGTATAAAACTGCACCAGTCCAAGACGTCACTCACTGGAACACTCCATCAGACAAACATGAAGATCTTTCATGTTCTTGCTGCTGTCGCTGTTGTACTCACCTTCATCTGCCTTCAGCAGAGCTCTTCTCTTCCACTCATGAAGGTGAGAATGTCAGTTGCATCGAAAACGTTGATGATAATTTCTCTTGTTGCTCTGACTGACTTTATTTGAAGGAGGAAGATTTGGGGCAGATCAAGGACAGTCGAGGTTCTGGAGATGAGAACACGTCCCTGAAATCATGGAAGGTTTGTTCGAATGTAGAAAGAGTTCAGGAACATCAACTCAAGTCTGTCTCACTCTCTCACACAGGCCACACAGCTGAGGAGAACCGACAGAGGGTGAGTTGTCTATGGAAGGCATGATCTTCCCAGATCATTAAACATGCTAAACACACACACTGACGATACAAAGTAGCTGCAATGACTTTCTTCTTCACCATTGCCCAGCATGTGTGCGATGCTTATATCGAGTGCTCCTGTCCAGTCATGTAACGACTTGGTAAAACTGCATTTTGTCTAGACAGATGTCATTTTCCTCAAAATACTTAACATAATGTTCGGCTTTATGACTGGCTTCTTTCACACTCCGTTATGCTCTAACTTGCATAGTTGGTCACTGACATGTCCCAAGGTGCATTGTGGGTCATATCGATGATGTGGGTTCGTACTAAGTCGTTGGATCACTAAGTAATGAGGTACTTGGAAACTGCAGCAGGTGATCAGACACCTCTTAGGTACAAGGAACTTACAACCGGGATCGCTTCTGACCAACCGGTGGGAAGTCAGATATGACGTAAGTCGAGCAGGTCGTAAGTCGGACTGTTACTTATATAAAACTGAACACGTCAGATCCAAGACTCACTGTAAAAGTCAAAGCTGAAAAGGATGAAGTTCAAAGCAGAGTTTAAACTTGCAGTAAACAGTGGTGTGAATTGGAGTTTCTACTTCAGTGTGCTCCACCCTCGATACACAGTATATTCTTCGGGCTCTGCCCAGGCACAGACAGAAAAAGGAGGGCTTTTTTTCTGCAGACAGGAAGAGGATGTTTCGTTGAATTTCTCAGGGGCATGGAAGTTGACACACCTGTGCCACCTTGTGTCAAGGCTGTCGGCCTCATTTGAATGATTCTTAAAAACACCATTGCACTTGCTGGCCTTGGTTATTTTTTTCCCAGATGCACTCAGATCACTTCTTCGTGCCAAATAGTCTGGTGAGAGGCTTCTCTGTCCATGGGGTGTTTGTTGAACTGCAACTCATGGCTTCCACACATTACCAGGAGACTCTGGTTGAAATCCTGGTCAGCTCAGTATAGACAAGGTCCCACCAGTATTCTGACCTGATCAAACTATTTGTCTATCAGAGCCAAAATGCGACACAGTCACATGTTTTAATTCATGTTTTAAGTCGAGAAGATGCTGTGCCCTAGGGTCCCATAATAGAACAATCGGTGGGCAGGTTTCATTACAAGATGCTCTCTGCAGTTTTACCCAGTGCTTGTTGAGAGAAGAGCAGCTGGGCTAAACCTTGCTAACCAGAAGAAGGGGAAATAGATACAAGTGATGTTAGGTGTTGTTTGAGCTGAGCCAGTCTGGTGCAGTTATTCTGCTATAAGTAGAAGCAGCCCTGGAAGGAGGATCCCCAAGGTGGATCCCAGTGGCCCCACAAGTGTTCACTGGGTATATGAGATGTGTCAGCTACCTGGATGTACAAGCACTAAATGCCCCATCTACTGCTGTGACTCAGAAGTGTCCAGACTGTGTCTGCTTCTATGTCTTCCGGCGATGTGACAGATCCAGTGGCTGCCGCTTGTTCAATGCTCATATGGTTCTGGAACTGCTTTCAGTTTCCATCCAGGAGAGTGCAGCAGGTGATCAGACCGCTTCTTCTCGGGGTATAAAACTGAGCTGGTCTCAAGACATCAGGCACAAGACTCACTGGGAAATCTTCAGACATGGAGACCTGTCATGTTTTTGTTGCTGCCATCATTGTTCTCACCTTCAGGGACCAACAGTAGAGCTCTGCTGTTTCACTCCCTCAGGTGAGATCAGTTAAATGGAGACGCATCGAAAATGTTTCATAATATGAGACATTGTGTGTTGCTCTGATTATATTGGATTACATGGAAGAATTGCAGCAGATCAGTCAAGCTTCTGAATATGAGAAGATGTCCCTGAAACCGTGGCAGTTTTCTGGCCTCACATTTCAATGTGGTAGCTCACCAGGTTGGATGTGACAGGCCATGACACCATATCCTCATCAACAGGCACTGCAGCTGTCCCTTATCAGAGTGACATTCTGACATGTTTTCAGTCTAGAAGACACTCAGCTTTTGGGTCCTGATGCACACAGACTTCCTTAGTTTCATCAGCTTTTGAGAAAGTTTTAGTTGCAGGCTGGATGAACTAGTTTGCCTGCTTCATTATCTAAATCAAAAAAACAATAATTACATGGATTTGTACCAAGAGACTATTGATCTATGACAAATGAGTGATGAAACAGCCGATTCTTTGGGTATAAAACTGCACCTGATTGATTTTATTTGAAGGAAGAAGCCTCTGGGCTGGTGAAGGCCAGTCAAGGTTCTGGAGATGAGAACACGTCCCTGAACTCATGGAAGGTTTGTTCGAATGTAGACAGGGTTCAGGAACATCAACTCAAGTCTGTCCCTCTCTCACACAGGTCACACTGATGAATGGGGGAGGATTCGGGGGCTTTGGCCTTGGACATGTCCAGAATGATTCAATGTTTGATTAAAATTTTCAATAAAATGTTCAGCTTAATGAGGGGATTCTTTCACTCTCCATTATTCTCAAATTTTCATTGTTGGCTGCTGAGCTGTCCCAAGGTGCATTGTGGGTCATATCATTGATATGTGTTCCATGTTGTATATTTAGATATAATATCTGATATCCAGTTAGATATGAGGAATGTGCTGCAGGTGATTAGCAGCCTGAGGATCAAACTGAACAAGACATCACACCCAACACTCATTGGAAAACTCCATTAGTCAAACAAGACTTTGTTTACTCGCTTGATGTGCCGCAGTTCACCTTCTTCAGCCTTCAGTTTTACTGTATATCTCCCATTCACTGTCTCCACTTTGGGGACTGTGATAAATGCTTGGCATATCCCTGAAGTTTATTTGATTTGTTCCTCTAATGTGTCATTTGTCAAAGCAAAGTCGAAACATGCAGTAAATGGATGTAGTCTTGAGAACTGGAGTTTCTACTTCAGTGTGCTCCTCCCTCTGTCAGCAGTATATTTCTCGAGGCTGTGTTCTGGCACAGAGAAAAGACAATACACTCCTCGTCCAGCAAGATGTTTACTCTTGGTGCAAAGGACAGTTGTGCCCATGCTTCTCCCGCCTTTTCCCAAAGAAACGATGGGAGCCTGAGGCAGCAGTAGGGTTTTTTTTTTACTGTATCCAGAGAGAGATGCTTTTTTGTTGTATTGCTCAGGGGCATGGTGGTTGAGACACCTGTGTCAGAATCAGAATCAGAATCAGAATCAGAATCAAATTTATTGCCATGGTCAGTGGGGAGCCCACTGACTAGGAAAGTGCCTTGGAATAAAGTGCAACAAAAAAACAAATAAAATAAAATAAATAAAATAACATTACAACAAGGCTGTTCATGAATTTAACAGTCTGACGGCCGAAGGAAAGAAGCTGTTCCTGTGACGGGAGGTTCTGGTCTGGATGGACCGTAGCCTCCTGCCAGAGGGAAGAGGAACAAACAGTCTATCTCCAGGGTGAGAAGGGTCGGCTCTGATCCGACCTGCACGTCTCTGGGTCCTAGAGGCATACAGGTCATGAAGAGGTGGCAGGCTGCAACCGATCACCTTCTCAGCAGAACGTACGATGCGCTGCAGTCTGCTCTTGTCCCTGGAGGTGGCACTGTTGTACCAGACGGTGATAGAGGAGGTGAGGATGGACTGGATGATGGCCGTGTAGAACTCCACCAGCAACTTCGTCGGCAGTCGTAGTTTACGTAGCTGCCTCAGAAAGAACATTCTCTGCTGGGCCTTCCTGATGAGGGACCTGATGGTTGGCTCCCATTTGAGGTCCTCAGTGATGGTGGTTCCCAGGAAGCAGAAGGAGTCCACAATAGGAATGGATAAACCAGCCAACATGAGAGGGGACGGAGGAGCTGTTACTCTCCTGAAGTCCATGATCATCTCCACTGTCTTCTGAGCGTTGAGCTCCAGGTTGTTGTTGCTGCACCAGGACACCAGCCGCTCCACCTCCCTCCTGTAGGCCGACTCATCTCCATCTGAGATGAGCCCGATGATGGTGGTGTCATCCGCAAACTTGATCAACTTCACGGACTCGTGGCTGGAGGTGCAGCAGCTAGTGTACAGGGAGAAGAGCCATGGAGAGAGAACACAGCCCTGAGGAGACCCAATGTTGAGGGTCCGAGTGTCGGAGACAGTCGTCCCCAGCCGCACACGCTGACTTCGGCTGGTCAGGAAGTCTGTAATCCATCTGCAGAGGGAGTCAGGCACGTCCAGCTGGCGAAGCTTGTCTTCAAGCAGAGTTGGAAGAATTGTATTAAAAGCAGAGCTGAAGTCCACAAACAGGATCCTGGCATAGGTTCCTGGGGAGTCCAGATGCTCCAGAACGAAATGAAGGGCCTGGTTCACTGCATCGTCCACAGATCTGTTGGCTCTGTAGGCAAACTGCAATGAGTCCAGGTGAGAAGCAGTGATGGACTTCAGGTGAGAGAGAACCAGGCGCTCAAAGGACTTCATGACCACAGACGTCAGTGCCACCGGTCTGTAGTCATTCAGTCCTGTGATCCTGGCCTTCTTGGGAACAGGGATGATAGTGGAGGACTTAAAGCAGGCAGGAACATGACAGGACACCAAGGAAGCATTGAAGATGTCCGTGAACACAGGAGCCAGCTCAGCAGCACAATGATTCAGGATGGCAGGGGAAACTCTGTCCGGACCTGCCGCCTTCCGAAGGTTCAGCCTCCTGAACTGAGTGCGCACGTCTTGCTCCATGATGTCAAGAGAAAGAGGGGGGAGGTGAGGGGGTGGCTCATCAAAAGTGACTGTGATCTTTGCTGTCTCAGTGACATCATTGGTCTTAGTTGTGTCACTAAGAGACAGCACAGTCCTTTGTTTGAAAGTGGAACATGGGGCTGGAGAGACCACAGAGGTGTTGGTGCAAAATGGCTGCTCAAAGCGACAATAGAAGTTGTTAAGATCCTGTGCAAGAGTGAGGTTGTTCAGACTGTGGGGGGCACGTGGCTTGTAGTTAGTGACCACCTTGAGCCCTCTCCACACCGCAGCCGAGTCATTGGCTGAGAACTGCTGCGTGAGTTTGTCAGAGTATGCAGCCTTAGCTTTCTTCAGCTCCCTCTGAAACCGATACTTCAGCTCTTTGTAGCAGTTCCTGTCCCCACTCTTGCGAGCTGCCTCCTTCTCCCGTCTAATCTGGCTGAGTTTAGTTGTGAACCAAGGTTTGTCATTTGCATAACTCACCTTGGTGCGTGTTGGAACTATGCACTCTTCACAGTAGCTGATCCATGAAGTCACAGTGTCTGTATATTCATCCAGATTATTGGTCGCAGCCCTGAACACCTCCCAGTCTGTGGTCTCCATGCAAGACTGCAGCTCCTCTTTAGCTTCACTTGTCCAGATCTTCATGCTCCTCACAACAGGCTTTGCCAGCTTCAGCTTCTGCTTGTATGTAGGAACAAGATGAACCATCAAGTGGTCAGAGAGTCCCAGTGCAGCTCGAGGGAGGGCGGTATAGGAGTTGCGGAGCGATGAGTAACAGTGATCCAGCACGCTCTGCTCTCTGGTGGGACATTTTACAACCTGCCTGTACCTGGGAAGCTCCTCACTCAGATTTGCCTTGTTGAAGTCACCAAGCACAATCACAGGAGAGTCCGGGAAAGTTCGCTCCACATGCAGGACCTGATCCGCGAGCGCACTCTGAGCCTCACGTACATCCGCGCTGGGCGGGATATACACGGCAGCCAGAATGAATGAAGCGAACTCACGTGGGGAGTAAAACGGCTTACAGTTCACGATCAGACATTCCAGAGAGGGAGAGCAGTGCTGGAAGATCACCGTCACGTGATCTTCCAGCACTGCTCTCACCTGTGTCACCTCATGTCATGGCTGCTGTCCTCATGCTAGTGTTTGCTTCAGACACTCATTGGCTGGCTGCAGTTATTTTTTCTTTCCCAGACACAGATCACTTCCCACTGTCAAACAATCTCACAAAAGGTGTCTCTGTCCACAGGTCTTTTTGTTGATCTGCGACCCTCATGGCTTCTGAACTTAGCTGGTGGTTTGCTCACCTCCTGAAGTGGGAGACCTTGGTACGACTCTTGGTCAGCATAGTATAGAGAAGGTCCGCACATGTTTTCTCACATTTCAATGTGGTACCTCACCATGTTGTCTGTGATGGGTCATTACACCGCACTGCAGGTTTTGCCAATCGCTGCCCAGTTCAGACACAGACACCACACACATACATTCATGCTTTAAATCGACGAAACACTCAGCTTTTGGGTCCTGATGCACGCAGACTTCCCTAGTTTCATCGGCTGTTGAGAAAGTTTTAGTTGCAAACTGGATGAACTAGTTTGCCTGCTTCATTATCATAATGAAAACAATAATCAAATGGATTTGTACCAAGAGACTATTGATCTATGACAAATGAGTGATGACACAGTCGATTCTCTGGGTATAAAACTGCACCAGTCCAAGACGTCACTCACTGGAACACTCCATCAGACAAACATGAAGATCTTTCATGTTCTTGCTGCTGTCTCTGTTGTACTCACCTTCATCTGCCTTCAGCAGAGCTCTTCTCTTCCACTCATGAAGGTGAGAATGTCAGTTGCATCGAGAACGTTGATGATAATTTCTCTTGTTGCTCTGACTGATTTCATTTGAAGGAGGAAGATTTGGGGCAGATGAAGCCCAGTCAAGGTTCTGAAGATGAGAACACGTCCCTGAAATCATGGGAGTTCAGGAACATCAACTCAAGTCTGTCCCTCTCTCACACAGTCGATGTCGATGAGTGGGTGAGACTTTGGGGGTGGCTTTAGCTTTGGCTTTGGAAATCCTGTTCTGCACGCATCATCTTCAACTGCAAAGTAGCTGCATTGACTTCACCATTGCCCAGCATGTGTTTGATGCTTATATTGAGCGTTTCTGTCCAGAAATGTAACGTATTTGCAAATCTACATTTTGTCCAGAGAGATGCAATTTTCCTTAAAATATGATAATAAAATGTTCAGCTTTATGACTGGCTTCTTTCACACTCTGTTATGCTCTAATTTGCATAGTTGGCCGCTGACATGTCCCAAGGTGTGTTCTGGGTAATATCATTATTATGGGTTTGCACCAACTGGTGAGAGGCTTCTCTGTCCAGAGGGTTTTTTTGTTGAACTGCAACTCATGGCTTCCACACATTACCAGGAGACGCTGGTTCAAATACTGGTCGGCTTAGTACAGAGAAGGTCCCACCAGTATTCTGACCTGATCAAACAACTTGTCTGTCAGAGCCAAAATGCGACACAGACACCAGTTTTAATTCATGTTTTGAGTTGAGAGACACTCTGCCTTGGGGTCCTGCAGCAGAATGACCTGAGGATAGGTTCCACTACAAGCTGCACTTTTACCCGGTGCTTGTCGAGAGAAGAGCAGCTGGGCTAAACCTTGCTAACCAGAAGAAGGGGAAATAGATACAATTGAAGTTGGACGTCGTTTGAGCTGTTCTTCTGCTATAAGCAGAAGCAGTCCAAGAGGCAGGATCCCCAAGGTGGAGGCCAGTGTCCCTCAAGTGTCCCCTGGGTATATGTGTTACGGGTCCCAGGATGGTCAACCGTAGCAAATACTGCATGCTGACGAAAGAAGACAACACAATCAACAGGTGTCTCGTCCAAGAGGCGTCTGATGAAACGGGTTCCCAGCGTGGTGTAACACTTGGTGACCCCCTGGCAACTCCGACCCCAGATATTAGTTCCGCCTCACCGTCTTCTATCAGTAAAAAAACTCACAAAACTGCAAAAGAACACTCTATAGCCAAACGATCAACATTAATAATAGAGTACATATTTGACTTATTGTGGTCACCTATTAAGGGGTGCCACATATGAGATGTGTCAGCTACCTGGATGTACCTGCGCTAAATGCACCATCTACAGCTGTGACTCAGAAGTGTCCAGACTGTGTCTGCTTCTATGTCTTCCGGCGATGTGACAGATCCAGTGGCTGCCGCTTGTTCAATGCTCATATGGTTCTGGAACTGCTTTCAGTTTCCATCCAGGAGAGTGCAGCAGATGATCAGACTGCTGCTTCTCTGGCTATAAAATTGAGCTAGTCTCAAGACATCAGGCACAAGACTCACTGGGAAATCTTCAGACATGGAGACCTGTCATGTTTTTGTTGCTGTCGTCACTGTTCTCACCTTCAGGGACCAACAGCAGAGCTCTGTTGTTTCACTCCCTCAGGTGAGATCATCAGTTAAATGGAGACGCATCGAAAATGTTTCATAATATTTGACGTTGTGTGTTGCTTTGATTGGATTATAAGGAGGAATTGGAGCAGATCAGTCAAGCTTCTGAATATCAGAAGATGTCCCTGAAACCGTGGCAGTTTTCTGGCCTCACATTTCAATGTGGTAGCTCAGCAGGTTGGATGTGACGGGTCATTACACCATATCCTCATCAACAGGCACTGCAGCTTTCCTCTATCAGAGTGACATTCTGACATGTTTTCAGTCTAGAAGACACTCAGCCTGTGGGTCCTGATTCACGTGGACCTCCGTAGTTTCTTCGTCGTTTGAGAAAGTTTTAGTTAGACTTAGATTTTCTTTATCGTCATTGCACAAAAACGTATCACTATATTATGGCAACGAAATTTCCGTTTGAGGCCTCCGGTTTCCAAAAAAAAAAACGATATGTACAAAAATAAATAATTATTAGATAAATACTAGTCAAGAAGATGTGCAAATAAACAAATAAACAGTATTGCAGCTACTGTCTAACATTCAGCAGCCTGACAGCACTAGGAACAAAACTATTCCTGAATCTGGTGGTTCTGCATCGGATGCTACGGAACCGTCTGCCATTGTGTCGTCCGCGTACTTCAGGATGTAGTTGCTGCTATACTTGGGGGGGACAGTCGTGGGTCAGCAGTGTGAACAGCAGTGGGCTGAGGACACATCCCTGAGGGGAGCCGATGTTCTGGGAGATGACACTTGACGTGTTACTTCCTACTCGGACAGACTGTGTTCTGTTGGTGAGAAAGTCCAGCAGCCAGTTGCACATGGAGGTCTCCACTCCGAGGTGCTCCAATTTATGTACCAGGTCCTGTGGGATGATGGTATTAAAAGCTGAGCTGAAGTCCAGGAACAGCATCTGAACCAGAGTGTTCTTCTTCTCTAGGTGCTCCAGGCTCCGTTGGAGAGCAGTGGAGACGGCGTCCTCAGTGGAGCGGTTCGGCTGGTATGCAAACTGGAACAGGTCGAATGATGCGGGGAGTATTGAGACGATGTGGTCCTTCATCTGCCTCTCGAAGCACTTCATGATGGTGGATGTTAGTGCAACAGGGCGAAAGTCGTTCAGACATGTGGTGGTCGGTTTCTTGGGCACAGGAATAATTATGGCCGACTTGAAACATGGGGGGACGACCGCCTGGGTCAGAGAGGTGTTGAAGATGTCCGTGAGCACTTGGGACAGCTGGTCTTTTAGGTCTGGTCTTTGGTCTTTTCTTCTTTACTTGCGTTCACCTTCCTCAGACTTCTCTGCACCGTAGCGGTGTCCAGTCTGAGCGTCTGTTCGTCAGAGTGGGTCGCAGCTTTCCTCGCAGGGTTGGTATTAAGAGCTTCAAACCTTCCAAAGAAGTTATTCAGCTCATTGAGGAAGCTGATGTCGTCATCATAGCCTGTGATCGGTTGCCAGCTGGATGAACTAGTTTGCCTGCTTCATCATCAAAATGAAAACGGTTATTACATGGATTTGTACCAAGAGACTATTGATCTATGACAAATGAGTGATGACACAACCGATTCTCTGGGTATAAAACTGCACCAGTCCAAGACGTCACTCACTGGAACACTCCATCAGACAAACATGAAGATCTTTCATGTTCTTGCTGCTGTCGCTGTTGTACTCACCTTCATCTGCCTTCAGCAGAGCTCTTCTCTTCCACTCATGAAGGTGAGAATGTCTGTTGTCGAAAACGTTGATGATCATTTCTCTTGTTGCTCTGATTGATTTTATTTGAAGGAGGAAGATTTGGGGCAGATCACGGCCAGTCAAGGTTCTGCAGATGAGAACACGTCCCTGAAATCATGGAAGGTTTGTACTTATGGAGACATACAGTTCAACCACTTCAACTCAAGCCTGTCCCTCTTTCTCGCAGGGGAAAATGGTTCCTGGACCAGGCGTAGGATCTAGTGGCATCATAATGAGCCCAGATCATTAAATATGCTACACACACACTGACGCTAAAAAGTAGCTGCAAAGACTTTCTTCTTCACCATTGTCCAGCAAGTGTGCGATGCTTATATCCAGTGCTTCTATCCAGTAGTGTTACAACTTGGAAAAACTACATTTTGTCCTGATTGATGTAATATGGAATAAAAGCTTCAGCTTCATGACTGGCTTCTTTCACACTCCGTTGTGCTCTAATTTGCATAGTTGGTCGCTGGCATGTCCCAAGGTGTGTTCTGGGTAATATCATTATTATTGGTTTGCACCAAGTGGCATGTGTTTATAGGACAATTGAGCAATGAGACATGAGGAAACTGCAGCAGGTGATCAGACACCTGCTTCTCTGGGTATAAAACTGAACAGGTCTCAGGATGTTAGAGCCAAGACTCACTGGAAAAGTCAAACAAGAAAGTGATGGAGTTCAAAGCAGAGTTTAAACTTGTCGTTAAACAGATGTAGTTTTGAGATCTGGAGTTTCTACTTCAGTGTTCTCCTCCCTCTATGAGCGGTATATTCCTCGGGCTCTGCCCTGGCACTGAGGATAAAAGGAGGGTTTTTTTCTGCAGCTCAGGGTCATGGAGGGTAACACACCTGTGTCACCTTGTGTCATGGCTGCTGGCCTCATTCTCACGTTTCTTATAAACACTCATTGCTCTCGCTGGCCTTGGTTATTTTTACTTTCCCAGATGGATGCAGATCACTTCTTCCTGCCAAATAGTCTGGTGAGAGGCTTCTCTGTCCATGGGGTTTTTTGATGAAGTGCAACTCATGGCTTTCACACATTACCAGGAGACTCTGGTTCAATTCCTGGTCAGCTTAGTACAGAGAAGGTCCCACCAGTATTCTGACCTGATCAGACATTTATCAGAGCCCAAATGTGACACAGAGACCTGTTTTAAGTTGAGCAGACACTCTGCCTTGGGGTCCTGGAGCAGAATGACATGAGGATAGGTTCCATTACAAGTAGCTTCCTGCAGTTTTACCCGATGCTTGTCGAGAGAAGAGCAGCTGGGCTAAGCCTTGCTAACAAGAAGAAGGGGAAATAGATACAAGTGAAGCTGGGCGCTGTTTGAGCTGAGCAAGTCTGGTGCAATTATTCTGATGGAAGCAGAAGCAGCCCTAGAAGCAGGATCCCCTAGGTGGAGGCCAGGGTCCCCTCAAGTGTTCACTGGGTATATGAGATGTGTAAACTACCTGGATGTACCTGCACTAAATGCACCATCTACTGCTTTGACTCAGAAGTGTCCAGACTGTGTCTGCTTCTATGTCTTCAGGCGATGTGACAGATCCAGTGGCTGCAGCTTGTTCAATGCTCATATGGTTCTGGAACTGCTTCCAGTTTCCATCCAGGAGAGTGCAGCAGGTGATCAGACTGCTGCTTCTCTGGGTATAAACCTGAGCCTAGTCTCAAGACATCAGGCACAAGACTCACTGGGAAAACTTCAGACATGGAGACCTGTCATGTTTTTGTTGCTGTCGTCACTGAGCTCTGCTGTTTCACTCACTCAGGTGAGATCAGTTAAATGGAGACACACTGAAAATGTTTCTTTATAAATTACCTCCTGTGTTGCTCTGATTGTATTGTATGGAAGAATTGGAGCAGTCAAGCTTGCGCAGCAGCTTGGATCAGTCAAGCTTCTGAATATGAGAAGATGTCCCTGAAACAGTGGCAGTTTTCCTGCCTCACATTTCGATGTGGTAGCTCACCAGGTTGGATGTGACGGACCATGACTCCATATCCTCATCAACAGGCACTGCAGCTTTCCTCTATCAGAGTGAAATTCTGACATGTTTTCAGTCCAGAAGACACTCACCTTTTGGGCCAAGGTTCTGGAGCTCTCCACACCTCCGAGGCTGGAGCGCACACTCCAGGGTTTGATGTCCTGTTGTGGGCTGGAGCTGGGACAGGGATGAGGCGAGTCTGGGACAGAGTGTGACTTGGTTTATGACTTTGTCACAGCCAAACTGCACAGAAGCGCACATTCAGAGCTGGACACGCACCGGGCACCTCTTCACTTCTGGAGAGACGTCACTCACTCGGCAACCCCTCCCACATGCAGCGGCCACACACATAGAGGAACAGCGCACCTGCAGCAGACACTCTACATTCACTCCTACAAAAGCCTATTTTCAGGCTTGGAACGCATTATTTCTTTCTCCATTCATTGTAATGGGAAAAATCGATTCAGATTTTGAACAATTCGCTTCTCGAACGGCCCTCTGGAACGGATTGTGGTCGAGAACCGAGGCACCACTGTATTCAATAAAGCGTTCATGCTTAATGACTGATTACTTTCACACTCCGTGATGCTCGAATTTGCATAGTTGGTCACTGACACCCCCAAGGTGTGTTAAGAGTAATATCACTGATATGGGTTTCTACCTAGTGGCATGTTTTTGTTGTATAATTGAGCAATGATTTACGAAGAAACTGAAGCAGGTGAACAGGTGTCTGCTTCTCTGGGTATAAAACTGAGCAGGTATCAGGATGTTAGACCCAAGACTCACTGGAAAAGTTAAACATAAAAGTGATCGACTTCAATGCAGAACAAAACTAAAGCAGAATGTAACTTGCAGTAAACAGATGTAGTCTTGAGAAATGGAGCTTCTGCATAAGTGTGTTCCACCCTCTGTCAGCAGCATATTCCTCAGGCTCTGACCGGGAACAGAGAAAAGACAATGCAGTCCTAGTCCAGCAGGATGTGCTTTTTCATACTAAAGATACTTGTGTCCATGCATCTCTCTCCATTTGAAGAAGAGCAGATGTGTACAGAAAGTTCTTGTCACTGCCTGTGACAGTCACATGTAGCTGTGTGGCACACAGAGCACCAGCAGGAGGTTTTTTCTGCAGCCAGGAAGAGGATGTTTTGTTGTATTGCTCAGGGATATGGAGGTTGACACACCTGTGTCATGGCTGCCTGCCTTGTATTAATGTTTGTTAAAGACAGTCATTGCCCTTGCTGGCCTTGGTTATTTTTCTTCCCCAGATGCAGATCACTTCCTCCTGCCCCGTCTCTGTCCACAGGGCTTTTTGTTGATCTGCGACCCTCATGGCTTCTGAACTTAGCTGGTGTTTTGCTCGGCTCCTGTAGCGGCAGACCTTGGTACGACTCCTGGTCAGCATAGTATAGAGAAGGTTCTTGCCTGTTTTCTGGGTTCACACTTTGATGTGGTACCGAGCCAGGTCGTATGTGAGGGGACGTTACACCGCACTACAGCTTTGCCTATCAGAGCCCAGTTTGGACACAGACACCTGTGATGAACTCATTCGTTCATGTTTTAAGTCAAGAAGATACTCAGCCTTTGGACCCTGATGCACGTGGACCTCTGTAGTTTCTCCGGCTTTTGACAAAGTTTTAGTTGCAAGCTGGATGAACTAGTTTGCCTGCTTCATTATCAAAATGAAATCAGTTATTACATGGATTTGTACCAAGAGACTATTGATCTATGACAAATGAGTGATGACACAGCCGATTCACTGGGTATAAAACTGCACCAGTCCAAGACGTCACTCACTGGAACACTCCATCAGACAAACATGAAGATCTTTCATGTTCTTGCTGCTGTCGCTGTTGTACTCACCTTCATCTGCCTTCAGCAGAGCTCATCTCTTCCACTCATGAAGGTGAGAATGTCAGTTGCATCGAAAACCTTGATGATCATTTCTCTTCTTGCTCTGACTGATTTTATTTGAAGGAGGAAGATTTGGGGCAGATCAATGTCAGTCAAGGTTCTGGAGATGAGAACACGTCCCTGAAATCACGGAAGGTTTGTTCTAGTGGAGACATACAGTTCAACCACTTCAACTCAAGTCTGTCCCTCTTTCTCACAGGGCAAAACAGTTCCTGGGCCTGGCTTGGCAGTGGGCGGTCTCGTAGGAGGCTTCTTCATGATATTCCCAGATCATTAAATCGACACAACACACAGTCGCTAAAAAGTAGCTGCAATGACTTTCTTCTTCACCATTGCCCAGCATGTGTGCGATGCTTATATCGACTGCTCCTGTCCAGTAATGTAACGACTTGGTAAAACTACATTTTGTCCAGACAGATGTCATTTTCCCCAAAATATGTAATAAAATGTTTGGCTTCATGACTGGCTTCTTTCACACTCCGTTATGCTCTAATTTGCATAGTTGGTCGCTGACATGTCCCAAGGTGTGTTCTGGGTAATATCATTATTATGGGTTTGCACCAAGTGGCGTGTGTTTATAGGACAATTGAGCAATGAGACACCAGGAAACTGCAGCAGGTGATCAGACACCTGCTTCTCTAGATATAAATCTGAGCAGGTCTCAGGATGTTAGACCCAAGACTCAGTGGAAAAGTCAAACAAAAAAGTGATGGAGTTCAAAGCAGAGTTTAAACTTGTCGTTAAGCAGATGTAGTCTTGAGAATTGGAGTTTCTACTTCAGTGCTCCTCCCTCTATGAGCGGTATATTCCTCAGGCTCTGCCCTGGCACAAAGGATAAAAGCAGCGCTTTATTCTGCAGCCAGGCAGAGGATGTTTCGTCGTTTTTCTTAGGGTCATGGAGGGTAACACACCTGTGTCACCTTGTGTCATGGCTGCTGGCCTCATTCTCACGTTTCTTATAAACACTCATTGCCCTCGCTGGCCTTGGTTTTTTTTTTTTCCCCGGATGCAGATCACTTCTTCCTGCCAAATAGTCTGGTGAGAAGCTTCTCTGTCCATGGGTTTTTTTGATGAAGTGCAACTCATGGCTTTTACACATTACCAGGAGACTCTGGTTCAATTCCTGGTCAGCTTAGTACAGAGAAGGTCCCACCAGTATTCTGACCTGATCAGACGTCTATCAGAGCCCAAATGTGACACAGGGACCTGTTTTAAGTCGAGGGGCAGATCAAGGACAGTCAAGGTTCTGGAGATGAGAACACGTCCCTGAAATCATGGAAGGTTTGTTTGAATGGAAACATGGCACAGGAACATCAACTCAAGTCTGTCTCTCTTTCACACAGGCCACACAGTATAGGAGCCCCAGGCCATGGTGAGTTGTCTATGGAAGGAATGGTCTTCCCAAATCATGAAATATGCTACACACACTGACGCTAAAAAGTAGCTGCAATGACTTTCTTCTTCACCATTGACCAGCATGTGTGTGATGCTTATATCGAGTGCTTCTGTCCAGTAATGTTATGACTTGGGAAAACTACATTTTGTCCAGTTAGATGTAATTTTCCTCAAAATATTTAGCATAAGGTTGGGCTTCATGAGTGTCGTCTTTCACACTGTGGCACCTCCCTCTCTTGGTACAAGTAACTTACGACCGGGATCGGTTCAGATCAACCGGTCGTAAGTCAGATTGGACGTAAGTCGAATGCCATTCAAAATAGCAGACGCAAGGGTTATAGGTGCTACTGTAGTGCTAGATCGCTGTGTGAGAGTGAGATGTTGGAATACTGTGCTACTGTAACTGTCGGGCTGCTACGTGCTGCGCTGCCAGACATTGAATAAAAAAAAAAAAAAAGCATGTGTTGGCTGTGATTGTAAGTACGGGTGGACGTAAGTGAAGCAGGTCGTAAGTCGGATGTTACATGTATAAAACTAAATAGGTCAGACCCAAGACTCACTGGAAAGGTCATACATGAATAGGATGGAGATCAATGCAGAGTTTAAACTTGCAGTAAACAGTGGTGTGAATTGGAGTTTCTACTTCAGTGTGCTCTGCCCTCGATAAGCAGTCTACTCATCGGCTCTGCCCTGGTGCAGAGAGAAAAAGGAGAGTTTTTTTTTTTTTTCTGCAGCCAGGAAGAGTATGTTTTGTCGTATTGCTCACACACCTGTGCCACCTTGTTTCATGGCTGTCGGCCATAACATTCGCGCTTGTCCCATTCATCCCAGAGGTTCTCGTCTTCCACTCATCTCCGCAAAGAAGGTCAGTCCACCTAATCCTTCCAGGATAGGCAGAATTATTTTCTCAGCTTCCCTGCAGCAAGACGAAAACTGTGCTTCAGTTACGGCCTTCATTAATTCCTGTGCGGACGACAACTTTACTCATGTCAGGTTGGACACCCTGCGCTCCTTGTCAGCAGTTCCCTTCCTCGCGTCACTCACCGCACCGTGCATGTAAGCCTCACTCCCTCCGGAAACCACATTGAGTCAATCTCCTTCCTGGTTCTTCCTAATCTCCACTGGTGCTCAGGATCCCTTGGTTGTCCCTTCACAACCCTCACATACACTGGGCAACTTCTAAGGTCACAGGTTGGAGCACTCACTGTCATGCACACTGTCTCCGTTCTGCTTCCTCATCCTCTCATCCTCCTCCGTCTCCTGCTGATCTCTCTCGTGTTCCTTCGTGCTATCATGATCTGGCGCTAGTGTTTAGCAAGGACCAGGCTCAATAACTCACGAGCTGCCGGTCTAATCCGTCCTTCCTCCTCTCCTTTAGGAGCCGGGTTTTTCTTTGTTAGCAAGAAAGACAAATCCCTGTGACCCTGCATCGATTACAGAGGCCTTAACCTTAACCACAATCAGGAACGACTATCCCTTGCCTCTGATCGACACGGTGTTCAAGCCTTTAAATCGAGCTACTATATTTTCCAAGCTCGACCTCCACAACGCCTACCACTTAGTCCGCATGAGGGAGGGAGATGAGTGGAAGATCGCATTCAAGACCCCACTGGGACATTTTGAGTACCGGGTGATGCTGTTCGGTCTGACAAATGCCCCAGTGGTCTTCAAGATCTTGCATGTTCTTGCTGCTGTCGCTGTCGTACTCACCTTCATCTGCCTTCAGCAGAGCTCTTCTCTTCCACTCATGAAGGTGAGAACGTCAGTTGCATAGAAAATGTTGATGATCATTTCTCTTGTCTGATATTATTTGAAGATGAGGCAATGATGAAGCCCAGTCAAGGTTCTGGAGATGAGAACACGTCCCTGAAATCATGGAAGGTTTGTTCTTGTGGAGACGTACAGTTCAACCACTTCAACTCAAGTCTGTCCCTCTTTCTCACAGCGCAAATTTGTTCCTTGGCAAAACTTTGGACGTGGCGGCTTCTACATGATCTTCCCAAATAAATAAATATGCTAAACACACACTGACGCTACATTGTAGCTGCAATGACTTTCTTCTTCACCATTGTCCAGCATCTGTGTGGTGCTTATATCGAGTGCTCCTGACCAGTAATGTAACGACTTGGAGAAACTACATATTGTCTAGATTGATAGAAGTTTTCTTCAAAATATTCAATAAAGCTGATTACATGTCCCAAGGTGTGTTCTGGGTAATATCATTATTATGGGTTTGCAACAAGTGGCATGTGTTTATAGGACAATTGATCAATGAGACACGAGGAAACTGCAGCAGGTGATCAGGCATCTGCTTCTCTGGGTATAAAACTGAGCAGGTCTCAGGATGTTAGACCCAAGACTCACTGGAGAAGTCAAACATGAAAGTGATGAAGTTCAAAGGAGAGTTTAATCTTGCAGTAAGCAGATGCAGTCTTGAGAATTGGAGTTTCTACTTCAGTGTGCTGCCCCCTCGACCATCAGTATATTCCTCGGGCTCTGCCCTGGCGCAGAGAAAACTCAATGTAGTCCTCGCCCACCTGGATGTTCTTGTCTTGCTTTCTGGCAAACCGTGCACCAGCAGGTTTTACTTTTCTGCAGCCAGGAAGAGAATGTTTTGTTGTATTGTTCAGGGGTATGGACACACCTGTGTCACCTTGTGTCATGGCTTCATTCTAATGTCTGTTAAAGACAGTCATTACCCTTGCTGGCCTTGGTTATTTTTTATTTCCCGGATGGGCATCTCGCGGGGTGCAGGGACAGAATGTTTATTTCAAGAATAAAATTATGGTTTGTTTTAGTGCCTCCTATTTTTATTCACATTACATACTTTTTCCTTCAACTATTTCTTTAACTTGAACAAACTTTAACAGACTTTGTTGCATGGTTTCATTTTACTGGGCTTATAACATCTTAAATACATTTTAGAGATCATCGGTGACATGAAAACATTCATTGAAAATGTTAATGACAATTTTTTTTGTTGCTCTGACTGATTTAATTTCAAGAAACACCCACTGGAAGTAATCGAGACGAGTCAAGCCTCTGAAAATGAGATCTCCCCGAAACCATGGCAGGTCTGTTCTTGTTTAGATGGAGAATTCAAGCACTTTACTGGTTCTCAAGTCTGTCCCTTTCTCACCTAGCACATTCGGAGGCTGGGGCCATTGTTCAGAGGAGGTGTCAGCAGTGGCCACCACAAGAAAGTTCCCCAAACACTATTGATGTAACACACACACTGAGACTACAAAGTTGTTCAATAAACAAATGTAAGAATTAAATTCAGACACCAATGTCAAATGTCTGTATCTGTTTTGGTTCATTGAGGACAAACTCTTCAACAAAACTTAGATCATGTCAGCAAACAGGACAAAAGATTTTTCATGCTGACAATAATAGAAGATTAAACTTGCATGTTGTCGTGACTCCTCAGAACCTGCAGCGGGGTCCACACTCTCCAGGAGAGAAGCAACTGCAGCAGAAACCACAGTTGAGGCCACGTTTCTGTCTGCTGTACAGCATCTTGGAGAGAGACAGTATGAGCAACATTCAGTTTGTCGGAATGAAAAAATGAAGAAACTAACCTCCCAGATGTTCATCTGTTCTGGTTGTCCAGTCGCACTCTCCACCATCTTCTCCTCGTGTCCCTCCATCTTCAATACGAATTCAGAATTTAGCACAGAAACTCACCAAAGCTGATCAAATCTTCTTCTAAGATCTGACCTCACTCTGTGGAGCAGCAGGAAGCATCTGACAGCTGATCGACACAAGCAACAACGACCACTACAGCCACCAACACTGCAACACTGAAGGTCTTTATGTTCCAATGGTTGTTCACACAGATGATTCTTCTTTTGTCTCATGAATGGACAAAGTTCATACTTTGGTTTTACGATGGTTTTCTGTGAGTTGATAAGCTGAGTATAAATGTAAGCTTATTTTTTTCTGTTGTAAAGGTTTTCGACCTGATGGTCACATTACGATAAGATCAAACATCACTTGTGTGAGTTAATAATAAAATACCCAAGGTCATCCAAGACCTCTGTTCAAGTTTGGGGTGAAAGCAGACAATTTTCTTTCCAGTTGAAAACAGAAAGAAAGCGTTCATGAAATGAATAAGAGGACAAGAAGGTAAACACCTTCAAGAAGGTGCTCACCAAATCTGTGTGGTAGATCAAAGGTAGTAGTGTGTTTTACAGTGATTAACATGGCAAACTACAAGAAATGAAGTGGAAGCAAATATACAGTTCTGTGTTGTTTTGCAGACATTTGAGAAAGTTAGCTGGATGAACAACTTTTTCTGTTTTATTACTTGCCTGCAAAACAATAATGAAATGGGTTTGTACCAAAAGACTGTTTTCAAAGGACAAATACTGACAGAACAGGAGAGTGCAGCAGGTGATCAGACTGCTGCTTCTCTCAAGACATCAGGCACAAGACTCACTGGGAAAACTTCAGACATGGAGACCTGTTGTGTTTTTGTTGCTGTCGTCACTGTTCTCACCTTCAGCGACCAACAGCAGAGCTCTGTTGTTTCACTCACTCAGGTGAGATCATCAGTTAAATAGAGTAAATGAGTCATAATAAATTGCCTTGTGTGTTGCTGTGATTATATTGGATTATATGGAGCAGATCAGTCAAGCTTCTGAATATGAGAAGATGTCCCTGAAACAGTGGCAGTTTTCTGGCCTCACAATTCGATGTGGTAGCTCACCAGGTTGGATGTGACGAGTCATGACTCCATATCCTCATCAACAGGCCCTGCAGCTTTCTTTTAAGTCTAAAACACTCTCAGCTTTTGGGTCCCGATACACCCAGACTTCCAGAGTTTCATCACCTTTTGAGAAAGTTTTAGTTGCGGGCTGAACTAGTTTGCCTGCTTCATTATCTAAATGAAAGCAATAATCACAATTGATGGTACAAATGGATTTGTACCAAGAGACTATTGATCTATGACAAATGAGTGATGACACAGCCGATTCTCTGGGTATAAAACTGCACCAGTCCAAGACGTCACTCACTGGAACACTCCATCAGACAAACATGAAGATCTTTCATGTTCTTGCTGCTGTCGCTGTTGTACTCACCTTCATCTGCCTTCAGCAGAGCTCTTCTCTTCCACTCACGAAGGTGAGAATGTCAGTTGCATCGAGAATGTTGATGATAATTTATCTTGTTGCTCTGATTGATTTTATTTGAAGGAGGAAGATTTGGGGCAGATGAAGCCCAGTCAAGGTTTTGCAGATGAGAACACGTCCCTGAAATCATGGAAGGTTTGTTCTTATGGAGACATACAGTTCAGCCACTTCAACTCAAGTCTGTCCATCTTTCTCACAGGATAAAATGCTTCCTGGGCCTGGCTTTGAACTGGGCGGTGTCTTAAGAGACGTCTCCATTATCATGCCAGATAATTAAATATGCTAAACACACACTGACACTAAAAAGTACCTTACATTATAGCTGCAATGACTTTCTTCTTCACCATTGCGCAGCATGTGTACGATGCTTATGTCGCGTGCTCCTGACCAGTCATGTAATGATTTGCTAAAACTACATTTTTTCCAGACAGATGATTTTCCCCAAAATATGTAATAAAATGTTCATCTTCATGACTGGCTTCTTTTACACTCTGTTGTGCTCTAATTTCATAGTTGGCTGCTGAAATGTCCCAAGATGCGTTGTGGGTAATATCACTGATATGGGTTTGTATCAAGTGATGGATAACTAAGCAATGAGTCTTGGTTATTTTTTTCTTTCTCAGATGCATTCAGATCACTTCTTCCTGCCAAATAGTCTGGTGAGAGGCTTCTCTGTCCGTGGGGTTTTTTGATGAACTGCAACTCATGGCTTCCACACATTACCAGGAGACTCTGGTTCATTTCCTGGTCGGCTTAGTACAGAGAAGGTCCCACCAGTATTCTGACCTGATCAGACGTTTATCAGAGCCCAAGTGTGACACAGAGACCTGTTTTAATTCATGTATTAAATTGAGAAGATACTCTTTGCCTTGGGGTCCTACGTGAAACTGGGCGTCGTTTGAGCTGAGCCAGTCTGGTGCAGTTATTCTGCAAGAAGCAGAAACAGCCCTTGAAGCAGGATCCCCAAGGTGGAGGCCAGGGTCCCCACAAGTCTCCACTGGGTATATGAGATGTGTAAGCTACCTGGATGTACCTGCGCTAAATGCACCATCTACTGCTGTGACTCAGAAGTGTCCAGACTGTGTCTGCTTCTGTGTCTTCAGGCGATGTGACAGATCCAGTGGTGCCCCAGCTGCTGTGCCTGTGCCCAGACCCTCAAGTGGCGCAGGCGGAACGGTCCTAAAACACACATTCAGTGATGCTACATCGTACCGATGCAATGACTTTCTCCTATACCATTGCACAGAATGTGTCCACTCCTTATACTGAGGGCTCCTGTCCAGTAATGCTGAGTCATAGTAAGTAACAACATGACAGGTTGGTCAACACACATGTAGATTTTAATAAAAATTTAATACAGTGTTGTGCAACATGACTGTCTTCTCTCTCACATTCCAATTTGCGAAGTTGGTCGCCAACACATCCTCCGCTGCTTTCTGGGTCCCAACTGTCCTGTCAGTCTTGTCGTCATTAACTGTGTGGACTACTTTCGCTGGTAAGGCGATAACGTTGATGATAATTTCCCTTGTTGCTCTGACTGATTTTGTTTGAAGGAGGAAGATTTGGGGGAGATCAATGTCAGTCAAGGTTCTGAAGGTGAGAAGACGTCCCTGAAATCATGGGATGTTTGTTCTTGTGGAAACGTACAGTTCAACCACTTCAACTCAAGTCTGTCTCTCTGTCACACATGTCTGCTTCTACAGTATATCTTCAGGCGATGTGACAGATCCAGTGGCTGCCACTTGTTCAATGCTCCTTCGGTTCTCCTTTGTTCCAGTACACCATATGCTCATCAACAGGCACTGCAGCTTTCCCCTATCAGAGCCCAGTTTGGGTGCAGACACCTGTGACTAACACAGAGCTCTTCTCTTCCACTCATGAAGGTGAGAATGTCAGTTGCATCGAGAACGTTGATGATAATTTCTCTTGTTGCTCTGACTGATTTTATTTGAAGGAGGAAGATTTGGGGCAGATGAAGCCCAGTCAAGGTTTTGGAGATGAAAACACGTCCCTGAAATCATGGAAGGTTTGTTCTTGTGGAGACATACAGTTCAACCACTTCAACTCAGGTCTGTCTCTCTCTCACACAGGCCACACAGTATAGGAGCCCCTTCCAAGGGTGAGTTGTCTATGGAAGGAATGATCTTCCCAAATCATGAAATATCCAACACACACACACTGACACTACAAAGTAGCTGCAATGACTTTCTTCTTCACCATTGTCCAGCATTGTGTGCGATGCTTGGAATACTGTGCTGCCGTAAGTGTCAGGCTGCTGCGTGCTGCGCTGCCAGACATTGCATTAAAAAAAATAAGCATGTGTTGGCTGTGATCGTAAGTACGGGTGGACGTAAGTGAAGCAGGTTGTAAGTCGGATGTTACATGTATAAAACTAAACGGGTCAGACCCAAGACTCACTGGAAAGGTCATACATCAATAGGATGGAGTTCAATGCAGAGTTTAAACTTGCAGTAAACAGTGGTGTGAATTGGAGTTTCTACTTCAGTGTGCTCTGCCCTCATAAGCAGTCTATTCATCGGGCTCTGAGAGAAGAAGGAGGATTTTTTCTGCAGCCAGGCAGAGTATGTTTTGTCGTATTGCTCACACACCTGTGCCACCTTGTTTCATGGCTGTCAACCATAACATTCGCGCTTGTCCCATTCGTCCCAGAGGTTCTCGTCTTCCACTCATCTCCGCAAAGAAGGTCAGTCCACCTACTCCTTCCAGGATAGGCAGAATTATTTTCTCAGCTTCCCTGCGGCAAGACGAAAATTGTGCTTCAGTTAAGGCCTTCATTAATTCTGGTGCGGACAACAACTTTACTCTTATCAGTTTGGACACCCTGCGCTCCTTGTCAGCAAATGACAGCAGTTCCCTTCCTCGCGTCACTCACCACACCGCACATGTAAGCCTCACTCCCTCCGGAAACCACATTGAGACAATCTCCTTCCTGGTTCTTCCTAATCTCCACTGGTGCTTGGGATCCCTTGGTTGTCTCTTCACAACCCTCACATCAACTGGGCAACTTCTAAGGTCGCAGGTTGGAGCACTCACAGTCATGCACACTGTCTCCGTTCTGCTTACTCATCCTCTCCTTCTCCTCCATCTCCTGCTGATCTCTCTTGTGTTCCTTCGTGCTATCATGATCTGGCGCTAGTGTTTAGCAAGGACCAGGCTCTATCTCTCCCACCGCGTCGTCCCTACAATTGCGCCATAGACCTGGTTCCTGGAGCTCCACTGGCCGGTTGTACAATGTCTCCAAACCGGAACGCGAAGCTCTAGAAAATTATATCAATAACTCACGAGCTGCCGGTCTAATCCGTCCTTCCTCCTCTCCTTTAGGAGCCGGGTTTTTCTTTGTTAGCAAGAAAGACAAATCCCTGCGACCCTGCATCGATTACAGAGGCCTTAACCTTAACCACAATCAGGAACGACTATCCCTTGCCTCTGATCGACACGGTGTTCGAGCCTTTAAATCGGGCAACTATATTTTCCAAGCTCGACCTTCACAACGCCTACCACTTAGTCCGCAAGAGGGAGGGAGATGAGTGGAAGATCGCATTCAAGACCCCACTGGGACATTTTGAGTACCGGGTGATGCCGTTCGGTCTGACAAATGCCCCAGCAGTCTTCAGGGTGAAGGTGAGGGACATGATCAATCACTTTGTTTACGTGTACCTTGATGACATCCTAATTTTTTCCAAGGGGGAGGAGGAGCATCAGGAACACGTCTGCCTAGTTCTTCAGAGGCTGCTGGAGAACAAACTATTCTGTAAGGCAGAGAAGTGTGAATTCCATGTGAAGCAGGTCAGCTTTTTAGGCTTCATCCTGGCTGAGGGATTGATGATCATTCCTCTTGCTGCTGTAACTGATTTTAGTTGAAGGAGGAAGATGAGGGGCTGATGAAGGCCAGTCTAAATTATGGAGATGAGAACACGACCCTGAAATCATGGGAGTTCAGGAACATCAACTCAAGTCTGTCCCTCTCTCACACAGGCCATGTCCATGAGTGGGGGAGGCTTTGGTGGCCGTGGCTTTGGAAGGAGTGATCTGTCCAAATCATATGCTACTAACACACACTGACACTGCAACTTACCTGCAATGCATGACTTCCTTCTTCCCTATTGTCCAGCATGTGTGTGATGCTTATATCGAGTGGTGCTGTTCATTAATGTAACAACTTGGCAAAACTTCTTTTGTCTAGATTTATGTAATTTTTCTCAAAATATTTAATTAAATGTTCATCTCCATGACTGGCTTCTTTCACACGCAGTTATGGTCTGATTTGCATAGTTGGTCGCTGACATGCCCCAAGGTGTGTTCTGGGTAATATCAGTGACATGGGTGAGCAGATATTAGGACGTTAGATCCAAGACTCACTGGAAGAGTCAAACATGAAAGTGATGAAGTTCAAAGCAGAGATTAAACTTGCACTAAACAGTCTTGAGAACTGGAGCTTCTACTTCAGTGTGCTCCTCCCTCTGTCAGCAGTATGTTTCTCGAGGCTGTGTCCTGGCACAGAGAAAAGACAATACACTCCTCGCCCAGCAAGATGTGCACTCTTGGTGCAAAGGACAGTTGTGCCCATGCCTCTCCCGCCTTTTTCTTAAGGAGACGATGGGAGCCTGAGGCAGCATCAGGGTGTTTTTTTACTGTAGCCAGAGAGAGATGCTGTTTTGTTGTATCCTGCAGAGGCATGGTGGTTGACACACCTGTGTCACCTTATGTCATGGCTGTTGGCGTCATGCTAATGTTTGCTGCAGACACTCATTGGCAGGCTGTCACGAGGTACGAAGGGACGAGGGAGCTAAAGCCACGTAAAGAGGACGTGGTGTAGGACCCGAGTGCAAGTGGTTATAGGCACAGGAGGGAATTATAAATAATTTAATAATTAAACAGACTAAAACAGAACAGAAAGCGTCACCGAACCGGGAAGAAACAGAGCGAACGCATGTAAACGAATGTAAAAACAGAGTAACGAAACTAACAGAAGTGCACAAACATGACTAAAAAGTCAAAACAGAAAGCGTCACCGAACCGGGAGAAAACGAACTTAAATCACAGGGAACTAGATTTACAAAAGCACAAAGGACAGATAATCACAAAAGAAACCAGGGAGCACAAGGAAGCACGAGGAAACAAAACACGAAACTCAAGGCAGCAGGGTTAAACTCAGTAACAAAAGAACTAGCAAGCGCACAGAATAAGAGACCGAAAACAGAGAGAACCAAGAGTTAAATGAACTAGCTAGCAAACAGAACAGGGGCCAAACACAGGGAGAGACGCGAGAACCAGGAGTTACCACAGGGGAACGAGAGGAGTCCAAAATCACAGAAATCAGAGGAAACTTCACAGGGACCGTGGAAACACACAGGGACTAGGAGAAGTGGCAGGAAACAAAGACAACGATCTGGCACACGTTGCTGGAGCCCAGGTGTTTTTGAAGACAAGTCATCAGAGGTTAATCGGCTCCAGCCGTGTGCCAAAGGAACAGAGGGGAAAAAAGCAAAACCAGGACTCAGAGCCTGGAAGCGGAGCCATGACACAGGCTGCTGTTATTTTTTATTTCCCAGACGCAAATCACTTCCCACTGCCAAACAGTCTCGCAAAAGGCGTCTCTGTCCACAGGTGTTTTTGTTGACGTGTCCCTCATGGCTTCTGAACTTAGCTGGTGTTTTGCTCACCTCCTGAAGTGGGAGACCATGGTACGACACCTGGTCAGCATTGTATAGAGAAGGTCCTCGCCAGTTATTTCACATTTCGATGTGGTACCTCACCAGGTTGTATGTGACACTGCACTGCAACTTTCACCTATCGCAGCCCAGTTCAGACACCGGCACGTCACACATCCATTCAGGCTTTAAGTCAAGAAGACATTCAGTTTTTGGGTACTGATGCACGCGGACTTCTGTAGTTTTATCAGCTTTTGAGATAGGTTTTTTCATGAGAAGAGACGTGTCGTGTTGGTTTCTATGATTTATTTGAGTCACAACAGCTCACAGGTAGCACACGTGGATTTCTGACTAATGGAAAACCTGCTCCGGTGTCTATATACTGACACACACATCGTCACTCACTATGGCAATCACATTAGGACACAATAAAATTCTCATTACAGTTTTAGTTGCAGCCTGGATGAACTAGTTTGCCTGCTTCATAATCGAAATTAAAATCAGTAATTACATGGATTTGTACCAAGAGACTATTGATCTATGACAAATGAGTGATGACACAGCCGATTCTCTGGGTATAAAACTGCACCAGTCCAAGACGTCACTCACTGGAGCACTCCATCAGACAAACATGAAGATCTTTCATGTTCTTGCTGCTGTCGCTGTTGTACTCACCTTCATCTGCCTTCAGCAGAGCTCTTCTCTTCCACTCATGAAGGTGAGAATGTCAGTTGCATCGATGATAATTTCTCTTGTTGCTCTGACTGATTTTATTTGAAGGAGGAAGATTTGGGGGAGATCAAGGACAGTCAAGGTTCTGGAGATGAGAACACGTCCCTGAGATCACAGAAGGTTTGTTCGAATGGAGAAAGAGTTCAGGAACATCAAATGAAGTCTGTCTCTCTCTCTCACACAGGCCATGTCAATAAGTGGGGAACAGTTCAGAGGCTTTGGCTTTGGACGTCGCCATGGTCCAGAATGATGCAATGTTTGATTAAAATATTCAATGAAATGTTCAGCTGGATTCTTTCACACTCCATTATTCTCTCATTTTCATTGTAGACCGCTGAAATGTCCCAAGGTGCGGTGGAGTTCAAAGCAAAGTTGAAACATGCAGTAAATGGATGTAGTCTTGAGAAGTGGAGTTTCTACTTCAGTGTGCTCCTCCCTCTGTCAGCAGCATATTTCTCGAGGCTGTGTCCTGGCACAGAGAAAGGACAATACACTCCTCGCCCAGCAAGATGTGCACTCTTGGTGCAAAGGACAGTTGTGCCCATGCTTCTCCCGCCTGTTCCCAAAGAGACGATGGGAGCCTGACACACATTGGCTGGCTGCAGTTATTTTTTCTTTCCCAGACGCAGATCACTTCCCACTGTCAAACAGTCTCACCAAAGGCGTCTCTGTCCACAGGTCTTTTTGTTGAGCTGTGTCCCTTATGGCTTCTGAACTTTGCTGGTGGTTTGCTCGACAGAAGTGGAAGACCTTGGTACGACTCCTGGTCAGCATAGTATAGAGAGCGTGTCCTCTGTATACCTTACTGGCTGCACTTGGGTCTAATCTATTGGCAATATGACAGAACAATCCGGCCACGAACAAGACTCAGCACTAGTTGTTGGTTTACAGAAGGCATTAGGCGTCCAGGGTTTGCGAGTCGGAACTCTTGAAGGAGCCGTGCAGAGCATACTGGATCAATTGCAAAATATGTCTTCTGCACTAAATCGCCTGTCTGTCTCCTGTCTGGCACTCCTCCTCCAGTCACAGCAACTCCTTCCGCAATTGATCCAGCACACCCTACTACCACTGGAAGAGAACCTACAATCCCCACACCGGAGGTTTACACTGGTAAGCCAGGGTTCTGTAAACACTTTTTCTTTCAATGCTCGTTAGCATTTGATTCGCAACCATCCCCTTTCCAAACTGACAGATCGAGCGTGGCTTATTGTATTAACCTCCTTCGTGGAAAGGCCAGTCAGTGGGCTGTTTCCTTATGGGAGTCAAACTCTTCCATTCTGAATAATTACACCAGTTTTTCGACAGAAATGAAGGGTTTTCGACACTCCATTCACAGTCGGACCCAGGGCTTCCAAGCAACTCATTTCTATCTCTCAGGATTATCCAGGTGAGTCGGTCTCTGAATACTCCATATGCTTTCGCATTGCTGCCGCTGAAGCAGGCTGGAATGAGCCAGCGCTCATGTCTGCTTTTTATAATGGCCTAGCGGATGCCATTCAGGACCAACACTCAACTTGAGATGAGCCTAACTCCCTGGAGGACCTAATTCTCCTGGCCATCCGAATAGACAACCACATCAGAGAGCATGCCCAGTGGAGACAGTCCACTCCTCACGTGGCATTTCCAGGCCCGTCTTCGCCACCTGCTGTTTCTCCTGTTTCTCACTCTTCAGGAGATCCTCCAGAACCCATGCAGGTGGGGAGGACGAGACTGACGCCACAAGAAAGACGGCTTCGCGTCTCTCGTGGTTTGTGTCTATACTGTGGCCAACCGGGCCTTAACATTCGTGCCTGTAACATTCGTCCCAGAGTTCCTCGTTTTCCACTCATCTCCGATAAGAAGGTCAGTCCTCCTGATCACTCCAGAATAGGCAGAATTATTTTCTCTGCCTCCTTGCGTCAAGACAATAATTGTGTGTCTGTCAAGGCAATTGACGACAGTTCTCTCCCTCGCGTCACTCACCACACCGCGCCAGTAACCCTCAGTCTGTCCGGAAACCACACCAAGACAATCTCCTCTCCTCTTCTCCACTGGTGCTCGGGTTGCCTTGGCTTTCTCTTCACAACCCAAACATCGACTGGGCTTCATCTAAGGTCACAGGTTGGAGCACTCACTGTCATGCACACTGTCTCCGTTCTGCCTCCTCTGCCTCTCCTCCTCCTGACCTCTCACACGTTCCCTACTACCATGCTACCAAGACCTAGCACTAGTTTTTAGTAAGGACCAGGCTCGCTCACTTCCTCCGCATCGTCCCTACGATTGTGGAATTGACCTGGTTCTTGGAGCTCCTCTACCTTCTAGCCGGTTGTACAACGTCTCCAAACCGGAACGAGAAGCTCTCGAAAATTATGTCAATGACTCCCTAGCTGCAGGTCTTATCCGTCCCTCTTCCTCTCATTTAGGAGCTGGTTTCTTTTTTGTCAGTAAAAAGGACAAATCTGTGTCCATGCATTGAGGGCTAAACCTCATAACAGTCAGAAACCGGTATCCTCTCCCTCTTATTGATCTGGCGTTTGAGCCACTTAACAGAGCAACCATATTTTCCAAGCTCAACCTCCCAAACACCTACCACCTAGTTCGAATTAGAGAGGGAGATCAGTGGAAGACCGCATTAAAGACTCCTCTGGGACACTTTGAGCACTGGGTTATGCCTTTCGGACAGACAAATTCCCCAGCGGTCATTCAGGCCCTGGTCAATGACGTATTGAGGGACATGATGATTAACCACTTCATCTACGTGTACCTGGATGATATTTTGATCTTTTCCAAGGGGGAGGAGGACCTTCAGGAACACGTCTGCCTAGTTCTTCAGAGGCTGCTGGAGAACAAACTGTTCTGCAAGGCGGAGAAGTGTGAATTTCACGTAAAGCAGGTCATCTTTCTTGGATTTATCTTGGCTGAGGGACGTATCATCCCTGACCCTGCTAAAATAGAGACTGTGGTCAACTGGAAGACTCCAGACAGCAGTAAACAGCTCCAACAGTTTCTGGGATTCTCAAATTTCTACAGACGCTTCATTCGCAATTACAGTAAGGTCGCTGCTCCTCTTACTGCTCTCACTTCTTCCAAGAAGGAATTCACCTGGGGCCCAGAAGCAGACCAAGCGTTCTCCCAACTCCGAAGCCTCTTCTCTTCCGCCCCAATCCTGCGTCACCCTGACCCCCGACTCCAGTTCATCGTCGAGGTGGACGCCTCTGAGTCAGGATTGGGAGCCGTCCTCTCCCAGAGAGACCCCGTGGACTATAACGTACACCCCTGCGCCTTCTTTTCTAGGCGACTCACCCCAGCTGAGCGCAATTACGACGTGGGAAACCACAAACTCCTGGTGATGGTGGCTGCGCTGCAGGAGTGGCTTCATTGGTTGGAGGGCATCGAGACTCCTTTTATGGTGATCACCGACCATAAAAACCTCACCTATCTGCAGACTGCTAAGCGCCTGAACTCTTGCCAAGCTCGCTGGGCCCTGTTCCTGGGTCGTTTTAATTTTTCTATCACCTACCATCCAGGACGCCAGAACACTAAGCCAGACGTCCTCTCCCGGCTCCAGTTCTGAGACCATCGTCCCTGCCTCCTGCGTGGTTTGTGCTGCTTGCTGGGACATTGAGAAGGCCGTATTGGAGGACCAGAAGCTACACCCAGCTCCCAGTTCCAGTTCCCCAAATCATCTCTTCGTTCCAGAGTCGACCAGACCCCAAGTGCTCCAGTGGGGTTACTCCTCAAAACTCGCCTGCCACCCCGGTACGTTCCGAACCATGTCTCTAATTAAGCAACGTTTCTGGTGGCCAGGCCTAACCAAGGACATCAAGGAGTTCTGCAAGACCTGCACAACCTGCAACAGGGCCAAGAAATCTCACAGCCCTCTCGCCGGACTCCTACAGCCCCTTCCCATCCCCGGCCGCCCTTGGTCCCACATCGCTGTGGATTTTGTCACTGGTCTCCCTCCATCATCTGGACATACAACCAAAAAGTCATCAGTCCCTCAGCCGTCCGCCTGAAGCTCCCGGACTCCTTGCACATCCACCCAACATTTCACTTCCTGTCATGTTTGTACTTGTCCGTCTGTTCTTAAATATTTATGATATATCACTCCGCGTTCTTTTCGCGTGCTTTTATTTTGGTATCCTCTCTCGTTTCCTGCCTTTCCTCCATCCAATTCCCTTCCTTGTGGATATATTCTTCCGGGCGCGAGCTACGTGTGCCGGATTGTAGCGTTTCGTTCCTTCAGGTAAAGACTCTCTCAAGACTTCCATGGTCTTGCTTTCTAAACCCTGTTATTATCTAAATTCTGTGCGCGCTCAAATTCTTATTCAGCCGTAGCTTTCGCTCCTCGCTCTTTCTCAATTCGCCCCGCGTGTAAGATATATCCCGCTATTGCCATTATGACAATGTCCCTGAAACCGTGGCAGTTTTCTGGTGACAGGTCATTACACCATACTGGAGCTTTCGCCGATCGGAGCCCAGTTCGGACACAGACACCACACACATCCATTCATGCTTTAAGTGGAGGAAACACTCAGCTTTTGGGTCCTGATGCACGAAGACTTCTGAAGTTTTATCGGCTTTTGAGAAAGTTTTAGTTGCAGGCTGGATGAACTAGTTTGCTTGCTTCATTATCTAAATGAAAACAATATTTACATGGATTTGTACCAAGAGACTATTGATCTATGACAAATGAGTGATGACACAGCCGATTCTCTGGATATAAAACTGCACCAGTCCAAGACGTCACTCACTGGAACACTCCATCAGACAAACATGAAGATCTTTCATGTTCTTGCTGCTGTCACTGTTGTACTCACCTTCATCTGCCTTCAGCAGAGCTCTTCTCTTCCACTCATGAAGGTGAGAATGTCAGTTGCATCGAAAACGTTGATGATAATTTCTCTTGTTGCTCTGACTGATTTTATTTGAAGGAGAAAGATTTGGGGCAGATCAAGGACAGTCGAGGTTCTGGAGATGAGAACATGTCCCTGAAATCATCGGAGGTTTGTTCTTGTGGAGACGCACAGTTCAACCACTTCAACTCAAGTCTGTCCTTCTCTCTCACAGGGCAAAACGGTTCGTGCGCCAGGCTTGGGACTGGGCAGTGTCATAGGAGGCTTCTTGATGATCTTCCCAGATCATTAAATCTATTCAACACACAGTCGCTAAAAAGTAGCTGCAACAACTTTCTTCTTCACCATTGCCCAGCATGTGTGCGATGCTTATATCGAGCGCTTCTGTCCAGTAATGTTACGAATTGGAAAAACTACATTTTGTCCAGATTGATGAAATGTTTCTCAATATATTATAATAAAATGTTCAACTTCATGATTGGCTTCTTTCACACTCCGTTATGCTCTAATTTGCATAGTTGGTCGCTGGCATGTCCCAAGGTGTGTTCTGGGTAATATCATTATTATGGGTTTGCACCAAGTGGCATGTGTTTATAGGACAATTGATCAATGAGACACTAGGAAACTGCAGCAGGTGATCAGACACCTGCTTCTCTGGGTATAAAACTGAACATGTCTCAGGATGTTAGACCCAAGACTCAGTGGAAAAGTAAAACAAAAAAGTGATGGAGTTCAAAGCAGAGTTTAAACTTGTCATAAACAGATGTAGTCTGGAGAACTGGAGTTTCTACTTCAGTGTGCTCCTCCCTCTATGAGCGATTTATTCTTTGGGCTCTGCCCTGGCACAGAGGATAAAAGGAGGGGGGTTTTTCTGCAGCCAGGCAGAGGATGTTTCGTCGTTTTGCTCAGGGGCATGGAGGGTGACACACCTGTGCCACCTTGTGTCATGGCTGTCGGCCTCATTCTAATGTTGCTTAAAAACACTCGTTGCTCTCGCTGGCCTTGGTTATTTTTACTTTCCCAGATGGATTCAGATCACTTCTTCCTGCCAAATAGTCTGGTGAGAGGCTTCTCTGTCCACAGGGTTTTTTGATGAAGTGCAACTCATGGCTTCCACACATTACCAGGAGTCTCTGGTTCAATTCCTGGTCAGCTCAGTATAGACAAGGTCCCACCAGTATTCTGACCTGATCAGACGTCTCTCAGAGTCCAAATGTGACACAGGGACCTGTTTCAAGCCGAGCAGCTACTCTGCCTTGGGGTCCTGGAGCAGAATGACGGGCGGATAGGTTCATTTACCAGCAGCTCTCTGCAGTTTTATCAATTGCTTGTCGAAAGAATAGCAGCTGTGCTAAGCCTTGCTAAAAAAAAGAACGGAAAAAGGTTAGATACCTCAAAATACAAGGGATCTGGGCGTCATTTGAGCTGAGCCAGTGTGGTGGAGCAGTGCGTAATTATTCTGCTATAAGCAGAAGCAGCCCAAGAAGCAGGATCCCCAAGGAGGAGACCAGGGTCCCCACAACTGACCACTGGGTATATGAGATGTATATGCACTAAATGCACCATCTACTGCTGTGACTCAGAAGTGTCCAGATTGTGTCTGCTTCTATGTCTTCAGGCGATGTGACAGATCCAGTGGCTGCAGCTTCTTCAATGCTACTTGGGTTCTAGAACTTCTTCCAGTTTCCATCCAGGAGAGTGCAGCAGGTGATCAGTCAAATGGAGACGCATTGTAAATGTGTCATAATAAATTACCTTGTGTGTCGCTTTGATTAGATTATATGGAAGAATTGGAGCAGATCAGTCAAGCTTCTGAAGATGAGAAGGTGTCCCTGAAACCGTGGCAGTTTTCTGGCCTCACATTTCGATGTGGTAGCTCACCAGGTTGGATGTGACGGGCCATGACACCATATCCTCATCAACAGGCACTGCAGCTTTCACCTATCAGAGTGACATTCGGACATGTTTTCAGTCTGGAAGACACTCAGCCTTTGGGTCCCGATGCACACAGACTTCCTTAGTTTCATCAGCTTTTGAGAAAGTTTTAGTTGCACCCTGGATGAAATAGTTTGCCTGCTTCATTATCTAAATCAAAAAACAATAATTACATGGATTTGTACCAAGAGACTATTGATCTATGACAAATGAGTGATGACACAGCCGATTCTCTGGGTATAAAACTGCACCAGTCCAAGACGTCACTCACTGGAACACTCCATCAGACAAACATGAAGATCTTTCATGTTCTTGCTGCTGTCGCTGTTGTCCTCACCTTCATCTGCCTTCAGCAGAGCTCTTCTCTTCCACTCATGAAGGTGAGAATGTCAGTTGCATCGAGAACGTTGATGATCATTTCTCTTGTTGCTCTGACTGATTTTATTTGAAGGAGGAAGATTTGAGGCAGATGAAGCCCAGTCAAGGTTCTGGAGATGAGAACACGTCCCTGAAATCATGGAAGGTTTGTTCGAATGGAAACAGGGTACAGGATCATCAACTCAAGTCTGTCCCTCTCTCACACAGGCCGCACAGTATAAGAGCCCCCTGCCATGGTGAGTTGTCTATGGAAGGAATGATCTTCCCAAATCATGAAATATCCAACACACACACACAGACACTACAAAGTAGCTGCAATGAATTTCTTCTTCACCATTGGCCAGCATGTGTGTGATGCTTGGAATACTGTGCTGCTGTAACTGTCGGGCTGCTACGTGCTGCGCTGCCAGACATTGCATTAAAAAAAATAAGCCTTTGCTGGCTGTGGTCATAAGTACAGGTGGACGTAAGTCAAGCAGGGCGTAAGTCGGATGTTACATGTATAAAACTAAACAGGTCAGACCCAAGACTCACTGGAAAGGTCATACATGAATAGGATGGAGATCAATGCAGAGTTTAAACTTGTAGTTAACAGTGGTGTGAATTGGAGTTTCTACTTCAGTGTGCTCCGCCCTCGATAAGCAGTCTATTCATCTGGCTCTGCCCTGGTGCAGAGAGAAAAAGGAGGGTTTTTTCTGCAGGCAGGAAGAGTATGTTTTGTCGTATTGCTCACACACCTGTGCCAACTTGTTTGATGGCTGTCGGCCATAACATTCGCGCTTGTCCCATTCGTCCCAGAGGTTCTCGTCTTCCACTCATCTCCGCAAAGAAGATCAGTCCACCTAATCCTTCCAGGATAGGCAGAATTATTTCATCTGCTTCCCTGCGGCAAGACGAACATTGTGCTTCAGTTACGGCCTTCATTAATTCCAGTGCGGACGACAACTTTACTCATGTCAGGTTGGACACCCGGCGCTCCTTGACAGCCGTTCCCTTCCTCGCGTCACTCACCGCACCGTGCATGTAAGCCTCACTCCCTCCGGAAACCACATTGAGACAATCTCCTTCCTGGTTCTTCCTAATCTCCACGGGTGCTTGGGATCCCTTGGTTGTCCCTTCACAACCCTCACATACACTGGGCAACTTCTAAGGTCGCAGGTTGGAGCACTCACAGTCATGCACACTGTCTCCGTTCTGCTTACTCATCCTCTCCTTCTCCTCCATCTCCTGCTGATCTCTCTTGTGTTCCTTCGTGCTATCATGATCTGGCGCTAGTGTTTAGCAAGGACCAGGCTCTATCTCTCCCACCGCGTCGTCCCTACAATTGCGCCATAGACCTGGTTCCTGGAGCTCCACTGGCCGGTTGTACAATGTCTCCAAACCGGAACGCGAAGCTCTAGAAAATTATATCAATAACTCACGAGCTGCCGGTCTAATCCGTCCTTCCTCCTCTCCTTTAGGAGCCGGGTTTTTCTTTGTTAGCAAGAAAGACAAATCCCTGCGACCCTGCATCGATTACAGAGGCCTTAACCTTAACCACAATCAGGAACGACTATCCCTTGCCTCTGATCGACACGGTGTTCGAGCCTTTAAATCGGGCAACTATATTTTCCAAGCTCGACCTCCACAACGCCTACCACTTAGTCCGCATGAGGGAGGGAGATGAGTGGAAGACCACATTCAAGACCCCACTGGGACATTTTGAGTACCGGGTGATGCCGTTCGGTCTGACAAATGCCCCAGCAGTCTTCAGGGTGAAGGTGAGGGACATGATCAATCACTTTGTCTACGTGTACCTTGATGACATCCTAATTTTTTCCAATGGGGAGGAGGAGCATCAGGAACACGTCTGCCTAGTTCTTCAGAGGCTGCTGGAGAACAAACTGTTCTGTAAGGCAGAGAAGTGTGAATTCCATGTGAAGCAGGTCAGCTTTTTAGGCTTCATCCTGGCTGAGGGATTGATGATCATTCCTCTTGCTGCTCTAACTGATTTTAGTTGAAGGAGGAAGATGAGGGGCTGACGAAGGCCAGTCTAAATTCTGGAGATGAGAACACGTCCCTGAAATCATGGGAGTTCAGGAACATCAACTCAAGTACGTGGCTTTGGAAGGAGTGATCTGCCCAAATCATATGCTACTAAAACACACTGACACTACAACTTAGCTGCAATGACTTCCTTCTTCCCCATTGTCCAGCATGTGTGCGATGCTTATATCGAGTGATGCTGTTCATCAATGTAAATGACTTGGTAAAACTACTTTTGTCTAGATTCATGTAATTTTTCTCAAAATATCTAATAAAATGTTCAGCTCCATGACTGGCTTCTGTCACACACTGTTATGGTATGATTTGCCTCGTTGGCTGCTGACATGCCCCAAGGTGTGTTCTGGGTAATATCAGTGACATGGGTGAGCAGATATCAAGGTGTCAGCCCTAACCCGAACCCAAGACTCACTGGAAATGTCAAACATGAAATTGATGAAGTTTAAAGCAGAGTTTAAACTTTAAACTTTCTCGAGGCTGTGTCCTGGCACAGAGATAAGACAATACGCTCCTCGCCCATCAAGATGTGTCCTGTTCGTGCAAAGGACAGTTGCAGCTTTCGCCTATCGGAGCCCAGTTTGGACACAGGCACCTGCATCTAAGACATCCATTGAGGCTTCAAGTCGAGAAGACACAAAGCTGTTGGGGCCTGATGCCCACTGACCTCCATAGATTCATCTGCTTTTGAGAAAGTTTTAGTTGCAGGCTGGATGAACTAGTTTGCCTGATTCATTATCTGTTTGAAAACAATAATCACATGGATTTGTACCAAGAGACTATTGATCTATGACAAATGAGTGATGACACAGCCGATTCTCTGGGTATAAAACTGCACCAGTCCAAGACGTCACTCACTGGAACACTCCATCAGACAAACATGAAGATCTTTCATGTTCTTGCTGCTGTCGCTGTTGTACTCACCTTCATCTGCCTTCAGCAGAGCTCTTCTCTTCCACTCATGAAGGTGAGAATGTCAGTTGCATCGAAAATGTTGATGATCATTTCTCTTGTTGCTCTGATTGATTTTATTTGAAGGAGGAAGATTTGGGGCAGATGAAGCCCAGTCAAGGTTCTGCAGATGAGAACACGTCCCTGAAATCATGGAAGGTTTGTTCTTGTGGAGACATACAGTTCAACCACTTCAACTCAAGTCTGTCCCTCTTTCTCACAGGGCAAAATGGTTGCTGGGCCAGGCTTGGGAGTGGTCGGCGACATAAAGGACCCACATTATTAAATATGCTAAACTTACACTGACGCTACATTGTAGCTGCAATGACTTTCTTCTTCACCATTGCCCAGCATGTGTGCAATGCTAATATCGTGTGCTGCTGTCCAGTAATGTGACGACTTGGATAAAGTACATTTTGTCCAGATTGATGTAATTTTTCTCAATATATTATAATTAAATGTTCAGCTTCATGACTGGCTTCTTTCACACTCCATTATGCTCTAATTTGCATAGTTGGTCGCTGACATGTCCCAAGGTGTGTTCTGGGTAATATCATTATTATGGGTTTGCACCAAGTGGCGTGTGTTTATAGGACAATTGAGCAATGAGACACAAGGGAACTGCAGCAGGTGATCAGACACCTGTTTCTCTGGGTATAAAACTGAACAGGTCTCAGGATGTTAAACCCAAGACTCAGTTGGAAGGTCAAACAAAAAAGTGAGGGAGTTCAAAGCAGAGTTTAAACTTGTCGTAAACAGATGTAGTCTTGAGAATTGGAGTTTCTACTTCAGTGTGCTCCTCCCTCTTTGAGCGGTACATTCCTCGGGCTCTGCCAGGCACAAAGGATAAAAGCAGCGCTTTATTCTGCAGCCAGGCAGAGGATGTTTCGTCATTTTGCTCAGGGGCATGGAGGGTGACACACCTGTGCCACCTTGTGTCATGGCTGTCGGCCTCAATCGAATGTTTGTTAAAAACACTCGTTGCCCACGCTGGCCTTGGTTATTTTTTCTTACCCGGATGTGTGCAGATCACTTCTTCCTGCCAAATAGTCTGGTGAGAGGCTTCTCTGTCCATGGATTTTTTTGATGAACTGCAACTCATGGCTTCCACACATTACCAGGAGTCTCTGGTACAATTCCTGGTCAGCTCAGTATAGACAAGGTCCCGCAAGTATTCTGACCTGATCAGACATTTATCAGAGCCCAAATGTGACACAGAGACCTGTTTTAAGCCGAGCAGATACTCTGCCTTGGGGTCCTGGAGCAGAATGACCTGAGGATAGGTTCCATTACAAGCAGCTCTCTGCAGGTTTAACCGGTGCTTGTCGAGAGAAGAGCAGCTGGGCTAAGCCTTGCTGACCAGAAGACAGGAAAAAGGTTGGTGTGTGGGTGGCGGTTGTGATAGATGTAGGCTACAGCTTGTTCAGTGCTCATGCTCTTCTGGAACTGCTTCCAGTTTCCATCCTTAGACAAATAAGTGATGGTAACAGGTGATCAGACTGCTTCTTTTCTGGGTATAAACAGAGCCAGTCCCAAAACACCAGTCACAAGACTCACTGGAAAACTCCGTCCGTGAGTTTTTCCCAATAACTAGCACCTAGAATGGTCGTAATTGCTCAGCATGTCCAATATTTACAACCAAAATTATGTGGCTTGTAATGGAATATAGCCCGTTAAGAAGTGACCTGACTGAGAAACAAGGATAAAACCACTGGAATTTAATCCTGAGAAGTAAATCTGACCCCAGTCTGCATCTGTCCTCACCTGGTGTGTTCCCTCAGGTGTCCAGGCAGCAGGTGTGAACTTTTGTTCTGTGAGCAGCAGAAGTGTTATGATGCTTCTTATGATGCAGACAATTTCTGAAACAACTTTACAGTTGAAAACAGACAAAGTGTTCATAAAATGAATATGACTACAAGAAGATAAACACTTTCAAGAAGGTGCTCACCAGATATTGATCTATGTGGTAGATCCAAGATAGTGTGTTTTAAACATGGCAAACTACAAGAAATGAAGTGGAACCAAATACACAGTACTGTGTTGTTTTGCAGACTTTTGAGAAAGTTAATTGAGGATTGGATGATTGACTTTTTCTGTTTTATTACTTGCCTGCAAAACAATAAGGGAATGGGTTTGTAGCAAAAGGCTGTTTTCAAAGGACAAATACTGACAGAACAGGAGAGTGCAGCAGGTGATCAGACTGCTGCTTCTCTGGGTATAAACCTGAGCTGGTCTCAAGACTTCAGGCACAAGACTCACTGGGAAAACTTCAGACATGGAGACCTGTCATGTTTTTGTTGCTGTCGTCACTGTTCTCACCTTCAGCGACCAACAACTGAGCTCTGTTGTTTCACTCACTTAGGTAAGCTTCTGAATATGAGAAGATGTCCCTGAAACTGTGGCAGGTGAGTTACAGAGAAAAATAGAATTCAAGCGCTGTCACTGAACTCTGCTCCTCTGTGACACAGGAGGTGCTGAGGAAGGGCTCCAGGGGGAGCTGCTGTCCCAGTGCCCAGGCCCCCAAGTGGCACGGACTGAACGGTTCTAAAACACACACTCAGTGATGCTACAACGTGCCGATGCAATGGCTTTCTTCTTTACCATTGCACAGAATGTGTCCACTCCTGATACTCAGGGCTTCTGTCCAGTAATGCTGAGTCATGGTTAGTAACAACATGACATCACAACAGTTTGTCAACACTTGTGTGGGTTTCAATTGAAATATTCAATACAGTATTGTGCACCATGACTGCCTTGTCTCACACATTCTAATATTGAGTTGGTCACCAACACATCCCCCACTGCTTTCTCCGTATCAACCGTCCAGTCAGTCATGTCAGCGTCAACTGTTGTTCCCTGGTAAGGCGAACATGATAGGAAGGTGTTAAATAGCCTGAGCAGTAAAGTGATGGAAATGATGTATCTCTTCCTGAGGTGTGATGCTGGCAAACCAGTGCCAGAGGGATTTTGTTTATAATATTATATCTGGGATGCACCAAATTCAAAATTTGAGGCCGAAGCCCAATGAAAATGAAACATCTGACCCCCTGTAATACTGAACATCAAATGTAGTTGTTTTGCAGTTATTTATTTATTTATTTCATATTTGTAGAAATATTCTGGAATACATTTTGACATGAACAAAATATTCCAGAAGCCTCTGGCAAAAAAAAAAAAAAAAAAAAAAACATGAACTGTTTCATTTATATTCATCCTTCAGACTGAACATGAATTCCAAACAACTAAAGTTCATTAAAGCAGACAAATTAATTCTCGTCCTTTTGGCAGATGTCCAACTATCCACAGTAGATTGGCTCATCATGTAAACAGAAGGCTCTAGATAGTTTGGTTCAACACTTGTTGCAAACTGCAACGTAACTTTGACCTTTCAAAGTTCGACACTGCATGCAGACTGAGAATAATACTTTTATGTTGAAGCGTCGCCATGACGACAGAGCAGGTCCTGTTTAATCAGTGACAACTGGCCACTGATGTTAAATGCTGACTGTCATGTGATGAGAACCACAGATTCACAGCTATTTACTGCATGTTTGCTAGGAATGTTACGATCAGGGTTTTTGCTGCCAATCACCAATACCGATCAGCCAGAGTCCTGATCACCACTGATACCAATCTCATTGACAATGAATTTGTATTCAAAATGATGAGACCTGTGTACATGATGTGAAAACATGAACCATTCAATCATTTTAATTCAGACACGGTTTAATATACTGCTTCAAGAAGGAAAAATAGAACAAAAACCTTGCAGAATGCATCAACTCTTCTGTCAGAAGGACAACTGAAAAATGTTTTAATTTGATGTGAGACGTCGCAGTTTGGTGAGTCTCCCTTAGACTTTGCTATTTCCATGAAATATTTACATACTGGCCGCTTCTATTGGGACTCCACGACAGAGATTACTGCATTTATGAAAGTTTCCACTCCGAATTTTAAAGCCCTTCCCCGCATAACATTTTCCTGTGCATGTTATGCAGGATGCAAACTTTAAATGTCAGATTGAAAGAATCCTAACAGCAGACTGCTGCTTCACCGCTGCTGCTGAGTGGGGAGGAGCAGACGCGTCACAACCTGCGGGGCTCCATCAGAGCACCAGCTGTCACAGGTGATCGATTGTTGTGATCGGCAGTGACAGATAGTGGTCAGCATTCACCGGTCACACTGATATCGGCCGATCACAGTCGGTGACCGATCGATCGGAGCATCCCTCATGTTCACTTTTTGTAGTAACACTATCCATCTGATATTGGAAAAAGAATTTCGTAAACATGTCAAATAAAGTTTCATGTCAATTGTTTTTATTGCTGTCTCTAAAGTTGATGAAGCTCATGGCAAACGTTGCATGATGGCTATAGAAGTGTTAAAGTGCAGGAACAGGAAGTCAGAGTGGAGTTTTAGTTGTTGACTCCTCAGGTGTTGCAGCAGAGTCTACCCAAAAGACGAAAAAAGATTCTGCAGAAATTTCATCAACTTATCGCGTGAGAGAGAGACAGCCTTGAACTGCCACTGTTTTGGGATGATCTCCTCATCTTCAATAGCTGGATTGTTAGTCTTTGTCATCTGCTCCGAATCATCCACCTGTAAATAAAATCAGAGTAGCAAAGGAAAAAAAAAGTTGTATATATGATGCATGTGTCAATTTATCTGATGGTCTCACCTCAGTCAGTGGAAGAGCAGAGCTCTGTTGAAGGCAGGTGAAGATGAGAACAACAGCAAGAACATTGAAGCTCCTCATGTTGGACTGATGGAGTTTGATGGAGATGATTCTTGTGTCTTTTATACCCACGGAGACATCTGTGTTATCACATGCTGTCATCTCCTCATTTCCTGTCACGTATTTGTCCAATAAAAACAGCCCCATTGCTAGAATTATTATTTTAACATATCAGGGAAACCAGTTTGTTCAGATTGCCTTAAAAAACTCTCAACATTCTGTGAAACCACACAGTCGTGGTCATCTCTTTCCCTTGACTACATCAACATCAGTGTGTCATGAGACTCTGGTTGTAAGTCTGGATGTATGATGTTATTAATTGCCTTAAAACCGATCTGATTCTCCTGAAGATCCTTCTGTTTCAGTCGCAGCACGCAGGTCTGTGTCTGGTCCAAATGTTTATTCATGACACCGCCGGCACATGACACTGCTGGCTCATGCATTTCCTTCCTTTTAAGATTTAACTGGAATCATAATGAATCTAGAATTGTAATTATTAACCAAAAAAAAGGCACACAAACCACCTGTGCAAATGTTATTTACTTATATTCATTTTTTTTAAATAGCCTGAGCAGTAAAATCATTTGAGGGTGATGGAAATGATGTATCTCTTCCTGAGGTGTGATGCTGGCAAACCAGTGCCAGAGGGATCACAACCTCAGTCAGTGTAAATACCAGCTGCCAACGTAGCCATGATCCTCCGTGCACCTTGTGGTACAAAGAGTTTGGTCTGTTCTTTTGGCCACCAGGGCCGTCTCCAGGAATTTGGGGGCCCCAGGCAAAACAGAACGGCGAGCATCACCTACATCAAAACCAAAATTCATAATGTTAGGCTTTTGCAACATCATATTATTAGCATGACATAAAGTGAATCTGGAACACATCTGCGTTTTTCTGTATTTTGTATATAATATAATATCTGGGATGCACCAAAATCAAAATTTGAGGCCGAAGCCCAATGAAAATGAAACACCTGACTTACTGTTATACTGAACATCAAATGCAGTTGTTTTGCAGTTATTTTTTGTTTCATATTTGTAGAAATATTCTGATATACATTTTTTGAATATTTTGACATGAAAAAAAAATTAATTAAAATTAAAAATAAAAATAAAAAAAATAAAAAAATAAAAAAACATGAACTGTTTCATTTATATTCGTCCTTCAGACTGAACATGAATTCCAAACAACTAAAGTTCATTAAAGCAGACAAATTAATTCTCGTCCTTTTGGCAGATGTCCAGCTATCCACAGTAGATTGGCTCATCATGTAAACAGAAGGCTCTAGATAGTTTGGTTCAACACTTGTTGCAAACTGCGACGTAACTTGAACCTTTCAAAGTTCAACACTGCCTGCAGACTGAGAATAATACTTTTATGTTGAAGCGTCGCCATGACGACAGAGCAGGTCCTGTTTGATCACTGACAACTGGCCACTGATGTTAAATGCTGACTGTCATGTGATGAGAAGTTCTGGTTACTTAGTGTAACCGCATTTCTATGAATATGTGCGAAGCCCTGTAACGGCCTTTGCTATTGGTTAATCCACATCGCCAATGTTTGATTGGCTCTCCGCCCAGGTAGGCACTCCCCAGTGTCTATAACACCCCCTCTCTTTCGCCGCTCAGCCCCTTTTGGAACTCAGCCGCCAAAGGCAGGCCTGCTGGGCTGCCAGTTAGAGGGCTCCGCACATATTCATAGAACTGCGGTTACATAGGTAACCAGGACTTCTATGTCATATGTGCTTCGCCCTCTCGCGGCCTTTGCTATTGGTTAAAACCACGGTGAAGGCCGTTGGGATTAGTTCCCTCCCAGCATGGCCTAAGAGAAAAACAAGACCATACCTTAGGGACCAGGTGAATGACGTCCTACCGGCTCGGCCGAGGACGAAGGTGAACCTCCGGAAAGGACAGTGTGAGCAACTGAGGTGTCCACCACGTCCTTCAAGTAGGTCCTAGCGATGGTCGATGCAGATGACCAGGATGCTGCCTGGCAGAAGTCCTCCATGGAAGCTCCGCCAAACAGCACGGCTGAAGAGGAGATGGACCTAGTGGAGTGTGCTCTGAGGCCGTCCGGGACTTCAGTTCCTGTGACATCATTCGCCTTCTTGATGGCTGAGCAAACCCATTGTGCCAGCCGCTGGGAACAAATCGGTCTCCCTTTCGGACTCCCGCCATAACAGATAAACTGTCTCTCCGACAGTCTGAAGTCCCTAGTTCTGTCGACATAACCAGCGAGGGCACGAACTGGGCACAACATTTTGATGAGGAGGGGGATGAAACGACCACAAGATGATCACCTGTGACCTGTACACCGAGGAGATCACCTTTGGTCTGAAAGCGGGGTTAGGATGATGGGTCACTGAACCCCTTCCATCACCAAACAGCATGCGGTTAGGGTTGACTGATAATGCTGTCAGATCACTCACCCGTTTGGCAGTAGCCAAAGCAAAGAGCAGTACCGTCTGCAGCGTCAGGTCCTGCAGAGAAGAGTCCACCGGGGGCTCGAACAGGGTTTTACACAAGCCTTCGAGGACCACCTCCAGACTTCATCTTGAGGCAGGACAACTGAACGGTGTGAGATCCTTTAGATCCACTCCAAAGGAACATCGCATGACTGACAATGATGAGACATCTCATATATTACCCCATGGTATTAAAGTCTTAGGCTGAGTGGGAAAAGAGGCTAAAAGAGAGGGGGTGTTATAGACACTGGGGAGTGCCTACCTGGGCGGTGAGTCACTCAATCGAAGTCTCAGCCCGAGGCCTGTGCCTCGATGTAGATTAACCAATAGCGAAGGCCGTTCGAGGGCAAAGCACATATGACATAGAACCACAGATTCACATTCATTCACTGCATGTTGCACTTTGTATCACCATTCCTTCTGATATTGGAAAAACAATTAGGCAAACGGCTCAAATAAAGTTTCACGCCACATGTATTTATTACTGTCTCTAAAGTTGATGAAGCAAGCGGCAAACAGTGCATGGTGGTTAATGACGAGTCAAAGAGCAGGAACAGGAAGTCAGAGTAGAGTTTTTGTTGATGACTCCTCAGGTGTTGAGACAAAATAAATTGTACTCTCGCAGACTTTGCTATTTTGCTGAGTTCTCTGGTCTTGAGATCAAGCGATGACTTCTCCTTCTCCATAAGAACGAACGATACCACAATTCTGGGAAGATCTCCTCATCTTCAAAAGCTGGATTGTTAGTCTTTGTCATCTGCTCCGAATCATCCACCTGTAAATAAAATCAGAGTAGCAAAAGAAAAAAAGTTATATTGTTGATGCATGTGTCAATTCATCTGATGGTCTCACCTCAGTCAGTGGAAGAGCAGAGCTCTGTTGAAGGCAGGTGAAGATGAGAACAACAGCAAGAACATTGAAGCTCCTCATGTTGGACTGATGGAGTTTGATGGAGATGATTCTTGTGTCTGACTTCTTTTATACCCACGGAGACAGCTGTCTTATCACATGCTGTCATCTCCTCATTTCCCGTCACGTATTTGTCCAATAAAAACAGCCCCATTGCTAGAATCATTATTTTAATGCATCAGGGAAACCAGAAGATCCTTCTGTTTCAGTCGCAGCACGCAGGTCAGTGTCTGGTCCAAATGTGTATTCATGACACCGCCGGCACATGACACTGCTGGCTCATGCATTTCCTTCCATTTAAGATTTAATTGGAATCATAATGAATCTAGAATTGTAATTATTAACCAAAAAAAGCACAATGTTACACAAACCACCTGTGCAAATGTTATTTACTTATATTAATTTTTTTTAACAGTAAAGTGGAGTGGCAAAGCTCGCACAAAAGGACAGAGCAAAAAAATTGGAAGACAAATTGTTTGTTGAGCCGATTCAGGCCGACCAACCTCTGAGCCATTTCTGTTGCTGTTGACTTTTTATGCCCGAGTAGACAAATAGAAACCTTCACAGTGACATTTAAAAAGTCATGTCTTGCTATTCTTTCAAAATGGTCTGTAGTCATTTCTCAGAGCCTGCACTCTGTTCTCAAGAGCTCAAACGTACAGTGAATGCATTACATTTTTTTTAACGAGAAAAAAGATGTGCTTGGTGGATGTTAGCCATTGAGATGTGTATTTTCATATAATAATAGATTTTTTATCTTTAATTTATATTTAACTGAAATTTGACAAAGAAAAACAGACAACAACTGTCCATTTAAACTCAATTCATGTCAAGAGGCAGGACACAATAATTGTGTCGCATACATTCATGGTAAGATTCAAGTTTTCTTGGTGGCTGTTGTTGGCTCATTAGAAGCTGCAGCAGACCGCACAAACTCCAGGAGAGCAGCAGCCGCAGCAGAAGCGACACTTGATGCCACGTTTCTCTCTGCTGTGCAGCATCTGTGATGGTGGGATTAACATAAATAAGCATTCTGTTTTTACTTCACAACATTTTTTTGGGAAAAGAAGAAGAAATTACCGGCGAACAAACCTCCCAGATGTTGAGAAACATCTGCTCATGTTCTTCTGCAGGACTCTCCGTCATCATCTCCTGTTGTTCTTCCACCTTTGAGGGAAAATAAATGTGAATAAAACAGTTCATTCATCCTGATGACAAACCTGCTACACTGAAGGGCTTCATCTTCAAGTGGTTGAAGGTTTGACTGAGTTTAGTGTTTTGTCTCTTCGTGTTTCCTGGTGTGTTTTTTTTTTTTTTTTACTATCTCCGTTCATTGTGCTTTCGTGTCTCAGTTAATTATTAAAATATATTATTTCTAACTCGGTCCTGCCTCCTTGTAACTTTCACCACTGCACTTGGGTCCCGCTCCACGTCCTTGACCCGTGACACAATGTTTCCCTCATATTGGGGAATTCCTGTTGTGCTTCTTTGTCCCAGTGTGACGTTGTACTGTATTTGTTGTTGTGTAACTGTAATCTCGACATCATGCCAACCATTTTTTGGAAGATGAGAGAATGTTCATTCATTATCAATTAGTTAGAAATTAGCATATATATATATTTGTGTGCAAAAGCACATGAAATTCTCGCACGCCTGAGTGTCAAAACTGGCTTTGGTGTCAGACCTCCAGGTGTCAGGTAGCTCCATGCTGGGAAAGGTTGACTTCCATCCAGGAAATTTAGTTTTTTATGCTTGATGTTCCACAGGAATGCCTCCACATATTGTTGCAGTGGTTATAATTTGGACTCGATGTTAAATATTTGTAATCTTTAGTCCAATCGTCTGCCCGTACAGTACCATATGATCAATTGCTAATTAAAAGATATATCAATAAATAACATTTGTACGGGTCTTTGTGGCTTGCGCAACATTGTGCTTGGAGGCTGGTAATAATTCTGGATTCATTATGATTCCAGTTAAATATTAAAAGGTAGGAAATGCATGAGCCAGCAGTGTCATGTGCCGGCGGTGTCATGAACACACATTTGGACCAGACACAGACCTGCGTGCTGCGACTGAAACAGAAGGATCTTCAGGAGAATCAGATCAGTTTTAAGGCGATTAATAACATCTTACATCCAGACTTACAACCTGAGTCTCATGACACACTGATGTTGATGTAGTCAAGGGAAAGAGATGACCACGACTGTGTGGTCTCACAGAATGTTGAGTTTTTTTTAAGGCAATCTGAACAAACTGGTTTCCCTGATGTGTTAAAATAACAACTCTAGCAATGGGGCTGTTTTTATAGGATAAATAAGTGATGGGAAATGAGGAGATGACAGCATGTGATAAGACAGCTGTCTCCGTGGGTATAAAAGAAGTCAGACACAAGAATCATCTCCATCAAACTCCATCAGTCCAACATGAGGAGCTTCAATGTTCTTGCTGTTGTTCTCATCTTCACCTGCCTTCAACAGAGCTCTGCTCTTCCACTGACTGAGGTGAGACCATCAGATGAATTGACACATGCATCATTAATAATACTTTTTTTTCCTTTGCTACTCTGATTTTATTTACAGGTGGATGATTCGGAGCAGATGACGAAGACGAACAATCCAGCTATTGAAGATGAGGAGATCTTCCCAAAACAGTGGCAGTTCAAGGCTGCCTCTCTCTCAGACGATGAGTTGATGAAATTCCTGCTGAATTTATTTACTCATTAAGAGTAGACTCTGCTGCAACACCTGAGGAGTCAACAACTAAAACTCTGCTCTGACTCCCTGTTCCTGCACTTTAGCTCTTCTATAGCCATCGTGCAACGTTTGCCATGAGCTTCATCAACTTTAGAGGCAGCAATAAAAACAATTGATATGAAACTTTATTTGAGGTGTTTACGAAATTCTTTTTCCAATATCAGATGGATAGTGTTTCTACAAAGAGCAAACATGATGGATGCTCCAATTGATGGGTCACCGACCGTGATCGGTCGATATCAGTGTGACCGGTGAATGCTGACCACTATCTGTCACTGCCGATCACAACAATCGATCACCTGTGACAGCTGGTGCTCTGATGGAGCCCCGCAGGTTGTGACGCGTCCGCGCCTCACTACTCGCTGCTCACTCTGCAGCAGCGGTGAAGCAGCAGTCTGCTGTGAGGATTCTTTCAATCTGACATCTTGTAGCACATTCACAAGATAATGTTGTGCGGGGAAGTGCGTGAGAGTTAAATAAGCCATTTAAAGCTTCAGCACTTGACGAAGCACGGAGAGTTTTCCGGGCTCATGAAAGTGAGACCGCTGGTTCTTCAGCCGCAGGCTCTTCGCAACACCCGCAGGTCCGAGCGTGACATTCGGAACGCTGAGCTAATTGCCCAAGAAATAATCATCAATTTCACAGAGATAGGTGAGCAACCTTTTTCATGAGTCGTTTATATGGAGACATAAACGACTGGATGCGTCGCCATTTTGGAGTCAGGTGCAGCATTTGTCAGAATCTGAAACTTTGAAAAACGTCTGGAGTGGAAACTTTCATAAATGCAGTACTCTCTGTCTGCCACTAGAAGCGGCCAGTATGTGAATATTTCACGGAGATAGCAGAATCTAAGGGAGATTCACCATACTGCGACGTCTCACATCACATTACATGTTTTTCAGTTGTCTTTTCGACAGAAGAGTAGCTGAATTCTGCAAGGTTTTTGTTCTATTTTTGCCTTCTTGAAGCAGTATATTAAACCGTGTCTGAATTAAAATGATTGAATGGTTCATGTTTCTACATCATGTTCACAGGTCTCATCATTTTAAATACAAATTCATTGTCAATGTGATTGGTATTGGTGATTGGCAGCAAAAACCCTGATCGTAACATTCCTAGCAAACATGCAGTAAATAGCTGTGAATCTGTGGTTCTCATCACATGACAGTCAGCATTTAACATCAGTGGCCAGTTGTCACTGATCAAACAGGACCTGCTCTGTCGTCATGGCGACACTTCAACATAAAAGTATTATTCTCAGTCTGCAGGCAGTGTTGAACTTTGAAAGGTTCAAGTTACGTCACAGTTTGCAACAAGTGTTGAACCGAACTATCTAGAGCCTTCTGTTTACATGATGAGCCAATCTACTGTGGATAGTTGGACATAAGGACGATAATTAATTTGTCTGCTTCAATGAACTTTAGTTGTTTGGAATTCATGTTCAGTCTGAAGGACGAATATAAATGAAACAGTCCATGTTTTTTTTTTTTTTTTTTTTTTTTTTTTTTTGGCAGAGACCTCTGGAATATTTTGTTAATGTCAAAATATAAAAAAAATGTATATCAGAATATTTCTACAAATATGAAAAAAAAAAATAACTGCAAAACAACTGCATTTGATGTTCAGTATTACAGTAAGTCAGGTGTTTCATTTTTATTGGGCTTTGGCCACAAATTTTGATTTTGGTGCATCCCAGATATTATATTATAAACAAAATTGAGAAAAACGCAGATGTGTTCCAGATTCACTTTATGTCATGCTAATAATATGACGTTGCAAAAGCCTAACATTATGAATTTTGGTTTTGATGTAGGTGATGCTCGCCGTTCTGTTTTGCCTGGGGCCCCCAAATTCCTGGAGACGGCCCTGGTGGCCTAAAGAACAGACCAAACTCTTTGTGCCACAAGGTGCACGGAGGATCATGGCTACGTTGGCAGCTGGTATTTACACTGACTGAGGTTGTGATCCCTCTGGCACTGGTTTGCTACATCACACCTCAGGGAGAGATACATCATTTCCATCACCCTCAAATGATTTTACTGCACAGGCTATTTAAAAAAAAATGAATATAAGTTAATAACATTTGCACAGGTGGTTTGTGAAACATTGTGCTTTTTTTGGTTAATAATTACAATTCTAGATTCATTATGATTCCAATTAAATATTAAAAGGAAGGAAATGCATGAGCCAGCAGTGTCATGTGCCGGCGGTGTCATGAATGAACATTTGGACCACACACAGACCTGCGTGCTGCGACTGAAACAGAAGGATCTTCAGGAGAATCAGATCGGTTTTAAGGCGATTAATAACATCTTACATCCAGACTTACAACCAGAGTCTCATGACACACTGATGTTGATGTAGTCAAGGGAAAGAGATGACCACGACTGTGTGGTTTCACAGAATGTTGAGAGTTTTTTTTTAAGGCAATCTGAACAAACTGGTTTCCCTCATATGTTAAAATAATAATTCTAGCAATGGGGCTGTTTTTATTGGGCAAATACGTGACAGGAAATGAGGAGATGGCAGCATGTGATAAGACAGCTGTCTCCGTGGGTATAAAAGAAGTCAGACACAAGAATCATCTCCATCAAACTCCATCAGTCCAACATGAGGAGCTTCAATGTTCTTGCTGTTGTTCTCATCTTCACCTGCCTTCAACAGAGCTCTGCTCTTCCACTGACTGAGGTGAGACCATCAGATAAATTGACCCATGCATCATAAATGTAACTTTTTCCCCCTCTGCTACACTGATTTTATTTACAGGTGGATGATTCGGAGCAGATGATGGCTTCAGATCCAGCTTTTGAAGATGAGAAGATCTTCCAAAAACAGGTTTGTTCTTGTGGACAAAGTGAATTTGTCTCTTGAGCTCAAGCCTGTCCTTCTCTCACACAGAACACTCAGTCATTCTTATCGATGCAGCTGCTTCAGTGGTGGAAACGGTAGACTCTGCTGCAACACCTGAGGAGTCAACAACAAAAACTCTGCTCCGACTTCCTGTTCCTGCTCTTTAACACTTCAATAACCACCGTGAAATGTTTGCCGCTTGCTTCATCAACTTTAGAGACAGCAATAAATACAAGTGGCATTAAACTTTATTTGAGGTGTTTACCTAATTGTTTTTCCAATATCAGTAGGCATGCAAACATGCAGTGAATAGCTGTGAATCTGTGGTTCTCATCACATGAAAGTCAGCATTTAACATCAGTGGCCAGTTGTCACTGATTAAACAGGACCTGCTCTGTCGTCATGGCGACGCTTCAACATAAAAGTATTATTCTCAGTCTGCAGGCAGTGTTGAACTTTGAAAGGTTCAAGTTACGTCACAGTTTGCAACAAGTGTTGAACCGAACTATCTAGAGCCTTCTGTTTACATGATGAGCCAATCTACTGTGGATAGTTGGACATAAGGACGATAATTAATTTGTCTGCTTCAATGAACTTTAGTTGTTTGGAATTCATGTTCAGTCTGAAGGACGAATATAAATGAAACAGTCCATGTTTTTTTTTTTTTTTTTTTTTTTTTTTGCAGAGACCTCTGGAATATTTTGTTCATGTTAAAATATTCAAAAAATGTATATCAGAATATTTCTACAAATATGAAACAAAAAATAACTGCAAAACAACTGCATTTGATGTTCAGTATTACAGTAAGTCAGGTGTTTCATTTTTATTGGGCTTTGGCCACAAATTTTGATTTTGGTGCATCCCAGATATTATATTGTAAACAAAATTGAGAAAAACGCAGATGTGTTCCAGATTCACTTTATGTCATGCTAATAATATGACATTGCAAAAGCCTAACATTTTTAATTTTGGTGTTGTTGTTGGTGGTGTCTAAGCCTGCGATATGTCTGCGATGCTCGCCGTTCTGTTTTGCCTGGGGCCCCCAAATTCCTGGAGACGGCCCTGGTGGCCTAAAGAACAGACCAAACTCTTTGTGCCACAAGGTGCACGGAGGATCATGGCTACGTTGGCAGCTGGTATTTACACTGACTGAGGTTGTGATCCCTCTGGCACTGTTTTACTACATCACACCTCAGGGAGAGATACATCATTTCCATCACCCTCAAATGATTTTACTGCTCAGGCTATTTAAAAAAAAATGAATATAAGTAAATAACATTTGCACAGGTGGTTTGTGTAACATCGTGCCTTTTTTTGGTTAATAATTACAATTCTAGATTCATTATGATTCCAATTAAATATTAAAAGGAAGGCAATGCATGAGCCAGCAGTGTCATGTGCCGGTGGTGTCATGAATACACATTTGGACCAGACACAGACCTGCGTGCTGCGACTGAAACAGAAGGATCTTCAGGAGAATCAGATCGGTTTTAAGGCGATTAATAACATCTTACATCCAGACTTACAACCTGAGTCTCATGACACACTGATGTTGATGTAGTCAAGGGAAAGAGATGACCACCACTGTGTGGTTTTACAGAATGTTGCGAGTTTTTTTTAAGGCAATCTGAACAAACTGGTTTCCCTGATGTGTTAAAATAATAATTCTAGCAATGGGGCTGTTTTTATAGGACAAATACGTGACGGAAAATGAGGAGATGACAGCATGTGATAAGACAGATGTCTCCGTGGGTATAAAAGAAGTCAGACACAAGAATCATCTCCATCAAACTCCATCAGTCCAACATGAGGAGCTTCAATGTTCTTGCTGTTGTTCTCATATTTACCTGCCTTCAACAGAGCTCTGCTCTTCCACTGACTGAGGTGAGACCATCAGATAAATTGACACATGCATCATATATACAACTTTTTTTCCTTTGCTACTCTGATTTTATTTAAAGGTGGATAATTCGGAGCAGATGATGGCTTCAGATCCAGCTTTTGAAGATGAGAAGATCTTCCCAAAACAGGTTTGTTCTGGTGGAGAAAGTGAATTCGACTCGTAAGCTCAAGCCTGTCCTTCTCTCACACAGAAAATTCAGTCGATGTTATTGCTGCATTTCTTTCAATCGCGTAAAGAGTAGACTCTGCTGCAACACCTGAGGAGTCAAAAACAAAAACTCTGCTCTAACTTCCTGTTCCTGCTCTTTATCTCGTCAATCACCACCGTGAAATGTTTGCCGTTTGCTTCATCAACTTTGGAGACAGCAATAAAAACATGTGGCATGAAACTTTATTTAAGGTGTTTACGAAATTCTTTTTCCAATATCAGAAGGTGTTACTACAAAGTACATACATGCAGTGAATGGATGTGAATCTGTGGTTCTCATCACATGACAGTCAGCGTTTAACATCAGTGGCCAGTTGTCACTGATCAAACAGGACCTGCTCTGTCGTCATGGCGACGCTTCAACATAAAAGTTTTATTCTTAGTCTGCAGGCAGTGTTGAACTTTGAAAGGTTCAAGTTAAGTGGTTAAATAGCATTTTGTTAGACATTTAAAAGATCAAGTTTCATGGACTTTATTATGGAGGAAATCATGATTCACTAATATCTTCAGTGTGATAACAGAAAATCCTTGCAGCGTTTTAGTGTCATGTGTTTCATTTTCTCCAGGACAGAATGGATATGCTGGAGCAGGATGGGAAATAAAAGCACGTTGTCTTCAAAAGCGTTTTTTGCAACAGGTTCCACACACACCAGGATCACCACAGCAGCCGCAGCAGAAGCGGCACTTGATGCGGCGTTTCTGCCTGCTGTGCGGCATCTGTGAGGACAGGAGTAACACACATGAGTATTGTATTTTTACTTCAAAATTATTATTATTGATGAACAAACCTCCCAGGGGTTCAGGGACATTTGCTCATGTTCTTCTGCAGGACTCTCCACCATCATCTCCTGTTCTTCTTCCACCTTTGAGGGAAACTAAACGTGAATAAAACAGTCCATTCATCCAGATGACAAACCACGTCTTACCTCACTGGATGGAAGAGCAGAGCTCTGGTGAACACACACAACAACCACCATCACGGCCACCACAACTGCTACACTGAAGGGCTTCATCTTCAAGTGGTTGAAGGTTTGATTCCAGCTCTGGATGATTCTGTCTGATGCCTGGATGCAGAGAATCTGCTGGTATTTATACTGACTGAGATTCAGTTGCTTCATCAGCAGCAGGAGCAGTTTCCCAGTGTTCACCTGGTGTTGGGGAATTCCAGATGTGTTATTATCACTTTTGTCACTGCAGCCACCTTTGTTAGTTTGATGGCTGCATCTCAGACAAAATATATTTGGTATTCATGCACATAATGCAGGTTAACTCTGGATCAGGATGTGAGATAGATGTGCCAGCAGTGTCATGTGCCGGCGGTGTCATGAACACACATTTGGACCAGACACAGACCTGCGTGCTGCGACTGAAACAGAAGGATCTTCAGGAGAATCAAATCGGTTTTAAGGCGATTAATAACATCTTACATCCAGACTTACAACCTGAGTCTCATGACACACTGATATTGATGTAGTCAAGGGAAAGAGATGACCACGACTGTGTGGTTTCACAGAATGTTGAGAGGTTTTTTTTTAAGGCAATCTGAACAAACTGGTTTCTCTGATATGTTAAAATAATGATTCTAGCAATGGGGCTGTTTTTATAGGATAAATAAGTGATGGGAAATGAGGAGATGACAGCATGTGATAAGACAGCTGTCTCCGTGGGTATAAAAGAAGTCAGACACAAGAATCATCTCCATCAAACTCCATCAGTCCAACATGAGGAGCTTCAATGTTCTTGCTGTTGTTCTCATAGTCACCTGCCTTCAACAGAGCTCTGCTGTTCCACTGACTGAGGTGAGACCATCAGATAAATTGAGACATGCATCAACAATATAAATTTTTTTCCCCTTTGCTACTCTGATTTTATTTACAGGTGGATGATTCGGAGCAGATGACAAAGACTAACAATCCAGCTATTGGAGATAAGATAGTGAAGCAGGTTTGTTCTTGGGGAGAAGGAGAATTCGACTCTTCAGCTCAACCTGTCCCTCTCTCACACACTCAGTTGATGACATTGCTGCAGCTGCTTCAAAGAGTAGACTCTGCTGCAACACCTGAGGAGTCAACAACTAAAACTCTGCTCTGACTTCCTGTTCCTGCTCTTTAACTCTTCTATAGCCATCGTGCAACGTTTGCCATGAGCTTCATCAACTTTAGAGACAGAAATAAAAACATGACATGAAACTTTCTTTGAGGTGTTTATGAAATTCTTTTTCCAATATCAGAAGGATAGTGTTACTACAAAGAGCAAACATGAGGGATGCTCCAATCGATCGTTCACGGATTGTGATCGGCCGATATCAGTGTGACCGCTGAATGCTGACCACTATCTGTCACTGCCGATCACAACAATCGATCACCTGTGACAGCTGGTGCTCTCATGGAGCCCCGCAGGTTGTGACGCATCTGCTCCTCCCTACTTGCTGCTCACTCTGCAGCAGCGGTGAAGCAGCAGTCTGCTGTGAGGAGTCTTTCAATCTGACATTTAAAGTTTGCATGCTGCAGCACATGCACAGGAAAATGTTGTGCAGGGAAGTTAGAGTTAAATAAGCCATTTAAAGCTTCAGCACTTGACGGAGCACAGAGAGTTTTCCGGGCTAATGAAAGTGAGACCGCTGGTTCCTCAGCCGCAGGCTGTTAGCGTGGTTACCGCTTTGCAACACAGGTCCAAGCGTGACATTCGGAACGCGAAGCTGTTTGCCTAAGAAATAATCATTAAATTCATTGAGATAGATGAGCAGCCTTTTCTAGGTGTTGTTAATGCAGAGATTGAAACAACCGGATCCGTCGCTGTTTTGGAGTCGGGTGCAGCTTTGTCAGCCATCTGAATCTGAAACTTTTAAAGACGTCTGCAGTGGAAACTTTCATAAATGCAGTCTTCTCTGTCTCAGAGTCCTGCTACAAGCGGCAGTTTGTGAATATTTTTCACGGAGATAGCGAAGTCTCAAGAGACTCACCTAACTGTGACATCTCACATCAAATTACATGTTTTTCAGTTGTCTTTTTGGCAGAATAGTTGCTACATTCAGCATTTTTTTTCTAATTTTGAAGAGTTTTATTACAATGTGTCTGAATTCAAATGATGGTGGTTCATGTTTTCACATCATGTACACAGGTCTCATAATTTTGATTACAAATTCATTGTCAAACCATGTGATCGGTATCAGTGGTGATCAGGACTCTGGCTGATCGGTATCGGTGATTGGCAGCAAAAACCCTGATCGTAACATCCCTAGCAAACATGCAATAAATAGCTGTGAATCTGTGGTTCTCATCACTTGACAGTCAGCATTTAACATCAGTGGCCAGTTGTCCCTGATCAAACAGGACCTGCTCTGTTGTCATGGAATATTTTGTTCATGTCAAAATGTTGAATACTTTTCAGTACAATTTATTTCATCTCAAAATATATTCCAGAATCTTTCTACAAATATGAAATAAATAAATAAATAACTGCAAAACAACTGCATTTGATGTTCAGGAATACAGTAGGTCAGATGTTTCATCATTCATTGGGCTTCGGCCACAAATTTTGATTTCCCTGCATCCCAGATGTTATATCAACAAAATACAGAAAAACGCAGATGTGTTCCAGATTCACTTTATGTCATGGTAATGATACGATGTTGCAAGAGCCTAACTTTGTTCATTTTGACTGTGTTCTTTCAGAGAATGTTGACAGTTTTTTTCAAGGGAATCTAAATGAACTGGTTTCCCTGATGTGTTAAAATAATAATTCTAGCAATGGGGCTGTTTTTATAGGATAAATAAGTGATGGGAAATGAGGAGATGACAGTATGTGATAAGACAGATGTCTGGGTATAAAAGAAGTCAGACACAAGAATCATCTCCATCAAACTCCATCAGTCCAACATGAGGAGCTTCAATGTTCTTGCTGTTGTTCTCATATTCACCTGCCTTCAACAGAGCTCTGCTCTTCCACTGACTGAGGTGAGACCATCAAATAAATTGACACATGCATCATAAATGTAACTTTTTTTCCTTTGCTACTCTGATTTTATTTAAAGGTGGACGATTCGGAGCAGATGATGGCTTCAGATCCAGCTTTTGAAGATGAGAAGATCTTCCAAAAACAGGTTTGCTCTTGTGGAGAAAGAGAATTTGTCTCTTGAGCTCAAGCCTGTCCTTCTCTCACACAGAACACTCAGTCACTCTTATTGATGCAGCTGCTTCAGTCACGGAAAGAGTAGACTCTGCTGCAACACCTGAGGAGTCAACAACAAAAACTCTGCTCTAACTTCCTGTTCCTGCTCTTTATCTCGTCAATAACCACCGTGAAATGTTTGCCGTTTGCTTCATGAACTATGGAGACAGCAATAAATACATGTGGCATTAAACTTTATTTGAGGTGTTTACCTAATTGTTTTTCCAATATCAGTAGGCATGCAAACATGCAGTGAATAGCTGTGAATCTGTGGTTCTCATCACATGACAGTCAGCATTTAACATCAGTGGCCAGTTGTCACTGATCAAACAGGACCTGCTCTGTTGTCATGGCGACGCTTCAACATAAAAGTATTATTCTCAGTCTGCAGGCAGTGTTGAACTTTGAAAGGTTCAAGTTACGCATCCCAGATATTATATTATCAACAGAATAGAGAAAAACGCAGATGTGTTCCAGACTCCGTTTCTGTCATGTTCATAATATGACGTTGCTAACATTGTTAATTTTGGTTTTTATGTTGGTGGTGTTGAGGCTGCCTGCTGTGCTAGCCATCCTGTTTTGGCTGGGGCCTCCAAAACAGCCCTGGTGGCCAAAAGAACAGACCAAACTCTTTGTGCTACAGGGTGCAAGAAGGATCATGGCTACCTTGGCTGCTGGTATTTATGCTGACTGAGGTTGGGTTCCCTCGGCACCAGCAGCACTGGTTTGCCAGCATCACATCTCGGGCGTTGTGGAAGAGATAAATAATTTCCATCACCCTCAAATGATATCACTGCTCAGACTGTGCCATGTTTCCTCGAAAAACAACTCTTCACAAAAAGGGATACCTGACTGTCTGGTCTGTGGCAAAGACATGGAAAAGCATAGCACAAGACATTGTAGGGAATGTACCTCAAATTAAAGTTGAACACATCCTGAAGAACCTCATATTTCGCAGTCATTTCACAGTGCGACTAATAAACATTGTGTGAAGAATCAGGAACTGGATGAGTTAACCTTTAGATTAGTGACATTGTTGATGGACGAAGCAGATAAATGTCCAAATTGTTATTGCAGTCAGATTAGACATGGGACATTTGCCAGCGCTCACACTTGTTGGCTGTAACCTGAACTCATGTGTTTTCTGAATCGACACTCACCATTGTGTTTGTTATTTATGTAGATATCATTTTTGTACATTATTGCAATTGGCATAACATCCACCTCCTGATAAAACAATGCAAAATTGAGGCAAAGACGTGGTCAGAAAGTAACTATTGAGTTCATATTTTTATGAATAGCTGTTGATTTCATGGATCTTCCTCGCAGGTCAGAAACCTGTCAGAAAACATCACCATTGTCTCTTTCCAAAATGTTTGACATTGACATCAGAGATTTATATAAAGAAAAGCTATTGACATACGTCCAAAAAGATGACTCCATGAAGGACAAATCTAATTCACCAGCTCAGACATCACAACAGCCTGATAAAGTCTTTCATTTGAAGAAACACAAGACAATCAGAGCAGTAAAATCGTTGGTGATGGGTAATATTTGTCTCTTCCTTGATGCCCCAGATTTGGTGCAGGGAAACCAGTGCTGCTGCTGATAAGTCAGCACAACATTACTAAGTATAAATACCAGCAGGTGCTGTCCATTCAACCATCAGACAGAAGAAGAATCATCTGAGCAGAGAAGCATCTGAAGATGAAGACCTTCAGTGTTGCAGTTTTGGTGGCCGTGGTGGTCGTGGTTGCTTGTGTGGAGCAGAGCTCTGTTGCTCCACCCAGTGAGGTCAGATCATTGCAGAAGATTTGGTCAGTTTTTGTGCTAAATTATGACTCGTTCTTGAAGGTGGAGGATCAGGATGAGATGGTCCTCCTACAGGACGAGGTGATGGATGAAAGTCGGACTGCAGGACAAGAGCAGATGGTGAAGACCATGTGGGAGGTTGGTTAATTCTTTCAGTCTTACAAACTGGTCAGAAGGTCCAAGAACACGTTGCTCATGATGGTCTCTCTCACACAGGTACCGCAGAGCAGACAGAGACGTCGCTTCAGGTGTCGCTTCTGCTGCAGGCCGAGGTTTTGTGGAATCTGCTGCAGGTGGTGAGGAGTCACCAGTAACTACTTCAATCTTTTATTACTATGTGTGTGCAAATTGATGTAAACCTGTTTATTAAGTACCAGATTTGTCATCAATAATTCTAAAATGATCAGTGAAGTTCATTCTTGCATTCAGTGAAAGGTCACGTCTGTGTCTGAGCTCTTGGAACAGAACTGCAACGTTTGGTTTCAAGCAAAATTTCATCACCTTAACCATTACATTTGCTGGCTCTTGTTCATTGATTGACTGCAACGTGGCCAGAAAAATGTGTGGAAAAAATAAGTGATGATATTTGTTTTCCTTAATTAATAATGATAATGATTGTGTTCTTATTTTTACCTGTCAGTGTTTTCTTTGGGGGGTATTTTACACAGCCCAGTGAAGGACATTCTCCCTGGAATTCATTCCTTTTTCCTCATTGATTTAAGATAATTTTGCCAGCCAACATTATTTGTTGTGGATAATAAATGTATACATAAATTTTATAGTGTTGTCTTTGTCTAAAGCTCAGAGAGATATGAAACCTTAAATGCAGCAGTTTGTCAATACTCTTATACTTATACAAGAACAATTCTTGAATCACGAAAAATGGCATGAAAACAATGAAGTCACTTGAGACACATTCAACTCTCACACTGACTGTCAGTTTGAACTCTGTCCTCATGCCTTCACCCTCTGAACTGCTGACAGATGCACCAGTATTTACGCTGACTAGTTTAAACAGTTGCTGGTGAGTGCACTTTAATAGGTAATCCAGTGTTTGTGGTTCATCGTGAGTTCTCCTGCAAGGACAGCATGTATTCCAGAAGGTATTCTTTCTTCTGTTTCATTATTTGTTTTTCATTATTTGAGAATCAAAACCTGACGAAGGATTTATTGTTGCTGTTTATTCCACTGTCACTATGTTGTAATGTAATGAATTCAGCATCTTCGACTAAATTGGACAGAGAAATCTTTTGAAAAGGAAACATAAGACGAGTCTTAGCCAGTTCGACAGCTGCTGCTGTTTCTGATCTTTTTGTGTTTTTTTTGTGAAGTATGCTGTTGTATTTTTGTCTGGTTTTTGGATGCATATGCTGGACCCAACATTGACTATTATTACACAGATTATTAGCGTCGGGAGACTCTGCTTATTGCTATCCTGCCATTGTCTGCACTCCGGTTCACAGTTAGCATGTTAACTGTGACCATGTCGGTGATGCGACCTCGATGGTGTTCCTCCTGTGCTGAGCTGAAGTCGCCTTGGAGCTGAGTCTGAGTGAGGAGGGGATTACAACATGGACTGTTTGTCAATGTGGGGTCTCTTCCCAACAATGTCAGTGACGATAGCTAGATGGACGACGGATCAGTAAGAGAGTGAGGCACAGTGCAGCAGCGGCAGAGAGAGTAATTCCATAGTTCCTACCTGCTCACTGCTATCACAGTCGTGGACTTTGACTGGACTCACTGTCCATTATTAGGCATTTGTTTTATTAGGCATTTGTTTAAGGATATTTTAAGGATATTGCATTATTGCGTGTTGCATATGATGTTCATTTTTCGGTTTCAACAGTGTTTTCTTGGTTTCTATAGTGTTAAGCTGTTGTTGTTTCGTCTATTTGTTTAATATTTATTATTATTAAATATTTCTAGTTTTGTTTGTCTTTCATGTTTGTATGCTGCTGTAACAACCATTGCGGGACGAATAAAAGCAATCTAATCTAAATAATCTTGCTTTTTCACTCCAAGATTATTTACATGAAACTGAATCTGTGTTCAATTCTGACTTCTTCTTAAATACTGTGGTTGGTGATTCGAGTGCACTGCTGTCCAAGCTTCCCAGTCTGATCCTGATGTTGGGGAATTCCACTGGAGTGAAAGCTCTTGTGAAATGTTCGATAGATAGTGGAATGAGTTTGTTGTTTGTCTCTGATGTCCAAATACATTTTGTCACCACAGCATCACTTCATCAGGTTTGCTGCCTGACATTACTCACTATTCACACAAGTTTCTTTTTTTCTGGTGTTTTTGTTGACTTTTTCTCTTGTGCTCTCATGGTGTGCTATTAACTTCTTTAGCCTTGAGTCGCTCATCTTCACTGCACATTAAACGTGCTGGAACTCACTTTTTGTTTTTGATGACAGGATTACAATAAAGCTGATTCTGATTCCGAGTTAAGTGTTGAAATAGCATGTTATTGCACTTTTAAAAGATTGCGTTTATTATCTAAGAAATCATGATTCACTAATATCTTCAGTGAGATAATAGAAATAGCAGCGTTTTAGTGTCATGTGTTTTATTTTCTCACAGGACAGAATGGATATGCTGGAGCAGGATGGGAAATCAAAGCACATTGTTCAAAAGCGTTTTTTGCAACAGGTTCCACACACACCAGGATCACCACAGCAGCCGCAGCAGAAGCGACACTTGGTGCGGCGTTTCTGCCTGCTGTGCGGCATCTGTGAAGACAGGAGTAACACACATGAGTATTGTATTTTCACTTCAAAATGATTATTATTGAAGAACAAACCTCCCAGATGTTCAGGGACATTTGCTCTTGTTCTGCTGCAGGACTCTCCATCATCATCTCCTGTTCTTCTTCCACCTTTGTGGGGAAATAAATGTGAATAAAACTCTCCATTCATCCTGATGACAAACCTCGTCTTACATCACTGAGTGGAAGAGCAGAACTCTGGTGAACACACACAACAACCACCATCACGGCCACCACAACTGCTACACTGAAGGGCTTCATCTTCAAGTGGTTGAAGGTTTGATTCCAGCTCTGGATGATTCTGTCTGATGCCTGGATGCAGAGAATCTGCTGGTATTTATCCTGACTGAGATTCAGTTGCTTCATCAGCAGCAGGAGCAGTTTCCCAGTGTTCTACCTGCTGTTGGGGAATTCCAGATGTGTTATCATCACTTCTTATCACAGTGTGACAGTAAAACTTGCACTTGTGTAACATGAAGATTTTTTGTCTTGCGTTATCTGGCTATCACAGCAGCCATCTTTCTTAGTTTGATGGTTGCTCTCTGACACAGTATGCAGTATTTGGTATTCCTTCATATAATGCTGGTTCATTCTGGATCAGGATGTGAGGTGGAAGTCCACCAGTCACTTTTTTATTGGTTTAAATTCTTTTCTTAAGGATGGTTGTAATCCAGCATTTCACCACTTCACCACTGACCTTTTGATGGCGCAGACAGCACCGTTCCACCCGCGGCTTATAGACCAGTGTGGCTTACTGGATGAACAAGATCTATTTTATATATAGTCCAGTATATTTTGTTGAATGCTCATGCAGTTGTGCTGCCCTTTTGAGAAATAATTGGATGTGAACTCTCGAGAGTTTTGATTCAATCTCTTTACAGTAACCATTCAAAAATCTGTATGAGATAAAAGACCTTTGAGATGGCAGAGGAGGTACTGCAGCTACACTGACTTTGACTCCTGTAAAATCAATTTTGTGGGACCATTTTAAGAATGGAAATGAAAGAATCCTTTTGACCAATGAATTGGAAACTTTCACAGTGAAGCACTAAATGCTATTTTAAATGTTCTTCTTTTACTTTCAGCTACTTCCTTCAGAGGTGGCCACACCGGATCATCTTCCCCCATCTCACCCTGTCCTATGCTTCCTGTTCTCTCAAACCTGCAAACCTCATGTCCCCCTTCACCACCTCCATAAATCTCCTCTCCACCTTCTGCCTGGCAGTTCCAACCTCAACATCTTCCTACCAAGGTACTGGCTCTCTCTCCTCTGCATATGTCCAAACCATCTCAGTCTGACTTTGTCTCCTAAACACCTGACATGTGCTGTCCCTCTGATATACTGCTTCCTGATCCTATCCATCCTGCTCACTCCCAGAGAGAACCTCAGCATCTTCATCTCTGCTACCTCCAGCTCTGCCTCCTGTCTTTTCCTCAGTGCCACTGTTTCCAAACCATACAACATTGCTGGCCTCACCAACCTTTTGTACACTTTCCCTTTCATCCTTGCAGACACCCTTTTGTCACACATCACACCTGTCACTTTTCTCCAATTATTCCATCCTGCCTGCACCCACTTCTTCACCTCTTTCTCACACTCTCTATTGCCCTGGACAGTTGAGCCTAAGTACTTAAAATCCTCCACTTTCTTTATCTCTGCATCCTGTAACTTCACCTGTCCACTTGGGTCCCTCTCTTTCACACACATGTATTCCGTCTTACTGCAGCTAACCTTCATTCCTCTCCTTTCTAAGGCAAACCACCACCTCTCTTGCTTATCTTCCACTTGCCCCATGCTCTCACCACAGATCACAATGTCATCTGCAAACATCATCGTCCAAGGGGCTTCTTGTCTAAGCTCATCTGTCAACCTGTCCATCACCATGGCAAACAACAAGGAGCTGAGAGCTGAGCCTTGGTGCAGTCCCACCTTGAACTCCTCTGTGACACCTGCAGCACACCTCACCACTGTCTCACACCTGGTGTACATGTCCTGCACCGCTCGAACTTCTCTGCCACTCCAGACTTCCTCATACAATACCACTACTCTTCTCTTGGCACTCTGTCGTATGCTTTCTCCAGATCCACAAAGACACAATGGAGCTCCTTCTGTCCATGAACATCCTCAAATGCAAATTATATTTATACCTAAATTTACAGACTAGGAAGATGAAAGGACCTATTGCCACTGGCATTGGTTTTGGGGGGTTGCAGAGGAGGGTACTTTGGGAATATTTTTATAAACCTTTATCTTAAACTTTTATGTAAAACAGCACCACAGAAACACATTTTGGTTACATTATACGTGAAAATCCTCCATATTTGAATGACAGAAATACAACCACGGTAGGGTCAGATTTATTTCCAACTCGACGAAACTTTGTTCGAGTTTAGTAAAATATAGAACGTAAATCAAATATATTGTTCTTTGATGTCTTCATCAGAGCACCCCTCGGCTACCACCTTCAGATGACGATTATGGAGTAAAACTTCATGCAGGATATTTTGTCATACTCACACTCAAAATGGAGTAAAAGTCTCCTGTCATAAAACCTTTATATTAACCAAAAGTGGATAAGTAGCATGTTATTGGACATTAGGTTTCATGAACTTGATTTCACAGAAAATCATGATTCACTCATTTCTTCAGTGAGATAAGAAAAAAATACTAGCTGTGTTTTCATTGTCATTTCTTTTATTCTGTCATTGGAGAGTAAGGATCGGCTGGAACAGGATGGGAAATCTAATCACTTGCTTAAACGTCTTCAAAAGCGTTTTTTGCAACAGGTTCCACACACACCAGGATCACCACAGCAGCCGCAGCAGAAGCGACACTTGATGCGGCGTTTCTGCCTGCTGTGCGCCATCTGTGAGGACATGAGTAACACACATGAGTATTGTATTTTCACTTCAAAATTATTATTATTATTGATGAACAAACCTCCCAGGGGTTCAGGGACATTTGCTCACGTTCTGCTGCAGGACTTTCCATCATCATCTCCTGTTCTTCTTCCACCTTTGAGGGAAACTAAATGTGAATAAAACAGTCCATTCATCCAGATGACAAACCTCATCTTACCTCACTGAGTGGAAGAGCAGAACTCTGGTGAACACACACAACAACCACCATCACGGCCACCACAACTGCTACACTGAAGGGCTTCATCTTCCAGTGGTTGAAGGTTTGATCCCAGCTCTGGATGATTCTGTCTGATGCCTGCATGCAGAGAATCTGCTGGTATTTATCCTCAGTGAGATTCAGTTGCTTCATCAGCAGCAGGAGCAGTTTCTCAGTGTTCTCCTGATGTTGGGGAATTCCAGCTGTGTTACCATCACTTCTTATGACAGTGTGACAGTAAAACTTGCACTTGTTGTGTAACATGAAGATTTTTAGTATTGCGTTATCTGGCTATCACTGCAGCCATCTTTGTTAGTTTGATGGCTGCTTCTCTGACAAAATACATTTGGTATTCAAGCACATAATGCAGGTTTACTAAGTTCACCAATCACAGTTTATTGGTTTAAATTATTTTCTTCAGGATGTTTGTCATTCAGCATTTCAGTTATTCTTAATAAATTAAGTCATCACTTCTTCATCCACTCATGACGGTATTTTTTTTTCTCACAGTTATGAACTGATCAGCCCTCGGGCAGTCAGAGGTAGGGCACGTGAAACAAACAGAGGAAAGTGGTGTTCAGACTCTGCGGGTATAAAACTAAACAAGGCTCAAGACGTCAGATGCAAGGCTCACTGGAACACTCCATCAGGCAAACATGAAGAACATCTTCTTCGTTCTTGTTGCAGTCGCCATTGTCCTCACCTTCATCTGCCTCCAGCAGAGCTCTGCTGTTCCACTCACGGTGGTGAGCTCAGTGAAATCTACACATGCATCTAAAATGTGACGGATTGTTCTGTTGTTTTGATGTTGTTGTGTGATGGTTTTTATTCTCAGGAGGATGAATCTGGGACGCAGATGAAGAACGAGAGGCTTCAAGCATGCGATCGTGAGAGGAGGTCCCTGGACCACTGGGAGGTTGGCTCTATGGAAATAAAAATTCAAGTATAATTGATGAAGAATTCAGCTCACCTCTTTGACAGAGCGGGATCAGCTGTCGCTTCTGCTGCGGCTGTTGCGGTCGTGTGGGATGTGGAATTTGCTGCAAGTTCTGAGGAGTCAACAACAACCTGCCCGTCTTCATGAGCGAGCATGATTAAGACCCAGTCTGTCTTTCGTAATAGCTTCCTCCACTTTCAGAAGTCTAATCAATACATGACATTTTGATGCGGTGCCGTAATTTCTGGACTATAAGCCTCAACTTTTTTCTCGCAGCACGAACCCTGCAGCTACAATGTGATGTGGCCAACATTTGGATATTTACAGGGTAAAGAGCATCAGGCTACCTAAATATTTAGCCTCATCACATCAAACCAATGAAATCACAGGTGTTTTATTCACCTCAAAATACGCAGTTTTCGCCAATGTGCCCGCAGCTCCGCCAACAGTGCCAATCTCCAGGAAGACTGGACACAAGAATCATGAGCTGAGACAAGCTGTGGTGTCGGAACTTCGGACAAGCGGGCGAAAACAGTGCATTTGGAGCGCTTTAATGTAAATAAAAGTTGTGAGGATTTTAGGATTCAAGGTGAGAGCATTGCTGGACCCTGTTTTCAAAACTGGTTTAGAAGTGATCCTCATGAATTTTTAAGACGCTCGCACATCTGACCTTTTTATGGCGCACCACCTGCAGATGACGATTGTGGTGTAAAACTTCATGCAGGGTATTTTAGGATACTCTTTCACATATTATTAACAGCATTAAATAAACTTCTAAATGAAGTAAAAATGTAGTCATAACACGTTTTATTTTAATCAAAAGTGCATGCTATTGGACATTTAAAAGATTGAATTGCATGGCCTTCATGATCTCCAAAAAGGGAAGTTATAGAAAACACACCAGCTGTCATTTCAATGTCATTTGTTTTATTTTCTCATTGGAGATTTGGATCGGGTGGAACACTTGCTGAAATGTCTTCAAAAGCGTTTTTTGCAACAGGTTCCACACACACCAGGATCACCACAGCAGCCGCAGCAGAAGCGGCACTTGGTGCGGCGTTTCTGCCTGCTGTGGGGCATCTGTGAAGACAGGAGTAACACACATGAGCATTCTATCTTTACTTCAAAATTGTTGTTATTGATGAACAAACCTCCCAGGGGTTCAGGGCCATTTCCTCATGTTCATTTGCAGGACTCTCCATCATCATCTCCTGTTGTTCTTCCACCTTTGAGGGAAAATAAATGTGAATAAAACTCTCCATTCATCCTGATGACAAACAACAATCTTACGTCACTGAGTGGAAGAGCAGAGCTCTGGTGAACACACACAACAACCACCATCACGGCCACCACAACTGCTACACTGAAGGGCTTCATCTTCAAGTGATTGAAGGTTTGATTCCAGCTCTGGATGATTCTGTCTGATGCCTGGATGCAGAGAATCTGCTGGTATTTATCCTCAGTGAGATTCAGTTGCTTCATCAGCAGCAGGAGCAGTTTCCCAGTGTTCACCTGGTGTTGGGGAATTCCAGATGTGTCATTATCACTTGTTAGAACAGTGTTAGAACAGAAATTTCACCTGTTTTCATGAAACATGAGGATTTTTTGGTCTTATCGGATCTTGGGAGCAATATTTGTTTGTTGTGATTTACCCTCAGATACAATATGTTTGATATTCATGTGAAAGTTCACAGATGAGTGTCTTTTATTGATTTGCTTTCTATTCTAGAATAAAGCCCAGTATAATCCAGCATTTTGTTATCAATCCATGAATAAATGAAGCTTCTCATTTAATCTGTGATAGCTCATACAGTTGCCTTATTTTGTGCTTATCAGAGTTAACCAGAGAATCAATAGTGTTACTGCTTGGGCTCATAAGGTTGAACACATACAACCAAAGCGACACTCTCAGATTTTATCTTAAACTTATCTTAAGTGTCGTCCGTTGATCAATACCACCATAGCTGCTTGTCAATACACTTCTTTTGTTCATTTTTCCCTTCAACATTTTATTCAGTGTTGTTGTTGACTATTTTTCTTTTTTTGAAATGATGTTCTGCATGATTGAAACCATCATGTGCAGGAGGCAAGGAAGAGTGTCAGGTTTGTTTGTAGGTACTAACAAATGTTTGAAATGAAATGTGTCCACTGGAGAAGTACTGTACTGCGCATGCTTTGCTTCAACTCATTTTTCCACCACATTTTGTCACTGCCCTCCCTTTCTCTGATCCGGTAAATAACTTCTGAACGTGTTTTGTGTCCAAATGTTCACCGGTTGAAGGGTTTTTTTTTTTTTTTTTAATGTTTTCTTATCACAGCATGACTATAAAACATTAACTTGGTGTTGTGTCACATAAAGATTTTTGGTCTTGTGTTACCTTGACATCATGGCAGCTTTGTTTGAAGATGCTCTCCATTACAACATATATTCCGTTTCCATGAGGACATAATGCAGGTTCATTCTTATTCAGATTTTGAGGTGAAAGTTCAGTGATTCAATTTCTTTTCCTGACAATGGAAGCCAATATAATCCAGCATTTCATTGATGAATTGGTGAATAATCACGAAACAATCGCATCAATCCCTTGTGGTCATATTCGCATTAGTCAACTCGTATGATTTGTGCATATATAGGCTGACTTTTTATTTTTAACTGATCCGCCCTCAAGCTGGTTGATGTGACAACAAACTGAGATCAGACACCTCCGTCTGCAGGGATAAAACAGAGCAAATCTTGTGACGTCTGAGACAAAACTCACTGGAAGACTCCATCATCATGAAGACCTTTGGTGGCGCTGTTGCTCTCACCTTCATCTGTCTTCAGCAGAGTTCTGCCTTTCTACTCACTAGAGCGTTGAGGCCGAAATACAGACCAAAAGACAAACTCCTGAACAGGAGCAGGTGTTCTTTTTGAAAATCAAAAAGTATGATAAACTTGAGTGAACTTCCTCACAGCTGAGCCAATTTTTTATCATGTTTCACTTCTGCTATGGCTGCTGCAGTCCTCAACAATGTGGATTCTGCTGCGAGAAGAAAGAAACCCTCAGTCAGTCAATGGTCTTATATTCAGTGTGTTATCAGTATAGTTCGTTCTGCGAAATCCTGTATGTATATTTTCATATGAAACATAACAGTGAGGAGCAACAACATACAGATTAAACTACTTATACAGTGGGTAAAAGTCCTGAATAAAACTGAACACTGAGAGCACTAGTTTGAACCCGCTGGATTTGTTGAGGTGGAACTAATGTGACAAAGACGACCCCCAGCGTTATAGACTGGGAAGGAGATAGAAAGACTGACCAGTCATCATTGGTGAGGGATAATATGAAGAGCTGTGATATGAGTCAAGTTTTTTCTCTTGAGTCTCTTGAGGTGACCCAGGTTTTGAGTTGTGAAAGACAGGAGGAGTGGGTGGTGTGCTGAAATTGGATTGGTTGAAAGGTACGGCCAGGTGTCATCCAAGAAGAGGTGGAAATGGATATTGAATTTGGGAAAGGTGTCTACCAAGGAACAGGAGATAGAAGATGAAGAACTGGAGCCGAGGACGTCCTCGCCCTGAGGCAGGTATCTCATATAATCTTTGATAGATCACACTGCGTTACGTGAATCTGAGATACCCAAATGTTTAAGAACATCAGTTGTTGTGCTGATGATTTTGAAAACAAACAGCTGCACACAGTAGCTACTGTGCTTCTCTCTGGTCAAGCAACTTGTTTACTTGTTTTGCAACCAAGTCATTCATCGTCGTTCATCTCTGTTTTCTTATCACAGTGTGACCGTAAAACTTTCAGTTTATCTTTACTTCACATGGATATTTTTGTTCTTGCGTTATGTTAATATTCTGGCCGCCAACATTGAGGATGCATATGGAAATAATGCGTATATATATATAATATAATAAAGTCACCTTTCACTGATAACTTCTTACATTTCTTTTCCTCACGATGAAACACAGAATAATCCAGTATTTCAACTATTCATTTAAATTTAAATTAATTTATTGAGTTATTAATGACAGATCTGATCTCACCCATTTGTGAATATTTGTGCTAGGCTTGTTTTATTTGGCTATATTTTTCCACAGTTATTAACTGATAAGCCCTCAGGAAAGACTCATGCCAACAAACTGAGAAAAGTGGTGATCAGTCACCGCCTCCACTGGGTATAAAACGGAACAAGTCTCAAGACATCAGAGACAAAAAAGTTCCATCTGTGAAATATGAAGACCTTCTGTGTCATTGTTGCTGTGGCACTTGTTCTCACCTTCTTCTGCCATCAGCGAAGCTCTGCTGTTGAACTCTCTGAGGTGATTTTGGCAAGAATTTTGTCAAATTCATATATTCTTCTGAAGTCATTAAATGCACATCCTCATGTGCTGCTCTCATTCAAAGGTCGATGAACTGGGGACGAAAATGAAGACCAGCAGTCACATTTCCCGACGGAAGCAAACGTCCTGGAGTTGTTGGTAGGTGAGTGAGTTCTTTTGGAAATCAAGAAGTTACATATGAATGTAAACCACTTCTGTCCAAGTGTGTCCGTCTTTCTGACAGTTTTCAAAAGGCAAACGTAACTGCTGAAGCTGTGCCACTCTTGGACAGTGTGGACTCTACAAGCAAGACAAAAAAGAAACTTCCTCTCCATGTTGTTGCTCAACTATCAACAATATTACAAATACATTTTGCTTGTATTGAGTATGTTGTATTAGTCTATATGTAGTAAAACATGAACAACACATAGCTGACTTGTGTGATCAGGATTAATCTGCTCATTCTATTTTGCTTTCGTTACGATGCACAGTAGTTGATAAAAGCAACATCCATGGTGGCCCAAAGCAACAGAAACCAACCTTTAAGGCTTCAAACTGCCATCATTGTGTCAGTTTAGCAATGAGTTAGTGTGTCTTGCAGTCTCCACACTTGAACCCCAAACTCACTAAAGACAGTTTAGGGAGCTGATCGAGGACTGAGTGTAGATTCTACGAAACTATAAAATACCATAAATATACATGTTACATGTCAAATTATGTGTAAAAAAAGTTTTATTGGTACACATAAAACACTAATACCACAAAAGGATAATTCTTTTTTTTTTGTCTCCCTTTGAATGACCATTTACAACAGACACCAATGTATAGTGGTCTAAAGAGGTTGCATTACATGTTACAGGATGTTTAAAAACACTGTTATTATGAACTTGAGAATGAAAATTATAATAGATTAAAATAAACATATTGCACGTTTCATCACATGACTTTCTATTTTTTTCTTTCTTCTTCAGCCTCTTCTTTTTCTGCAGCAGACTCCACAGCCTCCTGAAGAGCAGCAGCCGCAGCAGAAGCGACACTTGATGCCACGTTTCTCTCTGCTGTGCGGCATCTGGAAGGACACGATTAACAAACGTAAATATTCAGTTTTTACTCCATCAATAGCTGGTAGAAAAAGGCATGGACGAACAAACCTCCCAGAGGTGCAGGGCCATTTGCTCTTGTTCCTCTGCAGGACTCTCCATCATCATCTCCTGTTGTTCTTCCACCTTTGAGGGAAAGCAAACATTAATAAAACAGCTCATTCATCCAGATGACAAACCTTGTCTTACCTCACTGGATGGAAGAGCAGAGCTCTGATGAACACACACAACAACCACCATCAGCGCCACCACAACTGCTACACTGAAGGGCTTCATCTTCAAGTGGTTGAAGGTTTGATTCCAGCTCTGGATGATTCTGTCTGATGCCTGGATGCAGAGAATCTGCTGGTATTTATACTGACTGAGATTCAGTTGCTTCATCAGCAGTAGGAGCAGTTTCCCAGTGTTCACCTGATGTTGGGGAATTCCAGCTAAGTTACTCGCTGTTCTTCATCATAGTGTGACTGTAAAATGTTCTCTTGTCATTGAGTAACAGGAATATTTTGGGTCTTATGTAAATATGTCACCATGGCAGCCATCTTTGTTTGTTTGAGGACATGCTCAGATGCAACACTACTTGGTATTCAGGTGGACATAATGCAGTTTTTTGATTGATTTAATAAAAATTCCTGAAGATGAGAGCCACTCTAACTCCACATCACATTTATTAATTCAAATGAAGAAATTAATAAATCAATGACTCATCAGATCACATCTGCATTAGTCAACTTGGAATTTGTGGTGGGTTTATTTGATTGACTTTTCTGCCACAGTTACTCATTGAACAGCCATCGAGCTGTCAGAGGAAGAGTGACGAACATTGTTTTTCAACCTGTTACAAGCACACTTCTTCACTGAAAAAATCCAAACCACCAAAGGCCCCTCAGCCAAATTGTGCTTCGTCAAAAGTCCCATAAAACATCCCAGTAATTTATAAGGGGTGGGCAATATGGGAAAATAAAAATAAATAAATTAAAACAGCTTTTTTAAATAACTGTTCCAATTATATCACAATGTCTGCATGGTTTTATTCTACTCTGGAGAATTTCCAGACAAATCTTTAACTTTCTTTGCCTCCACTTCCTTTGGCACCGTCTCACAACTCCACCTTGAGGGATTCAACAAAAGGATGTAGCTCTCTCTGGTGTTTTGTTATTCTGTTTCTGGGGATATGAAAGTTTCATGTGTGCTGATAAATAACTGTCATTTAAAGTACTTATGAATCATGAAGACGTGAACTCATCCTGCTTGTGTGTCACTACCACCTGGGACATCTGGTGAGACCAAGTGGGGAGGAAGCAGTGTAGGTGCAGAATGTGTCTGGTGGAAGTAGCAGATCAGCTCCTATAGTAAACAAACCCTGATGATGACGCTGGATCATATGGATGATCGTACGTTGGTACTTGATTATTCATGACGGTTTTCCTCACATTTGCTGTTATCTTCACACTGAGTCCACACTGAGCTTCGGGAACTCATTTAACTCCACTCTGACCCAAGGAGAATGACAGTAGATGTTCTTTGAATCCTGTGGTTCTGCCTTGTTTGTGTTGCTAAATGATTGCATCATTGTGGGCTGCAGTGACATGACTGGAACCCCACGTGTGTTTGACTTGTTGTTTAACCCTTGGATGCTCAACCTACAGATGCCTACACTCAAAAATGACCCCAATTACAATCATTGCGATTTTGCAATGAAGTGTTTGTTATTTTTCAATATCTTGAAAACAAAGAGTTTCAATACTTTCATATTCCAGGTATTGTTCATAAAACAAGTTTAACTAATTTTCAAATCTTCCAGACAATGTGCATGTCTACCCATCCAAAAATTATGTTACTGGGTTTCAATCTTCAAAATCTTTATCATGAAAGGTTATTGATAGGTTATGATTTACTTCAACAACAATGGCATAAAATAATAATAATAATAATAATAATAATAATAATAATAATAATAATAATAATAATAATAATAATAATAATAATTATTATTATTATTATTATTATTATTATTATTATTATTATTATTATTATTATTATTATTATTATTATTATTATTATTATTATGATTATAATTATTGTTATTGTTATAATACTTATTATTATTATTATTAGATACTTGAATCCTGCTTGAACGTCCTGAGCATTGTCTGAAGAAGATGTAGAATTCCACCTTATTACAATAAATATAAAGCTCACATGTCAAATCATGTATGAAGAAGTGTTTTATTGGTGACCTTTATATCCTGAAGATATAATCATGTGACTGTTTTTTAACCACATGAAACTCATCTTCATTTACATGATCATTACCATCAGACACGAATTCACAGTGGTGTAAAGAGGCTGCATAACATGTTACAGGTGGTTTTAAAGCTTTATTAACATAAAGTAGTAAATAAAATTACAAAAATATAGTTGTATATTTATACTGCACGTTTCATCACACCAGTTGCTCAAGTTTCTTGAGAACCTTCAGCCTCTTCTTTTTCTGCAGCAGACTCCACAGCCTCCTGAAGAGCAGCAGCCGCAGCAGAAGCGACACTTGATGCCACGTTTCTCTCTGCTGTGCGGCATCTGGAAGGACACGATTAACAAACGTAAATATTCAGTTTTTACTCCATCAATAGCTGGAAGAAAAAGGCATGGATGAACAAACCTCCCAGAGGTGCAGGGCCATTTGCTCTTGTTCCTCTGCAGGACTCTCCATCATCATCTCCTGTTCTTCTTCCACCTTTGAGGGAAAATAAATGTGAATAAAACAGTCCATTCATCCTGATGACAAACAACAATCTTACCTCACTGGATGGAAGAGCAGAGCTGTGATGAACACACACAACAACCACCATCATGGCCACCACAACTGCTACACTGAAGGGCTTCATCTTCAAGTGGTTGAAGGTTTGATTCCAGCTCTGGATGGTTCTGTCTGATGCCTGGATGCAGAGAATCTGCTGGTATTTATCCTGGCTGAGATTCAGTTGCTTCATCAGCAGCAGGAGCAGTTTCTCAGCACCCAGTGTTTCCCACATCTGGGATATTCCTGTTTTGGTTTTTTTTTTCGCTTTTGTGACAGCAACACATTCAGTTTGTTGTGACACAACATGAAGGTTTTTGGTCTTACGTCATCTTAGCATCATGGCAGCCATCTATGTTTGAGGATGCGCTGTAGTACAACATATGAGGTTTTCATGAGATATTTCTGGTAGACACTGATTCACAAAAGTCAACAGAGAAGATTTATTTCATTCACCTGAGGATGAAAAGCATTGAAATGAATTTCTATATTTACTCATGAATAAGTGAATGAATCAATGACTAATCCAGTCACGCACTAGTCAGCTCATGTGGTTTGTGAATATTTGCGCTGGGTTCACTTATTTGGGTTTTATGCCACAGTTGTTAGCTGATCAGCCCTTTAGCTGTTAGTAGATTGACACATGTGACAACAACCTGAGGAAGGTGACCATCTGGCACCTGCTTCCCAGGTATAAAACTAAACAAGAGTCAAGACGTCAGACACAAGACTCACTGGAGAACTCTGTCAGTCAAGCATGAAGAACTTTGGCATCGTTGTCTGTGTTGCAGTTGTTCTTGTGGTCATCTGCCGTCGCCAAAGCTCAGCTGCTCCACTCACTGAGGTGAGATCGTCGACACTTTCATCCGAAGTGATGATCTGCACATCCTCATGTGTTGCTCTCATTCAAAGGTCGGTGAAAGTCACAAGTCTCAACTGAATCAAACGTCCTGGAGTTACTGGAGGGTTAGTTCTTTTGGAAATCAAGTATTTATGAATGAACGTAAAGCACTTTTAAATCCCAGCACTGCTGGTGTTTATCCTCACTGAGATTCAGTTGCTTCAGCAGCAGCAGGAGCAGTTTCCCAGCTCCCAGTCTTTCCCTCATCTTGGGGAATTCCAGCTGTGTTTTTGATATTCTGTATCTCAGTGTGACAGCAACACATTCAGCTTGTTGTCGTGTAACATGAAGATTTGAAACATGACAGTAACATGAACCTGTGTTCGAGAATACTCTCTAGTTCAATATATGAGTTTTTCATGGAGAGATATTGCCGTTTCACATTGATTCAGAAAAGTTCACAGGGCAGATTTAGTTCATTTGTCTTTATGTTGCGAATGAAACCAGTGTGATGGAGTGATGAAAATACTGATTCATGTATAAATGATTGAACGATAAATCATCCAGTCACATGCTAGTCAGCTCATGTGGTTTGTGTATGTTTGCACTGGGTTCATTTACCTGGGTTTTATGCCACAGTTAGTAGCTGATCACATGACACGTGACAACAACCTGAGGGAAGCAGTGATCTGTCACCTGCTTCTCAGGGATAAAACTAAACATGTCTCAAGACATCAGCAACAACAATGAGTGGAAAACTGTCAGTCAAGAATGAAGACCTTTGTTAATGTCGTTTCTGTCGCAGTTGTTCACGACTTCATCTCCCGTCAGCAGAGCTGAGCTGGTCCACTCCCTCAGGTGAGCTTGTCGCTCAGATGAACACTTAACTATGAAGAGATTAAATGCACATCCTCATGTGTTGCCCTGATTCAAAGGACGATGATTTGGGGACGAAAATGAAGACCAGCAGTCACACTTCCCGACGGAAGCAGACGTGCTGGAGTTGTTGGAAGGTGAGTGAGTTTCTTTGGAATTCAAGAATTTACGTATGAATGTAAATCACTTCTGTCCAAGTGTGTCCATCTTTCTGACAGACACAAAATCATCGTGGTGTAAAGACGTTGCATGACATCTTACAGGACTTTCAAAAGCTTTATTAACACACACTTGTTAATAATGTTACAAAAATACATCTGTATATCTATATTGCACGTTTCATCACACCAGTTGCTCAAGTTTCTTAAGAACCTTCAGCCTCTTCTTTTTCTGCAGCAGACTCCACAGCCTCCTGAAGAGCAGCAGCCGCAGCAGAAGCGACACTTGATGCCACGTTTCTCTCTGCTGTGCGGCATCTGGAAGGACACGATTAACAAACGTAAATATTCAGTTTTTACTCCATAAATAGCTGGTAGAAAAAGGCATGGACGAACAAACCTCCGAGAGGTGCAGGGCCATTTGCTCTTGTTCTTCTGCAGGACTCTCCATCATCATCTCCTGTTGCTCTTCCACCTTTGAGGGAAAGTAAACGTGAATAAAACAGTCCATTCATCCTGATGACAAACCTCGTCTTACCTCACTGGATGGAAGAGCAGAGCTCTGATGAACACACACAACAACCACCATCACCGCCACCACAACTGCTACACTGAAGGGCTTCATCTTCAAGTGGTTGAAGGTTTGATTCCAGCTCTGGATGGTTCTGTCTGATGCCTGGATGCAGAGAATCTGCTGGTATTTATCCTGACTGAGATTCAGTTGCTTCATCAGCAGCAGTTTCCCAGCACCCCAGTGTTCACCTGGTGTTGGGGAATTCCAGCTGAGGTACTCGCTGTTCTTCATCATAGTGTGACTGTAAAATGTTCACTTGTCATTGAGAAACAGGAATATTTTGGGTCTTACGTAAATATGTCACCATGGCAGCCATCTTTGTTTGTTTGAGGACATGCTCAGATGCAACATACTTGGTATTCATGTGGACATAATGCAGTTTTCTGATTGATTTAATTCAATTTCCTGAAGATGAGACCCACTCTAACTCCACATCACATTTATCAATTCAAATGAATAAATTAATAAATCAATGACTCATCAGATCACATCTGCATTAGTCAACTTGGGATTTGTGGTGGGTTTATTTGATTGACTTTTCTGCCACAGTTACTCATTGAACAGCACTCGAGGTGTCAGAGGAAGAGTGACAAACATTGCTGAATGACAAACAAGTTTCCTGTTACTCAATAACAAGTGAACATTTTACAGTCACACTATGGTGAAGAACAGCTAGTACCTCAGCTGGAATTCCCCAACACCAGGTGAACACTGGGAAACTGCTCCTGCTGCTGATGAAGCAACTGAATCTCAGCCAGGATAAATACCAGCAGATTCTCTGCATCCAGGCATCAGACAGAATCATCCAGAGCTGGAATCAAACCTTCAACCACTTGAAGATGAAGCCCTTCAGTGTAGCAGTTGTGGTGGCGCTGATGGTGGTTGTTGTTTGTGTTCATCAGAGCTCTGCTCTTCCATCCAGTGAGGTAAAACGTGGTTTGTCTTCAGGATGAATGAGCTGTTTTATTAATGTTTATTTTCCATCAAAGGTGGAAGAGCAACAGGAGATGATGATGGAGAGTCCTGCAGAGGAACAAGAGCAAATGGCCCTGCACCTCTGGGAGGTTTGTTCATCCATGCCTTTTTTCTACCAGCTATTTATGGAGTAAAAACTAAATATTTTTGTTTGTTAATCGTGTCCTTCCAGATGCCGCACAGCAGAGAGAAACGTGGCATCAAGTGTCGCTTCTGCTGCGGCTGCTGCTCTTCAGGAGGCTGTGGAGTCTGCTGCAGAAAAAGAAGAGGCTGAAGGTTCTCAAGAAACTTGAGCAACTGGTGTGATGAAACGTGCAATATAGATATACAGATATATTTTTGTCATTTTATTGATTACTTTATGTTAATAAAGCTTTAAAACCTAAATAACCTAAATAAACCTAATAACCTAAATAAATAACCTTTCAAGATAAAGATTTTGAAGATTGACACCTAGTAACATCATTTTTGATGGGCAGACATGCACATTTGAAAATTAGTTCAAGTTGTTTTATGAACAATACCTGGAATATGAAAGCATTGCAACTCTTACACTTTGCAGTGAAAGGTCTGTTATATACTCCACTGAACAGGGGGAAGGGGTGGCCGCCAACATAAGCCCTCCCTTGTGCCTTTTTTCACTCAGGCGCTGATAATAATAGTCTCTTTTAAATGTTCTGTAACATGTTTGCAACCTCAATACGAAATGCTGAATTAGTCTCATGATGATTTTGACCTTTCAATGATAGTCACATGATTACTGACAACCTTTGTGCTCTTTACTGTTCTGTATGTGTCATGGAATTATTTCCAAACTGAAGGTCATATTTGTGGCCATTGAGCAAACTGTATGAAGTATCAAGTGGCCAGTCTTTGCCAGTCAGGTCGTGTTCCTGCTGGAGCTGGATCGCATTCAAATGATCTGCATTTCGTTCTCGTCACATTTGCATACAAAATGTACATTTGGAGTTCCATTTATTGACGAAAGGAAAAAAAATACCAGTTCAACACTGCAGGTGGCAGCAAGGACACCACACCACCTTCACCAGGTCTCGGAAGCTCTCCTTCGGATGTGGTCGAAAGCATTAAGTGTTACCATTTTCGCTGTATTCATTGCCACACGCCACAAAGCATTTTTCCACGACACATGAAACTTTTTTTATTTTTCGCAAGAAATGTACCTTTTGAATGAGACTGGCCTGGTAAACATGTAGACATGGCCACGCTTTCTCTTTCCCCACAATATAAAGGTCTGTGAGTCATTTCAGTTCCACCTCAACAAATCCACCTGTTTGCTGCTCAAAGTTATCGCCTCCACCCCAGCTTTCAATTTGGTCTATTGATATGACCCAGAGTACTTTGAATGTTGTTTCATCTGTCTTGGGAAACCCATCTTGGCAATTCATTACCACGTCAAAGGGCGAATAAATGAGCCTGGCTTTTCGTTCTTCTTGCAGCAGAGTCCACACAGTTGAGGAGCGCAGCAGCCACAGCAGATGCGACATGTCATCAAAAATCATCTGTGAGACAGAGGGAGACACTTTGCCAGACCTGGTTGGATTAGAGCAGCGCTTCTTAGTCATTTTGTGTTGCGCCCCCCCCCGGGAAGAAGTTAAGGTTTTGCACCCCCGCCACCTCTGTAAATCGCATCATTGGTCTTTAATATTAATGGACGTACATCTCTGAAAAACAGTGTGTCTTTGTTAACATTAGATAAAAGAAGGAAAGAAGTAATATAGATCAACTCACAATAAAGAATAACTTTTTTAACATTACACTTTGTTCTAGTACCACATTGCTTTGCGCCCCCCTTATTTGAGAAGCACTGGATTAGAGTCAGTTATAGCTGAATTCTTCATGTCTGAAAGAACAAACCTGCCACAAACTCCAGGACATTGCATGTTCAGGAGTGAGTCTGTCGGTCTTCATTTTCCTCCCCAATTCTTTGACCTTGGAATCAGAGCAGCATGAGCGTTTACAGTGAATCACTTCATCTGCAGATCCATGTATTCTGCCAATATCACCCCAGTGAGTGGAACAGCAGAGCTCTGCTGACAGCAGATGAATGTGAGAACAACCGCCACAGCAACAAGGACACTAAAGGTCTTCATCTTGAACTGGACAGAGTTTTCCAGTGAGATGTCTTCACACTTTAGTTGTATACCTGGGAAGCAGGTGACAGATCACTGCTTCCCTCGAGCTGTTGTCACATGAGTCATGTGATCAGCTAATAACTGTGGCATAAAACCCAAATAAAAGAACCCAGTGCAAACACAGACAAACCACATGAGCTGACTAGCATGTGACTGGACGAGTCGTTGATTCATTTAATAACCACATTACCCGCTGTGTTCATCCTCAAGATATTTCATTAAATCTTGGCTGATTTGTGAGTTAGTGTCTACCAGCAATATCTCATGAAAACCTCATGTCATGGAGTTGAGAGTATCCTCAAACAAAAATGGCTGCCATGATGCTACAGTGACGTAAGACCAAAAAACTTCATGTTTTGCAACAACAGACTGAATGTGTTGCTGTCACACTGACATCCGTAACATCAAAAACTTTGGTGGAATTCCCCAACACCAGGAGAACACTGGGAAACTGCTCCTGCTGCTGATGAAGCAACTGAATCTCAGTCAGTATAAATACCAGCAGATTCTCTGCATCCAGGCATCAGACAGAATCATCCAGAGCTGGAATCAAACCTTCAACCACTTGAAGATGAAGCCCTTCAGTGTAGCAGTTGTGGTGGCGGTGATGGTGGTTGTTGTGTGTGTTCACCAGAGCTCTGCTCTTCCATCCAGTGAGGTAAGACGAGGTTTGTCATCTGGATGAATGGACTGTTTTATTCACTACTTTCCATGAAAGGTGGAAGAGCAACAGAAGATGATGATGGAGAGTCCTGCAGAGGAACAAGAGCAAATGGCCCTGCACCTCTGGGAGGTTTGTTCATCCATGCCTTTTTTCTACCAGCTATTGATGGAGTAAAAACAGAATATTTACGTTTGTTAATCGTGTCCTTCCAGATGCCGCACAGCAGAGAGAAACGTGGCATCAAGTGTCGCTTCTGCTGCGGCTGCTGCTCTTCAGGAGGCTGTGGAGTCTGCTGCAGAAAAAGAAGAGGCTGAAGGTTCTCAAGAAACTTGAGCAACTGGTGTGATGAAACGTGCAATATAGATATACAGATATATTTTTGTCATTTTATTGATTACTTTATGTTCATAAAGCTTTAAAACCTCCTGTAACATGTTATGCAACCTCTTTACACCACTATGAATTCGTGTCTGATGGTAATGATCATGTAAATGAAGAAGAGTTTCATGTGGTTAAAAAACAGTCACATGATTATATCTTCAGGATATAAAGGTCACCAATAAAACACTTCTTCATACATGATTTGACATGTGAGCTTTATATTTATTGTCATTTGGTGGAATTCTACATTTTATGAAGACAACGCTCAGGACGTTCAAGCAGGATTCAAGTTTATAATAATAATAATAATAACAATAATAACAATAATAATAAGAATAATATTAATAATATCAACAATAATAATAACGTTATAAGTATTAACCTATCAACAACCTTTCATGATAAAGATTTCGAAGATTGACATCATTTGTGATGATGCACATTTTCTGAAGGATTTGAAAAATAGTTAAACTTGTTTTATGAACAATACCTGGAATATGAAAGTATCGCAACTCTTTGTTTTCAAGATATTGAAAAATAACAAACACTTCATTGCAAAAGCGCAATGATTGTAAATGTGGTCATTTTTGAGTGTAGGCATCTGTCGGTTGAGCATCCAAGGGTTAAACAACAAGTCAAACACACGTGGGGTTCCAGTCATGTCACTGCAGCCCACAATGATGCAATCATTTAGCAAAACAAACAAGGCAGAACCACAGGATACATACACAAAGAACATCTGCTGTCATTCTCCTTGGGTCAGAGTGGAGTTAAATGAGTTCCCGAAGCTCAGTGTGAACTACAAGATCACAGCAACGTACGATCAACCATATGATCCAACGTCATCATCAGGGTTTGTTTACTATAGGAGCTGATCTGCTACTTCCACCAGACACATTCTGCACCTACACTGCTTCCTCCCCACTTGGTCTCACCAGATGTCCCAGGTGGTAGTGACACACAAGCAGGATGAGTTCACGTCTTCATGATTCATAAGTACTTGAAATGACAGTTATTTATCAGCACACATGAAACTTTCATATCCACAGAAACAGAATAACAAAACACCAGTGAGACAAGTGTCCCACAGGAGGCCACATCCTTTTGTTGAATCCCTCAAGGTGGAGTTGTGAGACGGTGCCAAAGGAAGTGGAGACAAAGAAAGTTAAAGATTTGTCTGGAAATTCTCCAGAGTAGAATAAAAATGCCCACCTCTTATAAATTTCTGGGATGTTTGACAGGACTTTCGACGAAGCACAATTTGGCTGAGGTGCCTTTGGTGATTGGGATTTTTTCAGTGAAGAAGTGTGCTTATAACAAGTTGAAAAACAATGTTTGTCACTCTTCCTCTGACAGCTTGAGTGCTGTTCAATGAGTAACTGTGGCAAAAAAGTCAATCAAATAAACCCACCACAAATCCCAAGTGGACTAATGCAATTAATTTATTCATTTTAATTGATAAATGTGATGTGGAGTTAGAGTGGCTCTCATCTTCAGGAAATTAAATTTAATCAATCAGAAAACTGCATTATGTCCACATGAATACCAAGTATGTTGCATCTGAGCATGTCCTCAAACAAACAAAGATGGCTGCCATGGTGACATATTTACGTAAGACCCAAAATATTCCTGTTACTCAATGGTAAGTGAACATTTTACAGTCACAGTATGATGAAGAACAGCGAGTACCTCAGCTGGAATTCCCCAACACCAGGTGAACACTGGGAAACTGCTGCTGACGAAGCAACAGAATCTCAGTCAGTATAAATACCAGCAGATTCTCTGCGTCCAGGCATCAGACAGAATCATCCAGAGCTGGAATCAAACCTTCAACCACTTGAAGATGAAGCCCTTCAGTGTAGCAGTTGTGGTGGCGCTGATGGTGGTTGTTGTGTGTGTTCACCAGAGCTCTGCTCTTCCATCCAGTGAGGTAAGACAAGGTTTGTCATCAGGATGAATGGATTGTTTTATTAATGTTTCTTATCCATCAAAGGTGGAAGAACAACAGGAGATGATGATGGAGAGTCCTGCAGAGGAACATGAGCAAATGGCCCTGCACCTCTGGGAGGTTTGTTCATCCATTTAAAAAAACATAATCCTGAAGAAAAAACAGCACATTCACATATGTTAATTCCTTCCTCCCAGATGCCGCACAGCAGAGAGAAACGTGGCATCAAGTGTCGCTTCTGCTGCGGCTGCTGCTCTTCAGGAGGCTGTGGAGTCTGCTGCAGAAAAAGAAGAGGCTGAAGGTTCTCAAGAAACTTGAGCAACTGGTGTGATGAAACGTGCAATATAGATATACAGATGTATTTTTGTAATATTATTAACAAGTGTATGTTAATAAAGCTTTTGAAAGTCCTGTAAGATGTCATGCAACGTCTTTACACCACTATGATTTTGTGTCTGTCAGAAAGATGGACACACTTGGACAGAAGTGATTTACATTCATACGTAAATTCTTGATTTCCAAAGAAACTCACTCACCTTCCATCAACTCCAGCACGTCTGCTTCCGTCGGGAAGTGTGACTGCTGGTCTTCATTTTCGGCCCCAAATCATCGTCCTTTGAATCAGGGCAACACATGAGGATGTGCATTTAATCTCTTCATAGTAAAGTGTACATCTGAGCAACAAGCTCACCTGAGGGAGTGGACCAGCTCAGCTCTGCTGACGGGAGATGAAGTCATGAACAACTGCGACAGAAACAACATTAACAAAGGTCTTCATTCTTGACTGACAGTTTTCCACTCATTTTTGTTGCTGATGTCTTGAGACATGTTTAGTTTTATACCTGGGTAGCAGGTGACAGATCACTGCTTCCTTCAGGTTGTTGACAACTGAATCTTCCCTGTGAACTTTTCTGAATCAATGTTAAACGGCAATATCTCTCCATGAAAACCTCATATACTGTATTGTACTAGAGAGTATTCTCAAACACAGGTTCATGTTACTGTCATGTTTCAAATCTTCATGTTACACGACAACAAGCTGAATGTGTTTGCCAGTGAGTCCAGTGAGTCTTGCGGCTGACGTCTTGACTCTTGTTTAGTTTTATACCTGGGAAGCAGGTGCCAGATGGTCACCTTCCTCAGGTTGTTGTCACATGTGTCAATCTATTAACAGCTAAAGGGCTGATCAGCTAACAACTGTGGCATAAAACCCAAATAAGTGAACCCAGCGCAAATATTCACAAACCACATGAGCTGACTAGTGCGTGACTGGATTAGTCATTGATTCATTCACTTATTCATAAGTAAATATAGAAATCACTTAATTTCACTGTGTTTCATCCTCAGGTGAATGAAAAAAATCTTCTCTGTTGACTTTTGTGAATCAGTGTCTACCAGAAATATCTCATGAAAACCTCATATAATGTACTACAGCGTATCCTGAAACAAAGATGGCTGCCATGATGCTAAGATGACGTAAGACCAAAAACCTTCATGTTGTGTCACGACAAACTGAATGTGTTGCTGTCACAAAAGCAAAAAAAAAACCTGGAATTTCCCAGATGTGGGAAACACTGGGTGCTGAGAAACTGCTCCTGCTGCTGATGAAGCAACTGAATCTCAGTCAGGATAAATAACAGCAGATTCTCTGCATCCAGGCATCAGACAGAATCATCCAGAGCTGGAATCAAACCTTCAACCACTTGAAGATGAAGCCCTTCAGTGTAGCAGTTGTGGTGGCCATGATGGTGGTTGTTGTGTGTGTTCATCAGAGCTCTGCTCTTCCATCCAGTGAGGTAAGACGAGGTTTGTCATCTGGATGAATGGACTGTTTTATTCACGTCTACTTTCCATGAAAGGTGGAAGAGAAACAGGAGATGATGATGGAGAGTCCTGCAGAGGAACAAGAGCAAATGGCCCTGCACCTCTGGGAGGTTTGTTCGTCCATGCCTTTTTTCTACCAGCTATTTATGGAGTAAAAACTGAATATTTACGTTTGTTAATCGTGTCCTTCCAGATGCCACACAGCAGAGAGAAACGTGGCATCAAGTGTCGCTTCTGCTGCGGCTGCTGCTCTTCAGGAGGCTGTGGAGTCTGCTGCAGAAAAAGAAGAGGCTGAAGGTTCTCAAGAAACTTGAGCAACTGGTGTGATGAAACGTGCAATATAAATATACAACTATATTTTTGTAATTTTGTTGACTACTTTATGTAAATAAAGCTTTAAAACCTCCTGTTACTTGTTATGCAGCCTCTTTACACTACTATGAATTTGTGTCTGATGGTAATGATCATGTAAATGAAGATGAGTTTCATGTGGTTAAAAAACAGTCACATGATTATATCTTCGGGATATAAAGGTCACCAATAAAACACTTCTTCAAACATGATTTGACATGTGAGCTTTATATTTATTGTAATTAGGTGGAATTCTACATTTTATGAAGGTAACACTCAGTATGTTCAAGCAGGATTCAAGTTTATAATAAAAATAATAATAACAATAATAATAATAATTCTTATGATATAATAATTATTATTGTATCATTGTTGTTGATGTAAATCATAACCTATCAATAACCTTTCAAGATAAAGATTTTGAAGATTGACACCTAGTAACATCATTTTTGATGGGTAGACATGCACATTGTCTGGAAGATTTGAAAATTAGTTCAAGTTGTTTTATGAACAATACCTGGAATATGAAAGCATTGCAACTCTTACACTTTGCAGTGAAAGGTCTTTTATATAGTTCACTGAACAGGGGGAAGCAGTAGCTGCCTATATCAGCCCTCCCTTGTGCCTTTTTTCACTCAGGTGCTGATAATAATAGTCTCTTTTAAATGTCCTGTAACATGTTTGCAACGTCAATTTTAAGCGCAATTGCACTTGCACAGAAAAAATCCCAATCACCAAAGGCACCTCAGACAAATTGTGCTTCGTTGAAAGTCCTGTAAAACATCCCAGAAATTTATAAGAGGTGGGCATTTTTATTCTACTCTGGAGAATTTCCAGACAAATCTTTAACTTTCTTTGTCTCCACTTCCTTTGGCACCGTCTCACAACTCCACCTTGAGGGATTCAACAAAAGGATGTGGCCTCCTGTGGGACACTTGTCTCAGTGGTGTTTTGTTATTCTGTTTCTGTGGATATGAGAGTTTCATGTGTGCTGATAAATAACTGTCATTTCAAGTACTTTTGAATCATGAAAACGTGAACTCATCCTGGTTGTGTGTCACTACCACCTGGGACATCTGGTGAGACCAAGTGGGGAGGAAGCAGTGTAGGTGCAGAATGTGTCTGGTGGAAGTAGCAGATCAGCTCCTATAGTAAACAAACCCTGATGATGACGTTGGATCATATGGTTGATCGTACGTTGCTGTTATCTTGTAGTGATCACTGAACTTCGGGAACTCATTGAACTCCACTGTGACCCAAGGAGAATGACAGCAGATGTTCTTTGAATCCTGTGGTTCTGCCTTGTTTGTTTTGCTAAATGATTGCATCATTGTGGGCTGCAGTGACATGACTGGAACCCCACGTGTGTTTGACTTGTTGTTTAACCCTTGGATGCTCAACTTACAGATGCCTACACTCAAAAATGACCCCAATTACAATCATTGTGATTTTGTAATAAAGTGTTTGTTATTATTCAATATTTTCTAAACAAAGAGTTTCAATACTTTCATATTCCAGGTATTGTTCATAAAACAACTTCAACTAATTTTGAAATCTTCCAGACAATGTGCATGTCTTCCCATCAAAAATGATGTTATTAGGTTTCAATCTTCAAAATATTTATCATGAAAGGTTATTGATAGGTTATGATTTACATCAACTACAATGAAATAATAATAATAATAATAACAATAATAATAATAACAATAATTATAATAACAATAATAATAATACTTATTATTATTATTATTATTAGATACTTGAATCCTGCTTGAACGTACTGACCGTTATCTGAAGAAGATGTAGAATTCCACCTTATTACAATAAATATAAAGCTCACATGTCAAATCATGTATGACGAAGTGTTTTATTGGTGACCTGTATATCCTGAAGATATAAGCATGTGACTGTTTTTTAACCACATGAAACTCTTCTTCATTTACATGATCATTACCATCAGACACAAATTCACAGTGGTGTAAAGAGGCTGCATAACATGTTACAGGTGGTTTTAAAGCTTTATTAACATAAAGTAGTAAATAAAATTACAAAAATATAGTTGTATATTTATACTGCACGTTTCATCACACCACTTGCTAAAGTTTCTTGAGAACCTTCAGCCTCTTCTTTTTCTGCAGCAGACTCCACAGCCTCCTGAAGAGCAGCAGCCGCAGCAGAAGCGACACTTGATGCCACGTTTCTCTCTGCTGTGCGGCATCTGGAAGGACACGATTAACAAACGTAAATATTCTGTTTTTACTCCATCAATAGCTGGTAGAAAAAGGCATGGACGAACAAACCTCCCAGAGGTGCAGGGCCATTTGCTCTTGTTCTTCTGCAGGACTCTCCATCATCATCTCCTGTTCTTCTTCCACGCACTAGTCAGCTCATGTGGTTTGTGAATATTTGCGCTGGGTTCACTTATTTGGGTTTTATGCCACAGTTGTTAGCTGATCAGCCCTTTAGCTGTTAATAGATTGACACATGTGACAACAACCTGAGGAAGGTGACCATCTGGCACCTGCTTCCCAGGTATAAAACTAAACAAGAGTCAAGACGTCAGACACAAGACTCACTGGAGAACTCTGTCAGTCAAGCATGAAGAACTTTGGCATCGTTGTCTGTGTTGCAGTTGTTCTTGTGGTCATCTGCCGTCGGCAAAGCTCAGCTGCTCCACTCACTGAGGTGAGATCGTCGACACTTTCATCCGAAGTGATGATCTGCACATCCTCATGTGTTGCTCTCATTCAAAGGTCGGTGAAAGTCACACGTCTCAACTGAATCAGACGTCCTGGAGTTACTGGAGGGTTAGTTCTTTTGGAAATCAAGTATTTATGAATGAACGTAAAGCACTTTTAAATCCCAGCACTGCTGATGTTTATCCTCACTGAGATTCAGTTGCTTCAGCAGCAGCAGGAGCAGTTTCCCAGCTCCCAGTCTTTCCCTCATCTTGGGGAATTCCAGCTGTGTTTTTGATATTCTGTATCTCAGTGTGACAGCAACACATTCAGCTTGTTGTCGTGTAACATGAAGATTTGAAACATGACAGTAACATGAACTTGTGTTCGAGAATACTCTCTAGTACAATATATGAGGTTTTCATGGAGAGATATTGCCGTTTCACATTGATTCAGAAAAGTTCACAGGGCAGATTTAGTTCATTTGTCTTTATGTTGCGAATGAAACCAGTGTGATGGAGTGATGAAAATACTGATTCATGTATAAATGATTGAACGATAAATCATCCAGTCACATGCTAGTCAGCTCATGTGGTTTGTGTATGTTTGCACTGGGTTCATTTACCTGGGTTTTATGCCACAGTTAGTAGCTGATCACATGACACGTGACAACAACCTGAGGGAAGCAGTGATCTGTCACCTGCTTCTCAGGGATAAAACTAAACATGTCTCAAGACATCAGCAACAACAATGAGTGGAAAACTGTCAGTCAAGAATGAAGACCTTTGTTAATGTCGTTTCTGTCGCAGTTGTTCACGACTTCATCTCCCGTCAGCAGAGCTGAGCTGGTCCACTCCCTCAGGTGAGCTTGTCGCTCAGATGAACACTTAACTATGAAGAGATTAAATGCACATCCTCATGTGTTGCCCTGATTCAAAGGACGATGATTTGGGGCCGAAAATGAAGACCAGCAGTCACACTTCCCGACGGAAGCAGACGTGCTGGAGTTGATGGAAGGTGAGTGAGTTTCTTTGGAATTCAAGAATTTACGTATGAATGTAAATCACTTCTGTCCAAGTGTGTCCATCTTTCTGACAGACACAAAATCATAGTAGTGTAAAGACGTTGCATGACATCTTACAGGACTTTCAAAAGCTTTATTAACATACACTTGTTAATAATATTACAAAAATACATCTGTATATCTATATTGCACGTTTCATCACACCAGTTGCTCAAGTTTCTTGAGAACCTTCAGCCTCTTCTTTTTCTGCAGCAGACTCCACAGCCTCCTGAAGAGCAGCAGCCGCAGCAGAAGCGACACTTGATGCCACGTTTCTCTCTGCTGTGCGGCATCTGGAAGGACACGATTAACAAACGTAAATATTCAGTTTTTACTCCATAAATAGCTGGTAGAAAAAAGGCATGGATGAACAAACCTCCCAGAGGTGCAGGGCCATTTGCTCTTGTTCCTCTGCAGGACTCTCCATCATCATCTCCTGTTGCTCTTCCACCTTTCATGGAAAGTAGACATGAATAAAACAGTTCATTCATCCAGATGACAAACCTCGTCTTACCTCACTGGATAGAAGAGCAGAGCTCTGATGAACACACACAACAACCACCATCACGGCCACCACAACTGCTACACTGAAGGGCTTCATCTTCAAGTGGTTGAAGGTTTGATTCCAGCTCTGGATGATTCTGTCTGATGCCTGGATGCAGAGAATCTGCTGGTATTTATCCTGGCTGAGATTCAGTTGCTTCATCAGCAGCAGGAGCAGTTTCCCAGTGTTCACCTGGTGTTGGGGAATTCCACCAAAGTTTTTGATGTTACGGATGTCAGTGTGACAGCAACACATTCAGTCTGTTGTTGCAAAACATGAAGTTTTTTGGTCTTACGTCACTGTAGCATCATGGCAGCCATCTTTGTTTGAGGATACTCTCAACTCCATGACATGAGGTTTTCATGAGATTTTGCTGTTAGACACTAACTCACAAAACAGCGAAGATTTAATGAATTATCTTGAGGATGAACACACCGGGTAATGAGGTTATTAAATGAATCAATGACTCGTCCAGTCACATGCTAGTCAGCTCATGTGGTTTGTCTATGTTTGTGCTGAGCTCTTTTATTTGGGTTTTATGCCACAGTTATTAGCTGATCACATGACTCATGTGACAACAGCTCGAGGGAAGCAGTGATCTGTCACCTGCTTCCCAGGTATAAAACTAAAGTGTGAAGACATCTCACCGTCCAGTTCAAGATGAAGACCTTTAGTGTCCTTGTTGCTGTGGCGGTTGTTCTCACATTCATCTGCTGTCAGCAGAGCTCTGCTGTTCCACTCACTGGCGTGATATTGGCAGAATACATGGATCTGCAGATGAAGTGATTCACTGTAAACGCTCATGCTGCTCTGACTCCAAGGTCAAAGAATTGGGGAGGAAAATGAAGATCGACAGACTCACTCCTGAACATGCAATGTCCTGGGTTTTGTGGCAGGTTTGTTCTTTCAGAAATGAAGAATTCAGCTATAACTGACTCTAATCCAGTGCCTCTCAAATAAGGGGGGCGCAAAGAAATGTGGTACTAGAACAAAGTGTAATGTTAAAAAAGTTATTCTTTATTGTGAGTTGACCTATATTACTTCTTTCTTTCTTTGATCTAATGTTAACAAAGACACACTGTTTTTCAGAGATGCACGTCTATTAATATTAAAGACCAATGATGCAATATCCAGAGGTGGCGGGGGTGCAAAACCTTAACTTCTTCCCGGGGGGGCGCAACACAAAATGACTAAGAAGCGCTGCTCTAATCCAACCAGGTCTGGCAAAGTGTCTCCCTCTGTCTCACAGATGATTTTTGATGACATGTCGCATCTGCTGTGGCTGCTGCGCTCCTCAACAGTGTGGACTCTGCTGCAAGAAGAACGAAAAGCCAGGCTCATTTATTCGCCCTTTGACGTGGTAATGAATTGCCAAGATGGGTTTTCCAAGACAGATGAAACAACAGACAAAGTACTGTGGGTCATATCAATAGACCAAATTGAAAGCCGGGGTGGAGGCGATAACTTTGAGCAGCAAACAGGTGGATTTGTTGAGGTGGAACTGAAATGACTCACAGACCTTTATACTGTGGGGAAAGAGAAAGCGTGGCCATGTCTACATGTTTACCAGGCCAGACTCAATCAAAAGGTACATTTCTTGTGGAAAAAAAAAAAGTTTCATGTGTCGTGGAAAAATGCTTTGGTCGTGTGGCAATGAAAACAGCGAAAATGGTAACACTTAATGCTTTCGACCACATCCGAAGGAGAGCTTCCGAGACCTGGTAAAGGTGGTGTGGTGTCCTTGCTGCCACCTGCAGTGTTGAACTGGTATTTTTTATTCCTTTCGTCAATAAATGGAACTTCAAATGTACATTTTGTATGCAAATGTGACGAGAACGAAATGCGGATCATTTGAATGCGATCCAGCTCCAGCAGGAACACGACCTGACTGGCAAAGACTGGCCACTTGATACTTCATACACTTTGCTCAACGGCCACAAATATGACCTTCAGTTTGGAAATAATTCCACGACAGATACAGAACAGGAAAGAGCACAAAGGTTGTCAGTAATCATGTGACTATCATTGAAAGGTCAAAATCATCATCAGACTAATTCAGCATTTTATATTGAGGTTACAAACATGTTACAGAACATTTAAAAGAGACTATTATTATCAGCACCTGAGAGAAAAAAGGCACGAGGGAGGGCTGATATAGGCAGCTACTGCTTCCCCTGTTCAGTGGAGTATATAAAAGACCTTTCACTGCAAAGTGTAAGAGTTTCAATACTTTCATATTCCAGGTATTGTTCATAAAACAACTTTAACTAATTTTCAAATCTCCAGACAATGTGCATGTCTTCCCATCAAAAATGATGTTACTAGGTGTCAATCTTCAAAATCTTTATCTTGAAAGGTTATTGATAGGTTATGATTTACATTAACAACAATGATACAACAACAATAATAATAATAATAATAACAATAATAATAATAATAATAATAATAATAATAACAATAATAATAATAATAATAATAATAATAATAATAATAATAATAATAATAATAATAATAATAATAATAATAATATAAACTTGAATCCTGCTTGAACGTAATAACGACGGTTATCTGAAGAAGATGTAGATTTCCACCTTATTACAATAAATATAAAGCTCACATGTCAAATCATGTATGAAGAAGTGTTTTATTGGTGACCTTTATATCCTGAAGATATAGTCATGTGACTGTCTTTTAACCACATGAAACTATTCTTCATTTACATGATCATTACCATCAGACACGAATTCACAGTGGTGTAAAGAGGCTGCATAACATGTTACAGGTGGTTTTAAAGCTTTATTTACATAAAGTAATCAATAAAATGACAAAAATATATCTGTATATCTATATTGCACGTTTCATCAAACCAGTTGCTCAAGTTTCTTGAGAACCTTCAGCCTCTTCTTTTTCTGCAGCAGACTCCACAGCCTCCTGAAGAGCAGCAGCCGCAGCAGAAGCGACACTTGATGCCACGTTTCTCTCTGCTGTGCGGCATCTGGAAGGACACGATTAACAAACGTAAATATTCAGTTTTTACTCCATCAATAGCTGGTAGAAAAAGGCATGGATGAACAAACCTCCCAGAGGTGCAGGGCCATTTGCTCTTGTTCTTCTGCAGGACTCTCCATCATCATCTCCTGTTGTTCTTCCACCTTTGAGGGAAAGTAAACGAGAATAAAACAACTCATTCATCCTGATGACAAACCTTGTCTTACCTCACTGGATGGAAGAGCAGAGCTGTGATGAACACACACAACAACCACCATCACCGCCACCACAACTGCTACACTGAAGGGCTTCATCTTCAAGTGGTTGAAGGTTTGATTCCAGCTCTGGATGATTCTGTCTGATGCCTGGATGCAGAGAATCTGCTGGTATTTATCCTGACTGAGATTCAGTTGCTTCATCAGCAGCAGGAGCAGTTTCCCAGTGTTCACCTGGTGTTGGGGAATTCCAGCTGAGGTACTAGCTGTTCTTCACCATAGTGTGACTGTAAAATGTTCACTTGTTATTGAGTAACAGGAATCTTGTTTGTCATTCAGCAATGTTTGTCACTCTTCCTCTGACAGCTCGAGTGCTGTTCAATGAGTAACTGTGGCAGAAAAGTCAATCAAATAAACCCACCACAAATCCCAAGTTGACTAATGCAGATGTGATCTGATGAGTCATCGATTAATTAATTTATTCATTTGAATTGATAAATGTGATGTGGAGTTAGAGTGGCTCTCATCTTCAGGAATTTTTATTAAATCAATCAAAAAACTGCATTATGTCCACCTGAATACCAAGTAGTGTTGCATCTGAGCATGTCCTCAAACAAACAAAGATGGCTGCCATGGTGACATATTTACATAAGACCCAAAATATTCCTGTTACTCAATGACAAGAGAACATTTTACAGTCACACTGTGATGGAGAACAGCGAGTAACCTAGCTGGAATTCCCCAACATCAAGCAACTGAATCTCAGTCAGGATAAATACCAGCAGATTCTCTGCGTCCAGGCATCAGACAGAATCATCCAGAGCTGGAATCAAACCTTCACCACTTGAAGATGAAGACCTTCAGTGTAGCAGTTGTGGTGGCGGTGATGGTGGTTGTTGTGTGTGTTCATCACAGCTCTGCTCTTCCATCCAGTGAGGTAAGACAAGGTTTGTCATCAGGATGAATGAGTTGTTTTATTCACGTTTACTTTCCATCAAAGGTGGAAGAACAACAGGAGATGATGATGGAGAGTCCTGCAGAGGAACAAGAGCAAATGGCCCTGCACCTCTGGGAGGTTTGTTCATCCATTTAAAAAAACATAATCCTGAAGTAAAAACAGCACATTCACATATGTTAATTCCTTCCTCCCAGATGCCGCACAGCAGAGAGAAACGTGGCATCAAGTGTCGCTTCTGCTGCGGCTGCTGCTCTTCAGGAGGCTGTGGAGTCTGCTGCAGAAAAAGAAGAGGCTGAAGGTTCTCAAGAAACTTGAGCAACTGGTGTGATGAAACGTGCAATATAAATAGACTTATAAAAATGTTTTTGTTATTAACAAGTGTATGTTAATAAAGCTTTTGAAAGTCCTGTAAGATGTCATGCAACGTCTTTACACTACTATGATTTTGTGTCTGTCAGAAAGATGGACACACTTGGACAGAAGTGATTTACATTCATACGTGAATTCTTGAATTCCAAAGAAACTCACTCACCTTCCATCAACTCCAGCACGTCTGCTTCCGTCGGGAAGTGTGACTGCTGGTCTTCATTTTCGGCCCCAAATCATCGTCCTTTGAATCAGGGCAACACATGAGGATGTGCATTTAATCTCTTCATAGTTAAGTGTTCATCTGAGCGACAAGCTCACCTGAGGGAGTGGACCAGCTCAGCTCTGCTGACGGGAGATGAAGTCGTGAACAACTGCACAGAAACAACATTAACAAAGGTCTTCATTCTTGACTGACAGTTTCCACTCATTGTTGTTGCTGATGTCTTGAGACATGTTTAGTTTTATCCCTGAGAAGCAGGTGACAGATCACTGCTTCCCTCAGGTTGTTGTCACGCGTCATGTGATCAGCTACTAACTGTGGCATAAAACCCAGGTAAATGAACCCAGTGCAAACATACATTAAACCACATGAGCTGACTAGCATGTGACTGGATGATTTATCGTTCAATCATTTATATATGAATCAGTATTTTCATCACTTCATCACACTGGTTTCATTCGCAGCATAAAGACAAATGAACTAAATCTTCCCTGTGAACTTTTCTGAATCAATGTGAAACGGCAATATCTCTCCATGAAAACCTCATATATTGTACTAGAGAGTATTCTCAAACACAGGTTCATGTAACTGTCATGTTTCAAATCTTCATGTTACACGACAACAAGCTGAATGTGTTGCTGTCACACTGAGATACAGAATATCAAAAACACAGCTGGAATTCCCCAAGATGAGGGAAAGACTGGGAGCTGGGAAACTGCTCCTGCTGCTGCTGAAGCAACTGAATCTCAGTGAGGATAAACACCAGCAGTGCTGGGATTTAAAAGTGCTTTACATTCATTCATAAATACTTGATTTCCAAAAGAACTAACCTTCCAGTAACTCCAGGACGTCTGATTCAGTTGAGACGTGTGACTTTCATCGACCTTTGAATGAGAGCAACACATGAGGATGTGCAGATCATCACTTCGGATGAAAGTGTCGACGATCTCACCTCAGTGAGTGGAGCAGCTGAGCTTTGCCGACGGCAGATGACCACAAGAACAACTGCAACACAGACAACGATGCCAAAGTTCTTCATGCTTGACTGACAGAGTTCTCCAGTGAGTCTTGTGTCTGACGTCTTGACTCTTGTTTAGTTTTATACCTGGGAAGCAGGTGCCAGATGGTCACCTTCCTCAGGTTGTTGTCACATGTGTCAATCTATTAACAGCTAAAGGGCTGTTCAGCTAACAACTGTGGCATAAAACCCAAATAAGTGAACCCAGCGCAAATATTCACAAACCACATGAGCTGACTAGTGCGTGACTGGATTAGTCATTGATTCATTCACTTATTCATAAGTAAATATAGAAATCACTTCACGTCACTGTGTTTCATCCTCAGGTGAATGAAATAAATCTTCTCTGTTGACTTTTGTGAATCCGTGTCTACCAGAAATATCTCATGAAAACCTCATATGTTGTACTACAGCGTATCCTGAAACAAAGATGGCTGCCATGATGCTAAGATGACGTAAGACCAAAAACCTTCATGTTGTGTCACGACAAACTGAATGTGTTGCTGTCACAAAAGCAAAAAAAAAAACCTGGAATTTCCCAGATGTGGGAAACACTGGGTGCTGAGAAACTGCTCCTGCTGCTGATGAAGCAACTGAATCTCAGTCAGGATAAATACCAGCAGATTCTCTGCATCCAGGCATCAGACAGAATCATCCAGAGCTGGAATCAAATCTTCAACCACTTGAAGATGAAGCCCTTCAGTGTAGCAGTTGTGGTGGCGGTGATGGTGATTGTTGTGTGTGTTCATCAGAGCTCTGCTCTTCCATCCAGTGAGGTAAGACAAGGTTGGTCATCTGGATGAATGAGCTGTTTTATTAATGTTTGCTTTCCCTCAAAGGTGGAAGAACAACAGAAGATGATGATGGAGAGTCCTGCAGAGGAACATGAGCAAATGGCCCTGCACCTCTGGCAGGTTTGTTCATCCATGCCTTTTTCTACCAGCTATTGATGGAGTAAAAACAGAATATTTACCTTTGTTAATCGTGTCCTTCCAGATGCCACACAGCAGAGAGAAACGTGGCATCAAGTGTCGCTTCTGCTGCGGCTGCTGCTCTTCAGGAGGCTGTGGAGTCTGCTGCAGAAAAAGAAGAGGCTGAAGGTTCTCAAGAAACTTGAGCAACTGGTGTGATGAAACGTGCAATATAAATATACAACTATATTTTTGTAATTTTGTTGACTACTTTATGTAAATAAAGCTTTAAAACCTCCTGTTACTTGTTATGCAACCTCTTTACACTACTATGAATTTGTGTCTGATGGTAATGATCATGTAAATGAAGATGAGTTTCATGTGGTTAAAAAACAGTCACATGATTATATCTTCGGGATATAAAGGTCACCAATAAAACACTTCTTCAAACATGATTTGACATGTGAGCTTTATATTTATTGTAATTAGGTGGAATTCTACATTTTATGAAGGTAACACTCAGTATGTTCAAGCAGGATTCAAGTTTATAATAAAAATAATAATAACAATAATAATAATAATTCTTATGATATAATAATTATTATTGTATCATTGTTGTTGATGTAAATCATAACCTATCAATAACCTTTCAAGATAAAGATTTTGAAGATTGACACCTAGTAACATCATTTTTGATGGGTAGACATGCACATTGTCTGGAAGATTTGAAAATTAGTTCAAGTTGTTTTATGAACAATACCTGGAATATGAAAGCATTGCAACTCTTACACTTTGCAGTGAAAGGTCTTTTATATAGTTCACTGAACAGGGGGAAGCAGTAGCTGCCTATATCAGCCCTCCCTTGTGCCTTTTTTCACTCAGGTGCTGATAATAATAGTCTCTTTTAAATGTCCTGTAACATGTTTGCAACGTCAATTTTAAGCGCAATTGCACTTGCACTGAAAAAATCCCAATCACCAAAGGCACCTCAGACAAATTGTGCTTCGTTGAAAGTCCTGTAAAACATCCCAGAAATTTATAAGAGGTGGGCATTTTTATTCTACTCTGGAGAATTTCCAGACAAATCTTTAACTTTCTTTGTCTCCACTTCCTTTGGCACCGTCTCACAACTCCACCTTGAGGGATTCAACAAAAGGATGTGGCCTCCTGTGGGACACTTGTCTCACTGGTGTTTTGTTATTCTGTTTCTGTGGATATGAAAGTTTCATGTGTGCTGATAAATAACTGTCATTTCAAGTACTTTTGAATCATGAAGACGTGAACTCATCCTGCTTGTGTGTCACTACCACCTGGGACATCTGGTGAGACCAAGTGGGGAGGAAGCAGTGTAGGTGCAGAATGTGTCTGGTGGAAGTAGCAGATCAGCTCCTATAGTAAACAAACCCTGATGATGACGTTGGATCATATGGTTGATCGTACGTTGCTGTTATCTTGTAGTTCTCACTGAACTTCGGGAACTCATTTAACTCCACTCTGACCCAAGGAGAATGACAGTAGATGTTCTTTGTATCTTGTGGTTCTGCCTTGTTTGTTTTGCTAAATGATTGCATCATTGTGGGCTGCAGTGACATGAGTGGAACCCCACGTGTGTTTGACTTGTTGTTTAACCCTTGGATGCTCAACTTACAGATGCCTACACTCAAAAATGACCCCAATTAATATCATTGTGATTTTGTAATAAAGTGTTTGTTATTCTTCAAAATCTTGAAAAACAAAGAGTTGCGATACTTTCATATTCCAGGTATTGTTCATAAAACAACTTGAACTAATTTTCAAATCTACCAGACAATGTGCATGTCTACCCATCAAAAAATTATGTTACTGGGTGTAAATCTTCAAAATCTTGATGAAAGTTTCCAATATATTCATATTCCAGGTATTCCTCATAAAATATGTCTGTGACATGAGACCATTCACATTTTTATTTATTTTTACCCCACACATTCACAATCTTAGATGATACAGAATACTTAATCCGTAAACTTCACCGAAACATTTTATTGCATGTTTCATCACATCAGTTGCTTCTTGACAACCTTCAGCCTCTCTTTTTGCAGCAGAATCCACACACTTTTGGAGAGCAGCAGAAGCAGCAGAAGCGACACTTGATGCCACGTTTCTCTCTGCTGTGCGGCATCTGGAAGGACACGATTAACAAAGGTAAATATTCTGTTTTCACTCCATAAATACTTGAAAACAATATGGATGAACAAACCTCCCAGGGATTCAGGGACATTTCCTCATGTTCTTCTGCAGGACTCTCCATCATCATCTCCTGTTCTTCTTCCACCTTTGTGGGGAAATAAATGTGAATAAAACAGTCCATTCATCCAGATGACAAACCTCGTCTTACCTCACTGGATGGAAGAGCAGAGCTCTGATGAACACACACAACAACCACCATCACGGCCACCACAACTGCTACACTGAAGGGCTTCATCTTCCAGTGGTTGAAGGTTGGATTCCAGCTCCGGATGATTCTGTCTGATGCCTGGATGCAGAGAATCTGCTGGTATTTATCCTGACTGAGATTCAGTTGCTTCATCAGCAGCAGGAGCAGTTTCCCAGCACCCAGTGTTTATGCCAGCTGAGCTATAATCTGTACTTTAACACAGTGCAACTATAAAACTTTCTCTTGTTGTTGAGTAACATGAATATTTTTGGTCTTGCATCATTCTGACATCACGGCCGCCATCTTTGTTTGTTTCAGGTGGCTATATTTGGTGTTCATGTTGACATAATGCAGGTTTTTGATTGATTTATTTTATTTTTCTGAGGATGAGACCCACTCTAACCCCTGTTTAGTAATTAATGAAATGAATGAATCAAGGACTCATCTGATCACATCCACTCAAGTTAACCAGTGATTTGTGCATATTTGATCTTCATTGTGGTTGCTGTTCTGCTTTCACAGTTTTATTAATTCTGCTGATTCTGCCTGAAATTCCAAGCTTTATTGTAACAATATGTGGTGAGGGATTCAATAAAAGGATGTAGCCTCCTGTGGGACATTTGTCTCAATGGTGTTTTCTTAGTCTGTTTTGCGGATATGACTGTTTCATGCATGCTGATAAATAACTGTCATTTCAAGCGTTTTGGAATAATGAATTCATCCTGGGTGTGTGCCACTACCAGTGTAGGTGCATAATGTGTCTGGTGGAAGTGGCAGAACAGCTTCTGCAGTATGCAAACCCTGATGATGACGTTGGATCACGCGACTGGTCGTACATTGGTACCTGATTATTCAAGACGATTTTCTCCTGTTTTATATCGCTTTTAATGCTGTTATCATGAAATCATCACAGAGCTTCAAGAAAACATTCTTGAAAACTCCACTCTGACTGAAGGGGAGATGTTCTGTATTTCTGCCCTGTTTTGCTGACCTGGCATCACTGGACTGTCGGGTGTATTTTTCTTGCTGCTCAAGTATGTGCACCGCACGTGCACCGTGCACCGTGCACCGTTTGTCTTTGTATCATAATATTATTACCAGGTTGTATAACTTGTTATTTGATAACAGAAAACACAGCAGATATGTTTTCTGTGTTATTTGTTTTAGTTTGACATCAGATGATACAGAATACAAAACCCAATCCCTTCACTTATAAATAATTTTATTGCATGTTTCATCACATAAGTTGATACAATTTCTTGAGCACCTTCAGCCTCTTCTTTTCCTGCAGCAGATGCCACACACACCAGGAGCACAGTATTGTTTTTTACTTCTTGAATGGAAGAAAAGAAAGTTGACAAAAACAACACATGGATGAACAAACCTCTCAGAGGTGCAGGGCCATTTGCTCTTGTTCCTCTGCAGGACTCTCCATCATCATCTCCTGTTCTTCTTCCACCTTTGAGGGAAAGTAATAATAAATAAAATAAAATATTCAGTCTTACCTCACTGAATTGATCAGCAGTGCTGCGATGAACGCACAAAATAAGCACCATCATGGCCACAAAAACTGCTACACTGAAGGGCTTCATCTTCCAGTGGTTGAAGGTTTGATTCCAGCTCTGGATGATTCTGTCTGATGCCTGGACTCAGAGAATCTGCTGGTATTTTTATCCTCATTGAGATTCGGTTACTTCAGCAGGAGCAGTTTCCCAGCACCCCAGTGTTCACCTGGTGTTGGGGAATTCCAGATGTGCTGTTCGCTTCTCTTTATCACAGTCACTGTAAAACATTCAGCTAGCTGTGTCGTAATAGGTCTTATGTTATCATCATGGCAGCCAATTTTCCTGCAGATAAGACACACTCTAACCCAGCATTTCATTTAAAAATTCACTCATAAAATAATTAATCGAAGACTCATCTGATCACATCTGCATATTCATCTCATCATTTGTGTATATTTGTGCTGGGTTCATTTCCCTTTTTGGCAGAGTTTCTAGCTGAACTGCCCTGAGCTGTTAACGGAAGACCTCATGATGTCAAACTGAGGACAGTCCCGCAGGTGATCCTTCTCCAGATATAAAGCTGAACACGTCTGAAGACGTCAGACACCAGAATCACAGAAAAACTCCATCAGCCAAACATGAAGACATTTATTATTCTTGTTGCTGTCACCGCTGTCCTCACCTTCATCTGCCATCAACAGACCTCAGCTGTTCTACTTTCTGAGGTGAGATCATCTGTTAGACTGACGGATATATATCCAAAATGTTTGATCATAATTCCACTTGTGCTGCTCTGATTGATTCTATTCATGCAAGGAAGTGGAGCTGATAATGAAGAATGACCAACGCATCTTTCATCGTAGGAAGAAAGCCAAGACCCCAAAGAAAGTGTGTTTTATGGAACTACAGACTGCAATTTGCCTTTTACTGAACCACCTTTTCCAAAGTTTGTCCCTCTTTGTCGCAGCCTGCTTGTCGCTTCAGCAGGGGCTCCTTCAAGCCCATATGGTGTAAGTCCTGAGGAGTCAACTGTCTTCTTCTCTTTTCTCCTCAACAATAAAAGTATATAAAAAAAAACATCCTTTTGTTATTAATCTAAATTCTGAGTGAGTCAGTTCTGTTCTGCTATGTGCTTTGTTTTCTCCCCCCTCGCTCTTGTCTATGTCCAGATCCGTACACAATGTTGAGAATGCCATCTAAGCAGAATGGTTTAAATAGTTGTCTGCTATCTCGTATTTCAACTCAATATGAAAATCCAATTGATATCAGGTGCCTGCGGCGCCCATTCAGCTGCAGGCGTTGGTTAGTGGTAACACTTCTACACTGGAATCACAATGTTTCAGTAGTGTACATAGCCTTTGACATGGTTGAGCGCCTAATATACCTGCTGGCTTCACTGGTATCAAAGGCTCATGAAAAATGATCATGTCCACACACTGGTGTGTATTTGTCTTGTTTGTTTCCCCACTTTAAATAATCGATCAGCCTTTGGGCTACCAACGGAAGGAATCATGTGCCAACAGGGTCATGGTTCTGGGCGGAGCCTGAGACACGCAAGGGTGAGATTTTAGTTGAGAGTGAGAAAACTAGTTTCCTATCTTTATTTAACAGCAAAATAATCACACAGGTTTTGAGCACCAGGCTGTTTTAATAGGACAAATAAATGGCGAGAAGTGTCATCCGGCTCTGAAGACGCCTCCTTTTCTGGGTATATAAGTGATCAAGCCTTTAGACATTCAATGCAAGAATCGCAGGGAAATCCATCCGGATAAACATGAAGACCTTCAGTATTCTTGTTGCTGTCGTTCTCGCCGTCATCTGCCTTCAGCAGATCTCTGCTGTTCCACTCATTCAGGTGAGATTGTCAGTGATAGTTTCCCATGTGCTGCTCTGATGGACTTTATTTAAACAGATGGTAGAAACTGGGCAGGTGACTGAAAATGTCACGCACTCGTCTGAACCTATGTTCCGTCAGAAACTACACCCGGTTTGTTCTTTGGAAGTATTTTAGTGCAAGTGAGTTTTGAACCTAACTTTAGTCATTCTTTCCCACAGGAACTTCTTCATTTGCTCCTGTGGCACCTGGATCAGGTCTAGATGGTGTGAACTCTGAAAGTCCAGAAAAGTGTATGAAGAAAATTGTTCTGTCTTTGTCTGGTCACAGCTCTCAAACACACTGAATAAACACCATAGTGCATTTATTATCAGCCTCCTCAGTTTCCAATAATGTGATAAATACATGTGACTTTATCGTCTTGTTTTCATTGTGTTATCAGTCGTGTTGAATCAGCTGATTTGTCAATTTCAAGATCTATGAGTCAGAGGGGTTTATCCATTGTTTTAATCTTAATTCGTCCCAAAAGATAAACAAGCATTTTATTTCAGTCAACAAAAAAGCCTAGAACATTTCCACAGATCACTCAGTGCATTGCAGTCACCAATGAAATGATGATATATTTCATGATTTATCGTTCCATACAATCAAATGAAAGACAACGATAGCTTGGACTGAAATGCTGATTCATTTGCAACAATATACACAGGATAAACTTCCACAACAGTTGCAGCAGACACGACACGCTCTGCGACGCTGCATGCTCTGGTAGGGCATCTGTGAGGGAGAGAAAAGAGCAAACTGTTGACATTTTCTTCACATCCAACACCGTCATTTTGTTGGCGCAAACCTGCCACGTGTTGAGGGACGTCTCATCGCTGGCACCGTAGTTCTGAACGCTGTCCAACCCTTGAACAGATTTCAGTGCAACCACCCTGTTCTCTTGACCCACACTGTCTTCAGCTCCAACACCAGAGTCCACTGGGATCACACTGTTCACTGGGACCATGCTGCTCACTTCGCCCACAGTCTTCACTGGGACCACCTTGAAATGACACAAGAGGAAACACAATCAGGCAACAATCTGTCAAAACAAAAAGTGAACAGTGAAGTGATTTCCACTCACCACACTGAGTGAAACAGCAGAGCTCTGCTGAAGCCAGGTTGAGGCGAGGACCAGGATCACAGCTGCACCAAAGATGGTCATGTTTGCGAAGACAAAGCTGCCACTTTCTTCTTCACTATTTTCCTTTGTTTAAAATCAGCGGCCTCTTTTCCTCTGTCCGTCCGTCAGTCAGTGTCAAACCTGCTGGCATTTATAATCACTGAGGTTCCTGTAATGCAATCTCCTGAAGGACAGAAGGATGATGCAAGTTTCAGTTGCAAGTTACATTGTACAACTTCAGATTCACTTCAGATTCAGTTCAGGTTCCTTAAGTGAACTGATTTCAGGTTGCAACAAAATGCAAAGAGATATTTGATATAGATTTGTCAGAGACACTGTCTTTATAGGGATGATTTTAATGCCATTTATACATTGTTTCAGGCTAACCAAAACCTGATCAACCGATCGACTGAATTCAGGTAGCAGAAAAAAGATACATATTTATTAATCAGAATCAGAATCAGAATCAGAATCAGAATCAGAATCCAATTTATTGCCATGGTCAGTGGGGAGCCCATTAACTAGGAAAGTGTTTTGGAATAAAGTGCTGACAAAAAATAAAATAAAAGATTTGATTTTTCTCAGCCAGTTTCTTTATTTCAATGTCAAATAAGTATTTTTTTTTAGTCACTCATACAGGCAGTGCAGAATTATTAGGCAAGTTGTATTTTTGAGGATTCATTTTATTACTGAACTTACCCAAAAGACTCATTAATATCAAAGCTGAATAGTTAGTTAGAGTTGGAGTGGGGCTTTTTTAGTTTTAGCTATTTGAGGAGGATATCTGTGTGTGCAGGTGACTGTTACTGTGTATAATTATTAGGCATCCTAACAAAAAACAAAGATGCACCCATTTCAATTATTTATTTTCACCAGGGAAACCAATGAAACAGCTTAACATTCACAAATATACATTTCTGACATTCAGAAACAAATTGGTGACCAATATAGCCGCCTTTCTTCTTTTATCCATGGATTGTGTCAGTGTTTCCTGACCTGTTCACGATCAACATTGCGTGCAGCAGCAACCACAGCCTCCCAGACACTGTTCAGAGAGGTGTGCTGTTTTCCTTCCTTGTGTATCTCACATTTGATGAGGGACCACAGGTTCTATATGGGGTTCAGATCAGGTGAAGAAGGAAGCCATGTCATTACTGTTTCTTCTTTTAGGCCTTTTCTTGCCAGCCATGCTGTGGAGTACTTGGATGTATGTGATGGAGCATTGTCCTGCATGAAAATCATGTTTTTCTTTGACTTCTTCCTGTACCACTGCTTGAAGAAAGTGTCTTCCAGAAACTGGCAGTAGGACTGGGAGTTCAGCTTGACTCCATCCTCAACCCGAAAAGGCCCCACAAGCACATCTTTGATGATACCAGCCCATACCAGCACCCCACCTCCACCTTGCTGGCGTCTGAGTCGGACCGGAGCTCTCTGGAGCCCTTTACTGATCCAGCCACGACCCCATCTATCTGGCCCATCAAGACTCACTCTCGTTTCATCAGTCCATAAAACCTTAGAAAAATCAGTCTTGAGATATTTCTTGGCCCAGTCTGGACGTTTCAGCTTGTGTGTCTTGTTCAGTGGTGGTGGTTTCTCAGCCTTTCTTACCTTGGCCATGTCTCTGAGTATTGCACACCTCGTGCTTTTGGGTACTCCAGTGATATTGCAGCTCTGAAATATGGCAAAACTGGTGGCAAGTGGCATCTTGGCAGCTTTTCTCAGTTCATGGGCAGTTATTTTGCGCCTTGGTATTTCCACATGCTTCTTGCGACCCTGTTGACTATCCACATGCCCTTCACTCAAGTCTGCTTGTGTGGAACAGAGCTTCACCTTTTAGTGAGTGGAAACTGACTAAATAATTCTCATCTCACAACTGCAATTCACGCTTATGGTCTTTGTTTGGAAGTCGAAAGTTTGGTGACAAACTTCCAACTGGACAGGTTAAAGCACCTGGAACCAGAACTGGTGTGAAGTTTTGGGAACATAAAACAGTGTATTTTCAGCTATACGTGTCTGCACAGTTATCACAACAGTTATAGAGATCTGGCGAGGATATAAATAGACTAGAATTATGACAGCAATGGCGACAGATAGAACATATTTATGCCAGTATTGAGCAAATAGAATCAGTTGGCCAATATAATTCAGACTGGATGCTCCATGTCTTATGACTGTGAGTATGACATGGTTGTGTGTGTGTGTGTATATATATATATATATATATATATATATATATATATATATATATATATATATATATATATATATATATATATATATATATATATATATATATATATATATATATATATATATATATATATATATAGTATTTTATTATTGTATGTATTTTCTAGTATTATAAAATAATGACAATCCAGAGCAAACTCAAGCTTTTTATTTCAGTCAAAATTTAAATTTAGAGGAAGAATACATAATTGTTCTACAGATCATTCAGTGAATTTCAATCATCAGTTAAATGGAGATATTTTTCGTGATTCCTGTCTGTTTTAATTCACCATAATCAAATGATGGACAGCGACAGCATGGAGAGAAGTGCTGGTGAGGGCAGCCGCTTCAAGTACGGCAGCACACTCCACACGATGACCTCCCACAACAAACACGACACTTCACTCTACGTGGACGGTTCTGGTAAGGCATCTGCGTGGGAGAGAAAAGACCAAACTCAACATTTTTTTTTTACATCCAACGTTATCATTTTGTCAGAACAAACCTGCCACATGTCGACGGAGATCTCATCACTGGAGTTCTGGACGCTGTCCACAGCTTCAACAGATTTCAATGCAACGACAGCGTTCTCCTGGCCCACACTGTCCAGTGGAACCACACTGTTCACCTGAGCCACACTGTTCTCTTGACTCACACTGTAAGCTGGAACCTCACTGTTCACCTGAGCCACACTGTTCTCCTGACCCACACTGTTCACTTGACTCACACTGCTCAGTGGAACCACACTGTTCACCTGACTCACACTGCTCAGTGGAACCACACTGTTCACCTGACTCACACTGTTCTCTTGACCCACACTGTTCACCTGACTCACACTTCTCAGTGGAACCACACTGTTCACCGGACTCACACTTCTCAGTGGAACCACACTGTTCACCGGACTCACACTTCTCAGTGGAACCACACTGTTCACCTGACTCACACTTCTCAGTGGAACCACACTGTTCACCGGACTCACACTTCTCAGTGGAACCACACTGTTCACCGGACTCACACTTCTCAGTGGAACCACACTGTTCACCTGACTCACACTGTTCTCTTGACCCACACTGTTCACCTGACTCACACTGCTCAGTGGAACCACACTGTTCACCTGACCCACACTGTTCTTTGCTTCAACAGAGTCCACAGGCACCACAGCGTAGACTGGGATCACACTGTTCACTGGGACCATGCTGCTCACTTCACCCACAGTCTTGACTGGGACCACCTTGAAATGACACAAGAGGAAACACAATCAGGCAACGATCTGTTAAAAACAAAAAGTAAACGCTTGAGAGATTTCTACTCACCACACCGATTGAAACAGCAGAGCTCTGCTGAAGCCAGGTTGAGGCGAGGACCAGGATCACAGCTGCACCAAAGATGGTCATGTTTGCGAAGACAAAGCTGCCACTTTCTTCTTCACTATTTTCCTTTGTTTGAACTCCTGCGTCCGTCAGTCAGTGTCAAACCTGCAGGCATTTATAATCACTGAGGTTCCTCATCAGCAGCTGTAATGCAATCTCCTCCTGAAGGACAGAAGGATGTTCTGCAAGTTTCAGTTGCAAGTTACATTGTACAACTTCAGATTCAGTTCAGGTTCCTTAAGTGTCTTTTTGATCAACTGATTTCAGGTTGCAACAAAAGGTAAATGGAGATTTAATTTGTCAGAACCACTGTCTTTATATCATTGACTTTAATGTCATATGTGCATTGTTTCAGGCGCTCAGTATGGATTCCACCAAAAACACGATACCTAGTGTGCTAAAGTATAAATGCATTTGTCTTCCATGTATTCTACACACAGGTCAGATGTGGTCCCGGCTTGTGTGGTACAGAGCTTCACCTTTTTGTGAGAGGACACTCTCTTTCTTAACTGTGGTTATTGACACATAGTGGCAAGTTTCTGAAGTTCATGAGGTGCAGAAGATTAGTCAATCATTGTGCTGAAACCTGTTGGTATCAGAATTCATGAACTGCTTGTTTGCAAATCGACCTAACTGTAGCCACTGCTCTATATTTTTGAAATTGGCCCTCTGGGACAAATAAAGTTCCAAACAAAATGAATAATGTTACAGGCAATCTACGCTGGGAGGGTTCACCCTAGTCAGACAGAATCCACAGATGTTCAGAAAACTTATATCATACACCATTCTCTTCTCACTTACTCTCTTTCTTTCTTTGTTTTCAGTGCTCAGTCAGCAGGGTGCCAGGCTAAATGATGCAACCCATTTTTATTCATTCCTAATACAAGTTACTCTGTCATAAATTCCTCTCAAATGTATTTTGATATCTGATGGACCATTCATTTTAATCCTTGTGAGAATTGTTCCATGACATGCGCCGCCTCATTTTTTATTTTTTTTTCTTTTTAAGAATAGTTTTTTTTTACAACATGCTTTTTTTGTTTGTGAAATTAAAGTGACTGTACCATGTACCAGTGTTTAGAGTCTATGGCAGTAAGTTCTGGCAAACCAAAGTGGAAATTGTGATATGTTTTAGGTTGAAAGAGACCATTTCTTTTGGGCTACAAAAAAGTGTCTATCTTCAGCTATTGGTGTCATTATTTCAGCAGATACAGAAATATGTTGAGGATGTAAATACCGAGGTAATTTTTTTAATACCATCATTTTTAAATCGATTTAATCAAATTAGAATCATGAAATATTTTTGATATTGATTCATCGAGGATGAAATCAAGCACAGTTATGTCCAGGTGAAGTTTAGCTTAGAAGTCTGCACTGGTGAACCATTTCGAAACCAAGTCAAGACAAAGAGCTGGAAGGAGCTGCTCACTTATTTCTGAAATACTACAAACCTCAGAACCCATTTGACAAGGTATATAAACTCCGACTAGAAGCCGTCTGTGGCAAAAACAAATATAACTCATTGACTTTACCAACCGATTCTCCATGGGCCATCAAGAAAACAGAAACCACCACAACTCTTGTTTGAAAAGATTTAAGCCTGACTCAGATTTATTAGAAGTCTTCAAATGCCCCGTTCAGGTGATGAAAACAAACCACACTATGTCATGCAGCAACATAAACATTTGACTGAAAGTACTGTTGCCAGGATGCGTTGATGTGTGAATGGTGGTGTTTTCATGGAAACACAGCCAGTGACAGCCAGCGACACCTGGGCATCACTTAGTTGTATAACACAGTGACTACACACTCAATATCACATCCAGAATTGAATCGATATAGGAAACTAATCATGATCCAGGTGTCTACTGAAGAAACTGCCAACTGATATGAGTAAATTATACAGGGGTTGGACAAAATAATGGATACACCTCAAAGCTTTTTTAGCTTTAAGGTGTTTCCATTATTCTGTCCAACCCCTGTAGACGTCCATTCATTTTTTTCCCGATCTTAGGTCCCATGGAACGACCAGAAGGGACGGAGACTTGGGCTCCCTAGGTAGTCTCCCAGAAGGAGCCGCATAGATGGGGAAGATGGTATGTGCTTGATGGTGGGTCAATATTTTTATTTTTTTTGGGAAACCATGAGAAGGCCAACCTGGCTAACATGATGGATGATGGGTGTGAATGGTGTGAAGATGAGTGTGATGATGAAAAATCACCTTGAAGCTGTTTCAAATACTGACATTTCACAGGATACGCAAGCTTTTTATTTCAGTGAAAATTACAATTCAGATCATTCAGTGCATTGAAATCACCAGTTAAATGCTGATATTATTTTCTTGATTCTTGTCTGATTTATGATTGAAGACAATAGTTGGGAAAGAGGTGCTGGTAAGTGCAGCTGCATTAATTCCTGCAGCAGATTCCACACAGTGTCATGCCGCAACAGTTGCAACAATAAAAACACCCTTTGCGTTGTTGCTTGCTCTGGTAGAGCGTCTGTGCAGGAGAGAAAAGAAGTTGTCACATTTCTTGACATCAAACATCATCATTTTGTCAGAACAAACCTGCCACAAGTTGAGCGGCATCTCATTGCTGGAGTGGTCATTCTCAACGCTGTCCACAGTTTCAACAGATTTCACTGCAACAACAGAGTTCTCCTGACCCACACTGTTCACCTGACTCACACTGTTCTCTTGATCCACGCTGCTCAGTGGAACCACACTGTTCACCTGAGCCACACTGTTCTCTTGACTCACACTGTAAGCTGGAACCACACTGTTCACCTGACCCACACTGTTCTCTTGACCCACACTGCTCAGTGGAACCACACTGTTCACCTGACTCACACTGTTCTCTTGACTCACACTGCTCAGTGGAACCACACTGTTCACCTGACCCACACTCTCCACAGCTCCCACACTGTTCTTTGCTTCAACAGAGTCCACAGGCACCACAGCGTAGACTGGGATCACACTGTTCACTGGGACCATGCTGCTCACTTCACCCACAGTCTTCACTGGGACCACCTTGAAATGACACCAGAGGAAACAGAATCAGGCAACGATCTGTCAAAAACAAAAAGTAAACGCTTAAGAGATTTCTACTCACCACACTGAGTGAAACAGCGGAGCTCTGCTGAAGCCAGGTTGAGGCGAGGACCAGGATCACAGCTGCACCAAAGATGGTCATGTTTGCGAAGACAAAGCTGCCACTTTCTTCTTCACTATTTTCTTTTGTTTGAACTCCTGCGTCCGTCAGTCAGAGTCAAACCTGCAGGCATTTATAATCACTGAGGTTCCTCATCAGCAGCTGTAATGCAATCTCCTCCTGAAGGACAGAAGGATGTTCTGCAAGTATCCTTCAGATTCACTACAGCTTCCTTCAGTGTAGTTTTTCTGATAAACTGACAGGTTAAGACTTGGTTTAGACATGTCTCAACCAGATTTAATGCAATAGTCGCTTGCAATCTCTTGTCTTTCTTTGGATATCAATCGCCTGATTGACTGGTTTTGGCAGGAACTCCACGATTATTAGACAGAATTGTTTGAACCAAAACATAAAACTGGGTGTAATAAAAAAAAAAAAACCCATTTGTTTAGCTAGTTACCTTTCTATCATTTAATGCCTTTATCTTCCATGTGTCCTACACACGGGTCAGATGTGGTCCCAGCTTGTGTGGTACAGAACTTCACCGTTTTGTGAGAGAAAACTGACCACTCTCTTTCTTAACTGTGGTTATTGACACATACTTACCACTTTTCAAAGTTCATGAACTGCTGTTATGAACTGACCACAAAGCAGTATCAGTCGATCATTGTGTTGAAACGTGATGAACTGCTTGTTTTTAATTCTACACTGTGCTCCAGGCAATCTGCAATATTCAGGGTTCACCCTGGTGAGGCAGAATTCACATATGTATCATTCTCAGACAAATAGTGTTGTATGGAATTTGCTTCTCATAACTTTTAATTTACTCTTTCTTTCTTTGTGCTCAATAAGCAGGGACGTGCTCAATTGCACCCTAGTGGTGCTAGAGCACCATGTCTTTTCCCTTCATGAGAGAAGTGCCACTACTGCAGTCCATGTTTTGCTTCATCCTTAAATTCTTCAGAAATAACCGGATACAATGCAAATTTGTTTCCCCCCCACTGTAATCGCTGTGCAGCTGCTTTTAGCTTGCTGCAAAATGCATGCTGTTTGTTTTGTTATGAGCCATTAAGCCACGACTAACCGCCTTTAGCTTACGTGACTGAATGTGTTTTCTTCAGACCGAGTCAACCCGCAACTAAACCTAAATGGGACCCACACATAGGGTTTTCATAATCTTTTGCAATTTTTTTTTTTCGATCTCTCAAAGACCTCATATAGGAGGGAAAAAAAATCTAAAAATCATGATGCCTGTGGTGTTCACCGATAGTCCCACTGCCCCTAACAAAGATCCTGCCTCACCACTCATCGGGTAAGACATCTCTCGGTATGAAACTACAATGGATGATGGTGGTTTTATATGTTATTTTTGTCCGAAGATGACAAACATTATGATAGAGCAGCCCCCCCATTGCTACATTTCTGCTCTGTTGGATCTTCATTGCGCACTGTACGTCACCGCTGAAGTCAGGAGCGACTGGCTCTCCACACTCACATAATGATTATTGGTATGGTAATGATTGAACAGGTTGAACATTTATGGGTTATTAGAGCTGATTATTGGGACAATTCACACTTAATACCGGATTCTCTTGTAAGACAGAGGAGTTATGATACCATCCTTGGACAGGGCCCCTCAAGTCACTGCAGGCAACTCAGCCACTCATGTTGAAATTTGATCACAAGTCTCCTGAAGTTGAAAATAAACAAACTTGTTTGTTTTTTATTTTGTATTTCTTTTGCAAGTGGAAACATTTTTTTATGCCCACTTGTCTTCATTGTCCTGTCTATTCAATATTATCTGCAGATCAATTTTTTATGTCATTTAGAAGGGACCAGGACCTTGTATTTTATTTATTTTCCATGTCTCCTTCATATAAATCAAATTCGCTAAAAGCTCATGCAGTACAGAGCATGACCTTTTTGTAAAAAAAAATGGTCTTAACTGACCTCTCTCTTTCCTAACTGTGGTTATTGACACATACTGGCCACTTTCACTTACCACGGTTGCATTAGTCAATCAAGTGTGTCGAAATGTGCTAGTATCAAAACATATTAACTGCCTGTTTTTGATTCTACATAGTGTTTCACGCATTCTTCGCTGCTATTGCCACATCAGAGGGTTCACGGCAGTCAGGCAGGATTCACTGATTCATTTTCTTGTCCAACTAATATCATATATAACTCTCTTTGAACAACTAATCATTCTGCACTCTTTCTCTCTTTTTAGTGAAGGATGTACAACTTGAAATTCAACATGTAATAACAGTGACAAGACAGTTATTGACAATGTTTTGTTGATGCGTTGCTGGCATCCTTGCACCTGGAACAGACATTTTTTTTGTCTTTCACTGAATCTCCCATCCTGCAATAGTATTCTGGAGTTTTCATAAAAGTTTAATGAGAAACTGATCTTCAATCTAGGCCTCACTATTTCCCGCCCTCACAACTCACTATGATTAACTGATGTTTTAACTGATGTTTTATATATATATATATATATATATATATATATATATAGAGAGAGAGAGAGAGAGAGAGAGAGAGAGAGAGAGTGTGTTGCTTGCCATCAATGACCTATACAAAAGTCGCTGAATCTCACATTGTTCTAAAACCAATCTAGATCAAAGCTTTCAATATATCAAATGACATTACCTGTATACAATTTACTCTCACTACACAACGGTCGCCATTACATCTTGGACAATTCCGTCTTTTGACATGGTAAAAATAAATAAATAAATAAATGTGATTTTTATTTGCTTGCCTAACAACAAAAAGTCCACCAAAAGTAACAGAAAAGCATCACGTCATGAGTTCACTTCTCTGGCGTTGTAGTACCCGCGCTGTGCTGTACTCTCTTGTGTGCCTTCTTGATTTACAATCTCTAACTCGCATGGGGGGTTGAGTGCTGGCAGAAAAAAGTTTCAACACAATACTGGGCACATTGCCAGACCATGTGTAACACAGGAAGAAAATCGAATGCGAGAACACTGTAATTAGTCCAATAAATGTTTGCACTTGGATCTATTGGAAACAAAGCGGGGCTTATTAATGCACATGGCTTTTATTGTGAATGCTTGTACGCACATGATGTCTTCAGCAAGAGTCAAAGGCCACTGCTTTTCTGCGGCAGTGAAACACTTTAACAGGGGTCGAATCAGAAAACTGCTCCCTGCTTCTGTGGACACACGGAACAATACTCACACCAGTCACTGGAATCAAACAGTCTTTTACTACAAGACGGAGAATTCTCTTGACTGGCACGTATTCACTTTCGTGAGCTCCACTGCAGTTGACTTTCATTTAAACTGTGGCGTCGCATCCATGACAGTTATCTTTATAGCTCTATTAAGACCACTAACTAGGTAAAATAATAGTATTACGGGTTTAAAGTAAAATAGTTGACAGCTCCATTTAAACAAAATGTAATACTTACACAGTCTGATAGAGGTTTGTAAAGTAGGTTTGTCCTCGAAATTGACCAGATGTCGATGGTCTGGATCAGTGGGGCGGGGGCGGTCCGTGGATCAATTGGTACCGGGCCGCACAAAAAATAATGAATAATTTCCGTTTTGTATATTATCTGAGTCTGAAGGATATTTTATTTTGAAAAACTTTATTTTAAAAAATTAGTTGAGAACCCACAAGCTCGCAAAATGAGTAGGAAACGGCCATTTCTTTGCGAAGGGGAAAAGGCTCAGTGAAGAGACAGAAGTGCCTATGACTTCCTACGTCAAGCGTTGACCGGTCTGCGGTGTTAAAAAGGTTGGGGACCACTGATCTGGATTGTGCTTCTCTTAGATGTGGTCAAAGTGCTGGATGGCGACACGGATATCAAAGGGAGAAAAAAGGAGACAACAGTAATGGCAGAAGCACTTGTGGATGAACTCTATGCCTCAGTTCAATTCGTCCGTGTTTGAGGATCTGTTTTTTTCTTTAATGTTGCTGTTCTTACCTGTTACTCAATGGCATGTAAAGTATTTACAGTAGGCATGAATCATCGCCTGATGGAAATAACATGAGCTTGGACCCACTTATTACATGCCCCAGCACCCGGAAGATTCTGGCTACAGATGTGGCTTCTAGAGGTGTTGTGGATGCCAGTGGGTGAAGTGAGGTGGTCAGGCACATTCCACACTGTGTCTCAGTGGGCGGATGCTGCTGCCACATAAATATAAAGTGCATGGTCGATTAAGAAGATCAGAGACAGGTAGGAGGAATTAAAAGACATTAGAGTTGAGGGTGCAGTTGAGCGACAGAAGGATATTAATTCATTGCAATTCATTGCCTATAATTTTGGTATCTTGAACCTGTTTTTATCATCTTGGGCGGTGATATACTGTATATAGCTGTCTCTTGTGGCGGTTGTTGTGAGGTGACATAGCTGTCTATCGCGGTTGGCATGGTCACAGCTTGTCATGCCTGTAAAAATGTTTGTGAAGTGAAAAACCCAGCAAACTGTGGTCTTGTGCCAAAAAAAGTGTCTTCACACGCTTCCAGTCGGTACTGACAGAGCTAGCAATTGGTGATGGGCACACGCATATCAGTCGGCTTGACCTCTAAAATCTAAACAGTTTCATAGCCTTTGTGGGCTAAAACTATGATGGGAGTTTGAGGTAAGATCTTCTGTCTTGATCTCGTAAAATGAACCAAGTCTAGAGTTTAAGTTAATGTATCCTTATAACCTTCAAGACGAGCTTGTAAAGACTAGAGCTCAGATGCTATTAGACTGAGAACAACTGCTGTGGAAACGCTTAGTCCTCAGCCACCCAGGAGTATTTAGTAGGCAAAATGGCCTGTTCAACACCACACCGTCCTCTTAGCAAATTCTCAGCACTGAACACTTATTCCAAGCTGGCGGTCAAAGCGAGCACGCTGGAAATCATTCCTGCTTTATCCATGTCGTTTTACACCAAGCTCCTCTAACAAAACGTGGCAAGCATTACACGACAAGGGACTAATGATATATTTTCACAGCTGGAACTTGGGGATTGCGCTGCAGACCCAAAACAGTGTCGAGTCTAAGTAAATTAGGGTGTGCTGTGAAGTGAAAAGTGAACTTGCCAGGGCCGTCCTGGCACTAAAGTCACAGGGAACCCACCATACCGCACTGTATGAGAAAGAGTCACCGGAGTTATTGAACCTTTCGGGAAGGGAAGAGAGACTTCAGGGAGACGCATTGAAAACCCAGACTTCACCCTCTGACAGCTCGGAAATATCCATTTTAATAAGAGGGAAAAGTGGATTTGGCCAGACATCTTCAGTGCTCTCATGGAAACTCATCTGTCCTGGTGTCTGAGGCGACACATTTAGCGAATTTGAACTCAGGTTTTTGAACAAGGTGGCTTCTACTTTGCACTAGACTTTGGAAAATGTCACTTACTGAATTGGTGACTGCAAAAATGCCAGTTTTTAACCATGAAAAGTAAATCTACCTCCAATCCCAGCGGTCCGTCTATTCAAATGTCCGGCCGACTTGAGAATTCAGTTATCATATGATGCTTCTTTTGGGATTTTTCTGCAAATAACACGGCAAAAACCATCATGTTCAATACCACCTCCATGATGTGTTTGTTTCGATGTTTCCACTTCATTTTAATAGGTTTGATCATCATCATCATCTTCAAAAAGAGATCATTTTTTTCTGATGCCATAGCAGCTCTTGGTTCGGGAAATGCAGAGAACAATGCAGCGCTGGAATGCCACAAAAATCTGTGATTTTACTGGTTTGTTTTCAGATTGTTTGTCCATTTAAATCAATGTATGTTTAAGCCACAGGGTTCAGAGAGCGAGAAAAAGGTAGAGGTTAGTTCGGAAATTACTGTATGACTATCCAGTCACAGGACACGTACAAGTCACGATCAACGTGAAGCCAGATAGAAGTCCTTGCTCCCCAACTCGTGATGTGATTGGCTATCGCAACTATCCATCAAATATGTACCATTGCACTGTTGATTTTGAAGGCCTTGGACAGATCTCATAAAGTCTGGCAACACAAGCTAGCTGAATTCTGATTGGATAAAAAACTTAGAAAAAACAACACTGAGAAATACTATGACATGAATATGATCATTATATATATATGATACATAATTGATTTTCCATTCAATTTATCATCTCTGTTTTTCATCTCTTTAAATCTTGTCTGTCAACTGTCAGCCACATCCAGGGACACTACTGTATGTGCGCCATGTTTAAGTGAAATGACAAATTTATACCCGCATCGGTGATAACCAGAAGGCAGACATGTTAGCAAAAGAGTTCAAACGCAATTATCATTCAGAAACTCGAGAAATTCCCTCCAATTTTTCAAGTGGTAAATAAAAATGATATATGTTAAGTCAACTTTTTTAAAAACTATCTTCTGCACAAAGACAGAAATAGACAGTAAAAACAAAGTAGTTGTGTGTTTTAGGGCATGTAGATTCCATGTTTGCACTTCTTATATTCACCTTGAATTGTAAGATGTTTTTGATTTCGCATGCCACGCGCAGTTGATGATATATAAAGTAGTATTGACTGACTACTCTGAAAGCTCCTCATTTTCCATTGAAGGGGACAAATCGTACAATTTCCTCATTCAGCAATCAAATCTCACCGAGCTTTCCAACAAAATTAAATTTTATATTTGTTATATAAACGTTTTACAGGCTTCAGTTCGCAAAAAGGCTGCCTGACTCAAACTGGTTTTTTTTTACAT